>NC_060141.1:154234097-154541450 GCF_021461385.2 Schistocerca piceifrons
TGATCTTTTTATACGATGACCCGTGAGATCATCTGCTCTTTTAACCACTGATATTTTTTTATCATCTAAGGGGAAAAAATTATTTTCACGGTGACTTCTCAATACTGATAAGTTGAAAGCCGCAAGCCGGTGGAGACCGATGCCATTCCTCAAAAAATTATTCAGACCATAATGAGCAGCTTCCGAGGACGTCTTCAGCATAGCATCGCCAGTGATGGAACAGATTTGTGGCATGTACTTTTTAAGAAATAAAGGTGTGTTTTGATTTGTAATATTACCAATGTCTGTAGAACACTTTGAAACGTCCCCTTTGAACAATTCTTACACGACTGTGCTTAAACTGACACACAATATTTTTAGCGCAACGCAATCTGACTTTCAAAATTCCCTACTAAAGAATGGCCCTGACTAACATTAACCTATACCTTTCACAAATCACTTACCTCACAAAAATCTTCGCTGCTCAAGCTACTGCAATACAGCGAGCGCCACTACTGCCAGCTAAATAAAAGATTCAAACTACTGAAGGCACTAACTACTGATAGGGATAGTTAGCAAATGAAAGATATTAATAGAGAACAAACAATGTATTTACCTTAATATCATCACAAGTCATAATATATATATATATCAGTTCATGACAAATTACAAATCTCCGCCATCTCTCTCCCCACATCCACCACTGCTGGCGGCTCACCTCCAACTGCGCCACGCTACGCGCTGTTCACAGCCAGCTGCCTAACACTACAATGGCGAGTATTACAACAATGCAAAGCAGACACAGACTGCCCACAGCACAGCCAGTGATTGTCATACAGAGGTGGCGTTACCAATAAAAAAACCTAAACAGCCTACTTACATAGAGAAAACATAAACAGCCTACTTACAACTTATCTATCAGTTATACTGGTGTAAACACACGCTAAGCCTCAAAGTAACCAAATGAAAATGTACTGCTTATTGCTTCCCTCTTCCCTTGGACCACACTCTATAAAGGACGTACTACGTAGAGAACGTTGCCCACTTTCAAACATAAGTTAATTTTTGTATTCAGCCAAAATGAGGCTTCAGATTCTTTACATTTTCCCCTTATTTTGGTGGCAGCTCCTCGAAATATTCCAAATCATTCCTCAGCCCACTTCCATATGTAAGACGTTCACAATTGCAGAAGTGTATACTCTTATCGATGATTCGAACACCACATTGTATTACCAGCCATGTTGCTACAGAATGGCCCAAATAAAACCGGCCCCGTAGAATATACACATTATAAGCTATTTTATTTAATGAGTAGGAAAACTTCTATCTACAAAAACGGCCATCGTTAATTTATATGTAGTGCTGTACTCAGTTTGTCAAACTAAGAGATGCTCGTAGCAGCTCTGCCTGAAACACAGAAGCTATAGTTCCAATTTTGTTGTAACTCTTCCAGCGACTGCGGAATATATGAGTACCTGTGGCCCGTTCAACGTGCTCCACAATTAAAATGACAGTGAGATAAACTAATCGTGGACGCAAGGAGATTTTAGTGCCTTTGCTGACACGATACTCGCGCCGGGGCTTCTCGTGCTTCGTGTGCTGTTCTCCATCCCGCTGAAAATATTTTATACAGTCCCCTTCAGCGTCCGTTGTCGACTCACGAAAGGATTATGTTGTCAGGAAATGTGGAAACCACTTTTTGGGGCAGGTTCATTTTTTCCATTTGTGTTAGAATTGGTATGCGTTTCCTTCCCGATGACCAGAGAACTGATTAATCCAACCTGTTATATTAGAGGGAAATTGGGGATGATCTGTAATTTGAAACTCTGTGCAATTAGATTATTTTAAGAATGCAAAGTATTATGAGAGGCAACCGACCGACAAATATCCTAGAATGAACCTAAGTTCTAAACCAGGGCCTTCGAAGCAACATGTAGTTTCCCATGTAACTGCCCCGTCATATACACTGTACTGGACGTTGAGTATAAAATTCGGGGTCGTCTACGTACGAAGGAAGCTAGTGTTACATCATTTATGCTGCAGAGATTACAACTTTTCAACAAATCATGTCTCCTGTTCATAAACGTCGAAAAATTGAACAAAACAATACGAATGTTCATTTCACATATTTACCAACTTCCTGTAAGATAGTAGCAATGATTGTCTACCGTTACGGCACAGCGCTTATAGTATAAGGTGTACGTTACATTTGCGTTATTACAGATATTGATTTAGCAAATTAACTGGCAATTTCTTCAAAGCGATGCAGTCCCCACTTTCTCCTCAAGAATATTTTTACAAGTTTGCTCACCAGTGTGGGATCCGTACCAGATAGGGTTGATAGAAGAAATAGAGAAGATCCAACGGAGAGCAGCGCGCTTCGTTACAGGATCATTTAGTAATCGCGAAAGCGTTACGGAGATGATAAATAAACTCGACTGCAAGACTTTGCAGGAGAGACGCTCAGTAGCTCGGTACGGGCTTTTGTTGAAGTTTCGACAACATACCTTCACCGAGGAGTCAATCTCGCGAAGAGACCATGAGGATAAAATCAGAGAGATTAGAGCCCACACAGAGACATACCGACGATCTTTCTTTGCACGAACAATATGAGACTGGAATAACAGGGAGAACCGATAGAGGTACTCAAAGTATCCTCCGCCACACACCGTCAGGTGGCTTGCGGAGTATGGATGTAGATGTAGATGTTTTCGATGCTAGGACGCCAACGGAGGCAAGCATCTATCGCGCTCTCCCTTACTGAGGCTGCCTCTAAACTACCCCACATGGCCGTGTAGATCATTAACGAGAAAAAATAAGTCATTTATTTGACTACGGATAGGTGGCGCTCGGAGAAAATGTGGATCGGCCGCGAGGCATACCGGTATCGTCCGTGCAGTTGCGATAACACTTTGTCCTTGGTGGCACAGTGGATGCTGCACCTGCCTAGTAAGCAGGAGATCGCATGTTCGAATCCCGGTCCGGTACACATTGTCTCTCGTCGACGCTGTCTCGCTGCAGTTGAGAGCAGTGATCTCCCTTCAATTTAATGCTAGCATTAAACTGCTGCGTGGTCGTGTAAGTATACTTATTTCTTCGATACGCGTACCAGAGTGGCGTAAAGGATACATCCACTTGTAGAGGTACAAAATATTGAATCTAATGGTATAAAATTAGAATACAAAATTTCACATCATCGCTGTTGTAATTCCGAGCATCATTTTCGTTGTTTTGATTTGTATGCGCGAGAGAGTAATCACCTCGACAGCGGTTGCGACTTAGTTGGCAGCGAGCGCCCATCGGCGAGCTATAGGTTTCCCGTACGAGTGCCAAATGGAGTGTAATTGGACGGAGCGGGCCACGGCGTCGCGGCGCGGCTACGGCCGTGGCTTTTTGCGACGCCGTGCTGCGTGGTGCGGCGACCCCCGCTCGCTTGTTTGCAGTCGCCTCCGCCACCGCCACCGCCGGCGCTTTTTGTTGTCTGCCGTCGAGAGGGTGGCTGTGAGACAACACACAAGGAGGGAGGTCCGGTGAACAATTCGCATCCAAATTGAGAACATCTGGCCGTGACAGACGAGTGTGTTCCCGCCCCTATCTGCCGCCCTCCGCCGGGCACGCGCGTGCGCGCGCACCCCCGAGCGGACAGGGCGATCATTTCCTCCGCACGGGCCACCTATTCGGTTTTCCCTTTTTTTAATCCGGCGCGCTATTCATGCGGTTCTCCGCACACGCGGCTCACGTGTCCGCCAGCTGCCCGTGACGACTTGTCCGCGCGCTCCGTACCCCCGGCAGCCGACACTGGCGCCTGCCCGTGAAGGCTGCGCCGGTGCCGTATCGAACGATCGCGAACCGGATCCGTAACAGTGCAACCAGGCCCTGCGCAGGAAGGACAAGCTGCCAAAGATTTGTGCATGGGCCCCTCTTAAGCACGCTTATTAAGACAGAACCCTTCACTCGAGAGGTTTATTCTCACAAAAAAGGGTCCCTGCTACCCAAAATCTTGTAGCAAACAGAACACGAACTAACGTTTTCCATAAATCGTTGTACACTTTCACCTCTTACCTTGTTTGACCAGTGTCTCGAAATAGGACACGTACATTGTCCTGCCTCACTTGAATTTTTGGGCAACTTTTTGGTAACCACATGTACTTCCTCCAAGCTTATCGTTTACTCCTAGGGCAGACGCATCAGTTCTTTCTTTGCTACACGCGTCTGCAAATTTAAACACCGCTCTGTACAAATGTGTATTAAACACACATGCTGTTAAGTGAACGTGTATCCCATAAGAAAGATCTCCAGTGCAAACACCGACCAGTCACGATGTGTCAATAAATTTTAATTTTTGAGAAAAAATACAATTTCAGCGGAACTCCGGTTTTAATTTATGATAAAACTACTACTTGGCGATAACCAAGCATATTCTGACCAGTTTCATCTATCTTTAGTGGAAGACGTTGTAACGAAAATCCACTAATGATGCGGAAATTATGTACGATGTATGCGTAGAAATAACGATGTTTCTCACCAAAGCGGAAAGAACATACAGAAAGAAAGCTTAGCGACTGTAAACAGAAAGGACAGAAAATCGAAAAATTTTGTTGGTTCGCTTGAGGTGAATTCTGTGACAGTTCCGTTGGGGAAGGACGCAGCCACATATCAGTAAGTTATCAGTATTGGAAACAGCTATCAAACTAATGTTATGAGTTGTGGATTCTTAAATAATGTTTTGCTTTAAAATTATGGTAACCTGAAAATTCACATGAATGATGAAAGTTATGATTTACATCCTCTTCTAAGGTAACAATTTCAGTGCCAAAAAAAGTACGAGAAATAAACCCAGTAAGACTGGCATCCAAAATGACTCATACGACATCACCAGTAGCGTGATACAGCTCATACATTTAGCTACAGTGTTAACTTCGCTTCTCCAGTGGTTCACATCGCAATACGTGACTTAACCGCCAAGACGGATGTCAGCCAACAATGAACTAATTGTGAGCGTTCTAAAATCTTAATGATAATGGAATAAAACAAAGTCCGTGAAAAGAATTAAAAATTCCGCAAAAGTGTAATAATGTGTTAAATGCCTCGATATCACGGAGCTCCAAATGCACGATGCTGGCGAGAACTGAGAGTCTGTTTTACGGTCGGTAAACGTAAGCAATGGTAATGGAAGAAGTCAAACTGTAAGGGAACGAGCTGGCAACAGAAAACTGCAACCTCAGACTGTTCTTTGAGCGCCTGACTCAAGGGGTGTTAGGTGGGAGGTTGAGGTGTGGGGGGGGGGGAGTCTGTCCAGCCGGATAAAGCCGCTCCCCTCGGCAAACACAGTCCGAAAGTGATGTATTTTTTCCTCCAAAGAGCCACTACAGAACGAGTATCACTGTACACTCCCCCTCCCCCCTCGCCAAATTCTTTAGAGGCGGAAAATTCTGAATGAACAGAGAAACTGGGAGGGGTCTGTGGCGTGAAATAACGAATCCTAAATTACCAATTATTAACATAGCGAACGACCTGAATTAATAAGAAGTTTCAAAAAATAAGAAGTCTTCTAATAAAGCGAAAGCCATAAATTGCAAAAATTATGTAGTAAGTCAGTTCTTCAGTATTTGCGACAAAAGGAGGTGGCTTAACTTATGGGGGATTCTGTTGAACGCCGATTGACTCAAAATATTGTAGTTAAGCGCGAGGCAGATGCCATCTGCTAAACCTACTGGTGACGACTTAACTTCTGGTTGCCCTTATAGTGGAAGGATATGACGTACGTGCTCCGTAGGATTAGCTCAGTACAAATTCAGTGGACGTGCTATAGCACACGCGGTTGAGCCTCTAGAGTTAGCTGTGTAGAGAGTTTTCCGTTTATTTATTTACCTGTTGTATTATTTTAAGACATTTTTGGCGTAAGTTGGTAACAAATTTAATTAAATTAGTGTCGATGAATGTTTGCTGTACCTCAAGGTACGAAAGTGTCATCATAACCTGTAATTTCCGACAGTTGATGGAAAAATTATTACGAAAGGCGAGTCGCTGCTTTGATGTAGACATGAGGAAAAGTAGGTTATATTTCAGAATTACTAGCTGACTTACAACATGCAAATAATTAATTGTAGGAAGATGCTGTCGTAGAAGAGCAGTGGAGATGCTGTGGTGATGAAGGAGCCCATATTGTGAAGGGCAGTACCTAACTAACCACTGAAAAAATCCCCGTAACCCCTCACTACTTTAAAATAATGATGTCTCCAGAGAACACCGGCCGAATAGCTAAGCAATTTTAGGGCCTTTAAAATAATGTTCTTTTCAGAGGGCACCGACCGAGTATCTAAGCAATTTTAGGACCTAATTCGCAAAACATGATGTCGCCGTTCTTCTTCGTATTCCTTTCTTAGCATGTTATGCGTGTGTGCCTAATGTTGGGCCAAGAATTTCTCCACCTCCCGCAGGGCTCCCTCTTGCCTCGCATGTCATCCCGTGGCAGACAACTTCGTTCTGTCCGCAGCGCAGCTCCTCCAATTTGATTACCCTCGTTAAGGCGCGAGAAGAAAACGTGGAAAATGGTCCTCGCATCAGCGGTATAAAATAAATAATGGCGGCCGTCGCAGGCAGCGGCAACAAGGGACGTGGCGAGCCTTTTTACGATCTCGTAAAATCGTGGCACGGTGCGGGGGTGTCGTGGTGGCGGAGTACGGTACAACCCGTCGTAGGCCGGCCGCGCCGCGGGGAGTCTTCCCAAGGACGAGACTCACACGCTTGCCTCTAATGGACTTCGCACGTGTCGCAGCGTTTCCGCGCTCCACACCTATGGAAGTCCAGTGCGGTCCCACGGGGTAAGACCCCCACCCCCTGCTCCCCGCGAAGGCGTTGTCTCCCGCTTTGTACCCGCCTCCTTCTGACTGGCGGCGCTCTTTCAGATTTTACGACCCCTTGCCCACATTGTCCTCGAGGATGACCAGCATGCTTTAGCATGCGCACTGAAACCACAGGGGGTCTGTGGACCTGTTCTTTGTGGAGTAACTTTCCGACAGAGAAATTCTGGGACTAAACACACCCACCGCTCGCCTGAATGCAGAGCTCACCTGGCTATGTACAATGTTGGATATTCACGGAGCAGGTATCCTCAAGAGAATGACACTGCAGGTGTCTGACGGCTTTTCAGTCTTCTACTTGCGGTTGAGTGATGGTCCAGTCAGTCGGGTAAACTCACTAAGGTCCTCACATCACGCGTACAAAAGCTTATTACATGGTACTTTTCATGAGACATTCATTAAGCTTTAATTTTTCTTGTTTAGCTTTACTCAATTTCTGTCGCCTTCCACTTTTCTTTCCCATTATTGGAGCACAAAAATATTCTGTCTAATAGATTACTTTTTTATTTTTGCATTTCTTCACATGTCAAAAAGAGCAGTAGTGACAACCTTTCTTACGTCCCTTTATTTCATATTAGAAAATATATCGTCACAAGTATCCCTCAGTTAATAAATAGTTCTAGATTGCAGTGGCGATTTTTTAGTACTTTCTGTCCTTATTCTACGCAAGGAGCGTCAGTACTCTCAACAACTGCTACTATAATTTCTATGTACAAGTTAATCTATTTATCACAGACTTGCTGGAAATGTTGTTATAGGCGATATACGAAAAAATGATCCATTTTGTCTGTAAAACGTCTGTCTCTTATAATCTCTGTTGCTGCAACATCGCACGTACTGTTTAAAAATATATATTTTTTAATTTAATTCTTCCGATCTACTGTCATAACATGCAGGTCGTCTTATCGAGAATACTGAAACATTCGTATCATCGCAACTTCTTTAACCAAATATTTAATCTTGACTTACAAAACCCATCACAAGTAACAACGACGGATTTTTGAACTGTAGATTGTAAAAATAGGACTGACGTAAAACACCGTCCAAACTGTATTCTAGCAGTGAACTGAAAGGATGGTCCCCTCTGGCTTACGGTTTGTAACTTTCACCAACATACTTTCGAGGCGAACCACCTGACAGCAAGACGGGAACAGTAAAACAAGGAAACTAGTATTGAAAATACCTAATGAGTTTCGAAAAAAACTGTGTATTATTAAAATAGTGGAGTCGGTAAATAAGAAAGGAAAAGGGAATTAGTTCACAATCCTGCATGACGTAATTCATCTGCTGATGGCGAGGTAGTGCGAGATGAAGACACTGATTGGTTCAAATGGCTCTGAGCACTATGGGACTTAACATCTATGGTCATCAGTCCCCTCTAACTTAGAACTACTTAAACCTAACTAACCTAAGGACATCACACAACACCCAGTCATCACGAGGCAGAGAAAATCCCTGACCCCGCCGGGAATCGAACCCGGGAACCCGGGCGTGCGATGCGAGAACGCTACCGCACGACCACGAGCTGCGGACGAAGACACTGATTCACTTTCGGGAAGAATGGGCTCGAATTTGCGTCCATTGTAATTTATGTTTTTGCAACTTTCCCGAGTCATATCAAGCGAAATTAGCAGGGTTCCTTGAAAAAGCAATGGTTGCTTCTTTCATCCGTTTTGTGCCCTGTGGGCAATATGACTTTGTAGACGACGATTTCGACTAAAGTTGCTCTCATACGATTCAACTGCTGTACTACTTAAGTACTCAGCTAATCTCTGACCTCCGCTAACCGTAATTTAGGTAGAAATCGTGAGGTCGCGGGATCGAATCCCTGTCGTACCACAAAAATGTTCAGTCCGCATCAACGCTGTGAGGAATCGGCAGGAACCACAAGTGGTTCGGATTCCTCGTTCAAGTGTAGATCCCCTCAACCGGGTTGGATAACTGGGATAGGTTAGAGAAACGAAAGTCGCCGAAGCGGCGTCCAGTTGAAAGACTGGCACCTGCCATTGAGCAACACGAAATTATTATTGTTACCTGATCTGTTGATGTAGTTGAGACACTACACGCCGGATATAATGCAAGCGAGCTTCTTAATGTAAATAAGGGTACCCTGTAATTTCTTGTGCCACAGAGTAGCGATGTGTTTTGCTGTGTTCGCCTGACGTCGGGAAACCTCAGCCCTGCTCCAGTTTCGCGACGGCAATCAAATTTAGCAGTGCTGGAGGGCGCTCTCGAACCTGTCAAAGGCTGATGGATTACGTCCCGATAAAATAATAGCGGCTGGGAGAGCACGTCCCGCTCACGAGACCCCGGACGCGTTGTCTGCAGCCGTCACTAGCGTTTCTCTAATTTAGCGGTCCCACTCCCACCTCCCACCTGCTACCTGCTACCTCCTACCGAACCCCACATGCCACCCACGCTACAGAGCTCGCGTGCCGTTTCTCACGCTCTAGCGATTCCGACCTCAGCCGCGAGAGATGGCTGCCTCTTGGTCCCTTACGGAACTTGCGGAATTTCAATAACGGCCCGGCTAAGAAAACAATGGTTCCAATGACGAGATTGAAGCGGGTCTGTCGTGTTTTATTTATGGCGCCGACGGCCGACTCATTCCCGCGCAGGGGCAGAGCCGTAAAGTGGATTACATTTTTAATAGCTCGGCCGGTTGATGGCAGGAATCGTTAAATGTAAGGAGGCTTTTGGCATCGCCCCGCTGATTGAAAGAGGCCTGGGTGTGGTCAGGTTGAGCAGACAACGGACAGCTGATTTCGTATTCACCGCCCTATAATTTTCACCGGCCCGTGACACTGTCGTGTTCCGGTTCACCTCCTGCAATGTGCGTCTCAGAAATATCGAGATTCCAACGGCAAGAGAGGTACTTTTCTCTTTCCTGTTACATTTTACCTGTATTTCACTTGGGATAGCTCACTGGCTAGGAAGGTGGCAGACTGTAAATATCAACTGTTCAGTTCTCAGTCCCACCTATCTTCTGTCATTTTTCTCTTCTTTCACTCCTTGTAATTACTTAGGCAGGTGAAGACGCCAAGTTCCCCCGTATTTCGGCGCCCGAGTTAAATTGTAAGTTGTCCTATAACTGGGTGGGTACATCTTTTCAAAGTCTGAACGAAATGAAAAGCAGTAAAAAGAACTGCGCTGCCCAAACCAATTTTTGGGTTGATGACAGTTTTACCTGTACGTTATTTCCTACAGAAAGATGAGTTTGTTTGTAATAACCTCCAGACTGGGATTCAAAGTCACAGTTCCCTTTTCGTCGGATTTGACTTCTTTCCGACAAAACAGTTGCACCGTTTCGTTGTTTCCCCAAAGTTCCAAAGTGAGTTGTTATCAGCCAGGACTATTCATCCTACCAGTTCAAGTTAAAACATGTCACTCCTAGTTACTGGTGAAAAGGAATACACACAACACCCAACGTTTCTTCGTGTAGAGTCAATAACGATGATACTCGTACGTGCGGAGTTCTGCTCCCAGTCGGCACAGAACTTTTACTCACGTTACTTCCAGCTCAGACACGTGCACATTTCGCTGCTGTTGAAACAAACCACTGTTTCAGGTCTATTCGTGGCTAAAGAAACAACGGCAATAGGTGCAGGGTTCGAAGCCCGATAAGCAAAACTTTTCTGTCTCGTAATTTCAGTTTCAATTATCCCGTTAATGGTGGAAAAATTTCGATAGCTAACATTTTACTGCGTGCAGTTAACAATCTGATAAGGTCCTGGGGTCGAATCCCCACCCAACACGAAATTTCACGCCACGCCATTTCTAGTTTAAACAACGCACTTTTGTTACTTGTGACTGAAATCGTATTTAAGATCCAACATGGACAACAGTCACAGGATTGGACTCAGAGGTCCCGGTCCAACACAGATATTTTAGTCATGACATTTGTGAAGTTGAAACCTGCTTTCTGAAATGGCTTTTATTGTAATAAATTTGATTTCACAAGCTTTAAAGACTGTGTCATCTCTAATAACTTGTTTCCTAATATGTGCATTATCGTGCATCTTGATTGACTGATACCGATTCAGAGCAGCTTTCTCTAGTGATCTCTTGTAGTAACCATTGTGGCACCGAAAAGAGCGCCGAAGACCTGCAAGACAACTACGTTATGTGGGTTACATACAAATCAGTCGAAACGTAATTCAGGAAGTTCGTATACTTCTGAGATACGTAGTACATGATCGTCTACTGTGATCTAAAAGTTCACTCTCAAAAATATCTTTTTCTAGTTAAGGCCTATGACTGACACTAGAAGTCTTCTTTTTGGGCAAAGTGGTCTCTCTTTCGTGAGGTATTCTGGTTTCCGTTTGTTTGCTTCCAGCATAATAGGATTGCTTCACTTCCTCTACTGCGTGGTCCTCAGTGGCACGTTTTCTTCTGTTTGTAGAATAACTTCTTATATGTAGAGAGTACTTTAAGTCTCTACACTAACAGCAGGGAAGATGAAAATGTGGAGGTTAATTGTGGCAGTGCGAGCAAAGTGCTAAAAAACTGAAAGTTGCACTATGTTCTGTAGTAAAATCAAGTTTTACAATGTATCAGATAACGTAGAAGAAGATTTTTCATAGTTTGTTATTTTGGTGCCTCGATAGTTGTTAGATTTCAACAGTAGCTTAAAAAAAAAAAAAAATTGGTCGTATGCCATTAATAGTCGGGAGTCCCACCTGGGGAAGTTCGACGTCCGAGTTGCAATTCTTTTCAGTTCATGCCACGTTGGGAGATTTGCGTGTCGATGATGGTGAAATGATGGTGACAGCACAACGCCCAGCACACCAGCGGAGAAAATCTTCCACCCGGTCTGAAATCGAACCCGGTCCGCTGCATGGCAGTCAGACGCATTGACCACTCAGCTAGGAGGACGTTAAGTTATCTAGAGAAAACAGTATTGTTAGTGGCAACGAAGTGTCAGGTCTGCAAACCGTGGCAGTTCGGAGGAGGACGGAGAAACTGTTTCCCGCCAGCGCCCGGCCAGACCGACTGTCCGTCACGGCAAAGACTCGCTGAATATTAACAGAGGCGGCGGAGGTACAGAGGAAGAGAGGGCCGCCCCGCGAATTAAAAGCAGTTCACGCCACATGGAAATGCGGTGCACGTCCCGCAGGCGCCGCCGCCCGCGTTTTGTATGCACAGTAGTACAAGCAGTTAGCCAAGTCCGCAACATAGGCACACACAACGGAACACGGCGCGCGATGCCTATCTCGCGCCCTAATTCCCGCCACAAAAGCCATTGAACGTGGATGTGTGAAGCGTGAAGGGGTTTGCCGGCCAGCCGCAATAGTAGCAATTAGTATTGTTCCAAACCTTCAATTTGAGTCGTCGTGCGGTGTCCCGTTCCACTTGTGCTATCTTTCCCGTCTCTTCCTTTTTTCGCTTCGCGCCGTTCCTGCGCGGCCGGCCCCAGGAGGGAAATCTTATCTGGGGCGGCGATAAGCGTGGACGAACACGTGTTTATTTCTCCGCGGCTGGGCTCGGCCCGGCTCCGCCGTGCTCCTAGCCGGCCGCGGCGTGCACCAGCTCCGGGATGAATAGCTGTTATTTTAAGGCGCGGGGCGGCGCGCGCCAGCGCCCTCGCCGCTCGCGCCGTTTGTGGAGACGCGAGATTGAGCACTTTTTAAATACTAGCTGCTAAATGGCTCGTAGTGCGGCCGCCATAAGTCAAGGCGGTGGCGGCGGCGACGCGGCCACCCGTCCGTGCCGTCCGCAGCGTTAATTCTGCGACTCGCGCCTATCACAGAGTGACTCGCGGGGTTCCGAAAGAGAAGAAAAGGAAAGTAATAGCAGACTCATTGCTAAAACTTCCTTTGTTCCACCGTTTCGTATTTTGTCCTGGCGGCGAACACTACTTCTTTCTTGCCGCTACATCTGTGTCGCCCATCTCTTAATATAAGAATACGATAGTGCAGTAGCTATGTTGTTCCGAATTACAGTGCAACGTTCCTTCGGACATGCATGGACGCATAGCACATGGTTGACGTGAGTCGTGCTCGGGTAGGCTAAAGGGCGTGTTCGAACCCCGTTCCATCTCAAATTTCCACGGTCGTCATTCCACCGTACAGCTCATGGGTGTCTGTATTCGCAGTTATGAATACATTTCATGTAAAGGAAGAATGGCTGTGTTATTAGAGCAGCGTACTAACACCTACGGATAGTGCTCTACAGTGTCTAACCACTCTTACATTTTTCGCTATGGAGAATTCTGTTTTCGGGACTGTGGCTAACAAAAAATGGTTCAAATGGCTCTGAGCACTATGGGACTTAACATCTGAGGCTATCAGTCCCCTAGAACTTAGAACTACTTAAACCTAACTAACCTAAAGACATCACACACATCCGTGCCCGAGGCAGGATTCGAACCTGCGTCCGTCGCAGTCGCGCGGTTCCGGACTGAAGCGCCTAGAACCGCTCGGCCACTGCGGCTGGCTGTGGCTAACGAATTATTTGTTTTGGAAACAGGAGTCCCACTTAAAATGTGACCAGTGATGAAGCCAGAATTTTTCTCTACAGTTTGGCTGTACACATGAAAAAGAGCTTGAGAATAGGGCTGTGAATCCCGAAACTAGTCCCAAAAGAGTGCAGTTGTGTGACTTCCTTTTCCAAAACAAACGCTGGTTGTACACCTTCTCATCAAAAGAATCCACCCCCAATAACACCCACCAGTAGGAGGCGTGTTCATCTTTTGCATTCACGATGGTTATGAAATCTGCTGGATACACCTTCAATGAGGTGTCTGAAAGCCTATGGTGGAATGGCACATCATTCTTCGTCAAGTGGCGAAACCGAGAAGCAGTCGATGTTGGATGCTGGGACCTGGAGCGAAGTTGAACTCGTACCAAAGGCGTTCCATTGGCTTCAGATTGGCGCTTCGGGCGGACCAGTCTATTTAAAGAATGATATTGTCCACCAACTATTGCCCCACAGATGACGCTTGATGACAGAATGGATAGTCATGCGGATACTTAGTGCACAGTGCTGTAAAATGTATCCATATCCTTCCGCGTTTAGCGTTTTTAACCACAATCTAACAATGAAAAACACCTCACTACCTTAACATCAACTCAGTCGTACTCCACTATTGGCGCTATACGTGGTGGCATTCTCCAGGCATTCGCCAAACCCCAACCCTTCCATCGGATTGCCACAGGGTGTACCGCGATTCGTGATTCAAAATCTCTCGTTTCGAGTCATCCACTGTGCACTGCCGTTGCTCTTTACACCACTTCAAGTGTCACTTAGCATTGCCTGCAGAAGTGTGTGGCTTATAAAGAGTTGCTCGAACATTGTACCTCATTCTTTTTAACTCCGTCTGCATAGTCACTGTGCTCAGGTAACATCGAATGACTAAAAAATGGTTAAAATGGCTTTAAGCACTATGGGACTTAACATCTGAGGTCATCAGTCGCATAGACTCAGAACTACTTAAACCTAACCAACCTAAGGACATCACACATCCATGCCAGAGTCAGGATTTGAACCTGCGACCGCAGCAGCAGCGCGGTTCTGGACTGAAGCACCTAGAACCGCTCGGCCACAGCCGCCGGCCCGTCGAATGACTAATTCACGTTCAAAATCGAGCGAGATGGCGCAGTGGTTAACACACTGTACTCACGTTTGGGAGGACGACTGTTTAGACCCGCGTCCGGCCATCCTGACTTAGGTTTTCCATGATTCCCCTAAATCGTTTCAGGTAAATGAGGGATGGTTCTTGCGAAAGGGCACGGCCGACTTCCTTTCCCTTCCTTCTCTAATCCGATGGAAGCGATGACGTCGCTGTTTGGTCCCTTTCCTTGCATCAACCAACCAACCAATCCACGTCCAAAGTCACTAAGCTCCCTAACCAACCCATCCTGCTGTTACTGATATTCCACTGACAAGACAGTATTCCCCATCTCCTTTTATAGTGACGGGCCCGTTCCGCATTACACAAGTGTCTCCCAATACCTTTGATCAGATAGATTATGTGATGGTGGTACAACGTTCCTCCATATTCATTGATTTATTTCGCTAGGTCACCTCATAGGAAAACCCTTATTGTTCCTATAACGTGTCATTTTATTTCTTCTGCTACTCTAGTCCAACCGAACAACTACACTGTGTCTTGTAACTTCGAAACAGTCTGTTATATGGTGTACGTACGTTACTTGCCTTTTCTTAACTTCTGTTTGACTCAGCAGTTGACTGGTGAGCGTGTGCGACTTCCTCACAGAGGACACGACTTCGGTTCCCAATATTACTAAAGATTTTTCCTCGGAAGGACAAGAAGAAGATTGTGCAGTAATTTCATTACGATAGCTGAGACGATGTGTGAAGGAGAGGTAGTGGTTTCGGTTTAGTAATCCTACATTAAAGGTCAGAAAAGCATGTGGTAACTCTTTGCCCTCCGGTACTGCCACCCGGCGACGTTTTGAAGGCGACATGAAGCAGCTCTAGATCTGCAACGTGAACCCGCAAAGTTGATACTAGACTTAC
The DNA here is from genome assembly GCF_021461385.2 of Schistocerca piceifrons. Classification (NCBI taxonomy): domain Eukaryota; kingdom Metazoa; phylum Arthropoda; class Insecta; order Orthoptera; family Acrididae; genus Schistocerca; species Schistocerca piceifrons. The sequence continues at coordinate 154,249,421 of NC_060141.1, forward strand.
AGTATTTCTCTTTCTAACATCTACAACATTATCCAGAATTCTGTTCTGAGCCTGTTTTTGTCATAAGAAGTTCAGAGAGATAAATAACCGATGGTTGTATTTCTTCAGACACAAGCTTCGTTGCTTTGTTTCATGGATGTGGCAGAGGGAACAACTTCTTATAGCTATCTTCCAATTACTGTCGTATAACGGTGACTAATATGGTTCGCGTTTGTCATTTAGATCTCAAAATTCCGCATTTTAACCGAAAAGGATTGCAAGAATACCGCTACTTTCGAGACTCCTACATAATTTTTTATGTTGTGAGAAACGAGGAACTGAAAAAAAACTTCTAAACACCAACTAGGCCAGTAATTACGCCAAAAGTTGGATATTAATAGCCTACCACACGACTTGGCTGATCTTATCCACTTGTTAATACCGGTTAGTCATCCCAGAGAGAGAGAGAGAGAGACAGACAGCGGAATGCACGAGCGGGGTGAACTAATGCAGCGCTGTCCACGTGTGGCAGTCGCATTGCCGAGCATCTCACGAAGCGCCTGTCACTAGATATTCTGCGCTCAGTTTATTTTGTCCGCTTTTACTACGCTAGAGGTCTTGCGAGCGCAGCGGAGGTGTAATACGAGGCGAGACGCATCCAGTTCGGCAACATATTTTATCCACAGCACCGCGTCCGGTATGCGTGTGTCCATCCCCGAGTATCTGATGACTATAAATATGTGAAACGCGTCTGTCACATTTGGGAGGGCCTCTTCGAAAGGAAATAAACAGCGCGTAAGTCATCCTTAACGCCGAATCCGGCGTGTCATCAGGAGGGGTGTCGAGTCGGTTGTAGTGGGGGAGAGGTCCAGTCGCTCACTGTGTGTCGAGAGCAGAGCTGCACCGCCGGCGGCTGCGGCGCGGACCGCCGCCGAAATCGAAGAAAAAGAGAGACGTGACCAGATGCGAGCGCGACGCATATTTAGTGGGAGGAACAATGAAATACGGGCTCGGTGTCGGTGGCGCTGGTGATACCGTCTGCAGGGGGCGGCGGGCCCGGTGCTCAGTATTCTCGCGCCCGCCGCGATAGGTATGTAGATAGGGCGGTCGCCGTCCGCCGCTGCGACGCCACGGGACGCAAACCCCATTAGGCAGTGGCGTCGGCGGCGGCGTCGGGGCGTCGCTGGCGCAGATTAGATTTGCGAGCGTCGGGTGGCTCGGCGGCGGCGGCAAGGGGAAATGCTCTCGGCCGTTTTATGCCTTTCGGCTAAAAATCAATTGGCGTGATTCGATTGTCGCCCCCTTGCCTGGACGAACGGCGTCTCATTGCACGAATTAATGCATTAGCGGCGGATCGAGTCGACTCTTTCAGGGGCTTGGCTCAGGACATTTACGATGTCTGTCAGGAACAGAGCTCCCTTTCCATCTGAAATCAACCTTTATTTCGACACCGGAGAGAGCGTGAGAATCATACCGATAATATGCTATCGACAGTACATAATGACGCCGATTTGAAGGAGGTCAATAAAGGTTAATCTGCAGAATGACGAACCCAGATATCTACAGCACGTGCGAATATACGAGGGTTATTCCAAAAGTAAGGTCCGATTGATTGCCAAATTGAAACCACAGTGAACATCAGAAATGTTTTACTTGTAACAATTAGCTACACCTTTCAGCTACTTCTCTACGTAGTCGCCGTTCTGACTTAGACTTTTGTCATAGCGTTGTACCAACTTTTCAATAGCCTCATCATAGAAGGCAGCCGCCAGTGCTTTCCGCCAATTCTCCACGCTGGCCTACACCTCGTTGTCTGTGTCAAAATGTTGTCTTCAAAGACAGCGGTTCATGTGACCAGAGATGAAACTCAGGGGGAGACAATTGCGGACTGTATTGTGGGTAATCTCACATTTCCATTTGAAAACGATGCAGGAGCATCTTCATTGCCCCTGCAGAATGCGGCTGAGAATTGTCGTGAAGACGAAACAGCACGACAGTTATGTAATGTTGGCTGCATAGCTTCAGGCGAAATTTCTCACCAGGCCCTCGTACTTGGCGGCAGACACTATTTTCTAGACATCTTTACGCACTCACTGCGAGCTCAGAAATGAGAAGAGCGACGTGATGCTAACTGGGGTTATACTAGAGACACTACCCAACACATCTGTGCAAAGCTTTATCGGATTTTCATAGTCGTTTCCATTTCGCGACCGATCGGACCTTACTTTTGGAATAACCCTCGTAATAATACCACTAAAACTAAACACCGTCCGAACAAGCCTTGGAAGGCCCAGCGGTACCGACCGGGCGCCGTGTCATGCTCAGCCCACAGGCGTCACCGGATGCGGATATGGAGAGGCATGTGGTCAGCACACCGCTCTCCCCGCCATGTGTCAGTTTACGAGACCGGAGCCGCTATTTCTCTGTCAAATAGCTCCTCAGTTTGCCTCACAAGGGCTGAGTGCACCCCACTTGCCAACAGCGCTCTGCAGCCCGACAGCGCTGAACTTCGGTGATTTGATGGGAACCAGGGTTACCGCTGTGGCAAGGCCGTATAATGATACCATAGGAGAAAGAAATAACACTGTGTTTATCCTAAATTTTTTACTGTCAATGTTGCCTGACGACGATGTTAATACCTCTAAACGTCTCAAATGAATAAGACTCAAAGGAAAAACAGATACTGGCTGTTAGTGGGGAGTTGAAATAAATCTTTGGCGAAAGATGAAAATTTGTGCCGGACCTGTACTCGAACCAGGATTTATCACCTCTCATGAATGGTTTCCTTAACAACTTCAGCCACCCGGACACTGTCCCTGACAAACGCAAATTTTCAATTTATATTACCACGTAAGGATCAGGACATTATTTTATAAAGAAAGATATACAGGGGTAGTAAAACACTAGGAAATTAAATTACAAAACAAGCTAACTTCTGTACATAGCAATACTCATTTCAGCACCGTACATAGTAACTGGTGATATGTCAGACCCAGAAATGCGCTCTGATTTTTGCAACTGAAGGCTACAGTGAAATACGTAACGGCATAAAGCTAGTAACCCTCAAATTGCAAATATGGGGATGAAACATTTACAATGATTACGGTTTGTGAGAGCAAGTCTTCTCAAAGTTTAAAACCTGGTAGACGTACAAAAGATCTAGGACAGATGACGTAGCATCTGCATGCGGTATTTTATACATGTTAAGAAGTGATGGTGGAAGAAGCTCTGATTACTATGTCACATTGCTTTCATACCAATAGCGCACCAACGTAGCGTATGGGGCTACATACGTGATCGTTTTCTAGTTTTCATAAGCAGTGTAGTTTAGTACTTAACAGTGAGTAAGACTCTTCACTGTGACACTGTTTTTCAGAAACTAAGACTCATATTAACCGCAAAAAACATAGCAAGAAAGAAGAGCCCATAAGTAAAGTAAAAGCCTCTTATTGCTTCGAGAAGGAACAAGTTTAGTCAGTCACAGTTCAGAAGAGTGCGAAGTGGAGTGTATATCAATGTAGACCCAAAGTGGGTTCCGATGTAATTCTTCTCACTCGCCTTCGCGTAGGACACAGCCCTATAACGAATGGCTTCTAGATGCGGCGAGAGGACCCTCCAATGTGTGGTATTTGTTTCGTACATATCACGGAGGGCCACATTTTAGTAGCCAGTGTTTCGTTTTCAGGCAAGAGGGCAGGAGCTCATTTGCGACAGATTGGCCTCTATTTTAATTTAGAATCAACGAATGTGGTACGACTTTTAAGGTCGGAACGACTTTTAAGGTTTAGTGAATTGTCTGACTACTTCTGTAAAATTTTAGGGAGAAGTGTTTTCAGGGTGGCTGGTTCACCCTTGTTTTCTGTAAGTGATCAGCCAGTCACATTTCCCTGTGTAGCTATTTTAGCTCTACTCTTGCAGTACTCACGTTTTAATAACCAGGGTTAGCAAATGAGTTCTAAGTTATGAGTTAGTGTGCTGATGTGGGTGAGGTCAGTGACGCTAGCAGTGAGTCAGTTTATGTCTGTAGGATCTTCTCCTCCTTGTTTTACCACCTCTTTAGCTTTAGCCATTTTAACCACATTCCCCCTCCCACGACACACACACACACACACACACACACACACACACACACACACACACACACACACACGCGCGCGCGCGCGCGCGCGCGCGCGCGCGCGCACGCGCGCGTAATTCAAAGGAGGGAACGGCAAGAGTTACTGCATTAGACATGTCACATGAAAATGTAAGGACGGTTGACGGAATATAACAAGGAAAAAGTTTTAGACAATATTCCGTATGGCCTTGGCTAGAGTGGCGCCAGGCTGTCTGCAACATGGCTGAATGAAGAAGCGAGTAACGTCTGGAGAGTAAATGACCTATTTTTGAAAAGTCATGCTCGAACCTTATGGCTACATTCTTCGCGTGAACACTGGGGCTATTGTCTACCAAATGGTCTGGAGGCCCCTGGAGCCACAGACTGGCGTGGAGACCAGGCCAGGCTGTTCTTCTGGCTCGCAATGAAAGACTGCCTCTGTGGCCCACACCCGCCTCTCGGAGCCATTCATCTCCCGACACCGGCACAGCCAACCGCCATCCGTCCGGAGGGCGAAGGCCCAATTAACGCGCGAGTGTCTGAGCGTGTTATTTTAGACGAGGGAACGCGCCCTGATACGAACCAGGCTTCGATAGACAGCGTCACAGCGGCCTCCCCTAGACAGGCTTCGTTTCAGAGTCGCAAGTTGTTTCCCCAGCGTTCTCGCCCAGACCCTCTTAGATCAAATCGAAAATAGTCTCAAACGAAGATGGACTGTCTAGTTAGCTCCCCAGGGTATGTATACTGTCCCATAACTTGGTGAGTAATTGCGGTTCCTGCGTGTAGTTAAGGACTCCTCCGCAACAGACAACATAAGAAATGAGGATAACAGGAAACCAGTAGACATTTGTACTGTAAGAGCTAAAATTGATGAACAAACTTGTATAAATAGGTGGTTCAAACATGTTGCGAGAACAGAAGGATCTGTGTAACAAATTTAGTCCTCCTCATACTCCATGACTCCATGTGGCATCTGAAGAAACGACTTAGACTGGAACTGGATGGATGATCTTAATTCACCATAACGAAGGACGTAGACAGGAATTTGAAACCCACAGCTACCAAATACGAGTTCAGTTCACTGGTCAGTCCGTCGGTAACTGGTACCGGCTGCCGAAATACCACAAAAAAGCAAGAGGAAATCGCGCCTAGTGAGATGCGCACTGCTAAATATGTTTCTTCTTCATGCTAGAGAGAACCTCATCTTCTACCCGCGAGAAAGATCTGATTTCACTCAAATCAGTACCAATACTTTTCCGTACAATCTTTGCCCCTTATCAAAGTGAGAAAGGTTTCGTTACGTCTTCGCATAGAAAAGCAGCCGACGAAGACACTTCCTTACGAATGTCTTTCTTACGCTTCCTGCTTCGGCAGCGTGTAAGTCGAATTGTAGAGTAGTAGCAGCGTAAACAATATAGAACAATTTTTTAACAAGACACGATTTAGCTGCCGGAGGTGTGCAAAAGACTGAATTCTATAATACGAAACTAAGAAGCCAAGTGTAGATTCGTCTGACTGACGCGAAAGATTGCAGGTTCTGTATAGCGAATTTCGTAGAAATACAGCCAACTGCTGATACGTTTCGCCGACCGCGGTGGTCGAGCGGTTCTATGCGCTTCAGTCCGGAACCACGCGGCTGCTACGATCGCAGGTTCGAATCGTGCCTCGGGCATGGATGTGTGTGATGTCCTTAGCTCAGTTAGGTTTAAGTAGTTCTAAGTTCTAGGGGACTGACGGCGTCAGATGATACGTCCCATAGTGCTCAGAGCCATTTGAACCATTTTTTTTGCGGATACGCTTCAGTGGATGTCCTCTTCTGTTTAAGCTGTCTCAGTTCGCCTCATTCAGAGTTTCGACAAATGATTGGACAAGGAAAGGATATGCTGACAACTCTCGGCTTTGGATGCATCGAATGAGGTATTCCAGTAGATGATTAGAAGATAGTTTTCTCAGTCGAACTGACTTGAAAAGTATACATATAAGAAAACTAGGTCTATATAATAGCGAAAGACTGTTACTGCATAGACGTATGCCTGTATAGGATATACGGTGTATGCCGCAAAGAAGATATGAGAATCTGAGGTTTTGGGAGCACACTTTTGATTTCTGTTGTAAGCCTATTGAGAACTGAACCTGCAGAAGAGTACTTCCTTCGCGTCCGACGACTGTTCAGCGTTCATATACTTAAGGTATGTAATTCACAGACGTTTCATTGCTGAAAGAAGAAGTGTTTTAGGAGATTTTTATGTAAATGAGAGATCGTAACACAAGTACCGAGATTGACCGTTTTGGTGTTGGTACGAGTTTATTCGTGATATACTGCCCTTATCACTTCGTTTTGCTGTATTTTGATCGTTTACGATAGTGAGGGTTGTCTGCGACCGCCGTTAAGGCGCGGCGCTCGCTTGTTGCTGCGGCAGAGAGACACGAGCAGGGAGCGAGCCGCACTGGCAGATTGCCGGAGTGCTCGATCGCCAGGGGCTGAACTGCGCTCCCGTGACGCAGTGCTGCGCCGGCGGCCGGCGCCCCAGCAACTCTACACCTAAATTACGTTACATTTCGCAAAGTAGTGCGCGCACGCCTCCCTTCCGGGCGATCCATCAGCCGGTCGCGGCTGCCAGGAGGATGCGTTCATCTCGAGTTTCCCGCTAATGTTACTGCTCTTCCCGCGACACAAAAATTAACTATGACACACTAATGCATATAATCGCGTTATGGCGCCTGGGGGCGCGCCCTGCTCCACGGCCGCAGCAGCGCCGCCCACGCCACCCCCGCCGCCGCGGCCCGGCGGTGCGCTGGTGCACGCCAGCGCGTCGCTCCGTGTCGCGGCGTTTTAAGCTAATTGGTCGCGCGGCCGCCAGCGACGCTTTAGCTGTCCCTCGCGATAAACAAATAACTCAGGCATTTTCCTTTATCGCGTTGAGGGGCCTTGTTGCGTCTGGCGGCACGTGTGCCGGCTCAGGCTGTCTCTCCGTCGTGTGGCCGTACGCAGTAATCGCAACGAGCGTTCACAGACATCTAACGACAGCTGGAGTTGTTAACGTTATTCCCATGTAATAAAAGGTCTCTCGGAGTACTGAGTGGGCTGGCGCAGTACAACTACAGCCCACGGGAATCAATCAGCAGTATCAATCCGAAGGCCGGTGGATAACAATTCTTCAATTTCTTCCTCATAGCTGCTATACCTTGAGTATTTTACAGTCCAATTCAGGTCGTGCAGATGTGTTCCTCTTTCACTGTTCCCATCGAAAAGTGTTTATAACCTTGGTAAATACCCCGCGAGGCGCATTTGTCTGGTTGCATTTGAATAATATAATCTTTGTTGTTGTTGTTGTGGTCTTCAGTCCTGAGACTGGTTTGATGCAGCTCTCCATGCTACTCTATCCTGTGCAAGCTTTTTCATCTCCCAGTACCTACTGCAACCTACATCCTTCTGAATCTGCTTAGTGTATTCATCTCTTGGTCTCCCTCTACGATTTTTACCCTCCACGTTGCCCTCCAATACTAAATTGGTGATCCCTTGATGCCTCAGAACATGTCCTACCAACCGATCCCTTCTTCTGGTCAAGTTGTGCCACAAACTTCTCTTCTCCCCAATCCTATTCAATACTTCCTCATTAGTTATGTGATCTACCCATCTAATCTTCAGCATTCTTCTGTAGCACCACATTTCGAAAGCTTCTATTCTCTTCTTGTCCAAACTATTTATCGTCCATGTTTCACTTCCATACATGGCTACACTCCATACGAATACTTTCGGAAATGACTTCCTGACACTTAAATCAATATTGGATGTTAACAAATTTCTCTTCTTCAGAAACGATTTCCTTGCCATTGCCAGCCTACATTTTATATCCTCTCTACTTCGACCATCATCAGTTATTTTGCTCCCCAAATAGCAAAACTCCTTTACTACTTTAAGTGCCTCATTTCCCAATCTAATTCCCTCAGCATCACCCGACTTAATTAGGCTACATTCCATTATCCTTGTTTTGCTTTTGTTGATGTTCATCTTATATCCTCCTTTCAAGACACTGTCCATTCCATTCAACTGCTCTTCCAAGTCCTTTGCTGTCTCGGACAGAATTACAATGTCATCGGCGAACCTCAAAGTTTTTATTTCTTCTCCATGAATTTTAATACCTACTCCGAATTTTTCTTTTGTTTCCTTTACTGCTTGCTCAATATACAGATTGAACAACATCGGGGAGAGGCTACAACCCTGTCTTACTCCCTTCCCAACCACTGCTTCCCTTTCATGTCCCTCGACTCTTATAACTGCCATCTGGTTTCTGTACAAACTGTAAATAGCCTTTCGCTCCCTGTATTTTACCCCTGCCACCTTTAGAATTTGAAAGAGAGTATTCCAGTCAACATTGTCAAAAGCTTTCTCTAAGTCTACAAATGCTAGAAACGTAGGTTTGCCTTTCCTTAATCTTTCTTCTAAGATAAGTCGTAAGGTCAGTATTGCCTCACGTGTTCCAGTGTTTCTACGGAATCCAAACTGATCTTCCCCGAAGTTGGCTTCTACTAGTTTTTCCATTCGTCTGTAAAGAATTCGTGTTAGTATTTTGCACCTGTGACTTATTAAGCTGATAGTTCGGTAATTTTCACATCTGTCAACACCTGCTTTCTTTGGGATTGGAATTATTATATTCTTCTTGAAGTCTGAGGGTATTTCGCCTGTCTCATACATCTTCCTCACCAGATGGTAGAGTTTTGTCAGGACTGGCTCTCCCACGGCCGTCAGTAGTTCCAATGGAATATTGTCTACTCCGGGGGCTTTGTTTCGACTCAGGTCTTTCAGTGCTCTGTCAAACTCTTCACGCAGTATCATATCTCCCATTTCATCTTCATCTACATCCTCTTCCATTTCCATAATATTGTCCTCAAGTACATCGCCCTTGTATAGACCCTCTATATACTCCTTCCACCTTTCTGCTTTCCCTTCTTTGCTTAGAACTGGGTTTCCATCTGAGCTCTTGATATTCATACAAGTCGTTCTCTTATCTCCAAAGGTCTCTTTAATTTTCCTGTAGGCGGTATCTATCTTACCCCTAGTGAGATAGGCCTCTACATCCTTACATTTGTCCTCTAGCCATCCCTGCTTAGCCATTTTGCACTTCCTGTCGATCTCATTTTTGAGACGTTTGTATTCCTTTTTGCCTGTTTCACTTACTGCATTTTTATATTTTCTCCTTTCATCAATTAAATTCAATATTTCTTCTGTTACCCAAGGATTTCTACTAGCCCTCGTCTTTTTACCTACTTGATCCTCTGCTGTCTTCACTACTTCATCCCTCAAAGCTACCCATTCTTCTTCTACTGTATTTATTTCCCCCATTCCTGTCAATTGCTCCCTTATGCTCTCCCTGAATCTCTGTACAACCTCTGGTTCTTTCAGTTTATCCAGGTCCCATCTCCTTAAATTCCCACCTTTTTGCAGTTTCTTCAGTTTTAATCTACAGGTCATAACCAATAAATTGTGGTCAGAGTCCACATCTGCCCCTGGAAATGTCTTACAATTTAAAACCTGGTTCCTAAATCTCTGTCTTACCATTATATAATCTATCTGATACCTTTTAGTATCTCCAGGGTTCTTCCATGTATACAACCTTCTTTCATGATTCTTAAACCAAGTGTTAGTTATGATTGTGTTGTGCTATGTGCAAAATTCTACCAGGCGGCTTCCTCTTTCATTTCTGTCCCCCAATCCATATTCACCTACTATGTTTCCTTCTCTCCCTTTTCCTACACTCGAATTCCAGTCACCCATGACTATATAATCTTATCCTCTCACTATTCTGTCATTTGTTGCTTCAGCAATAATTTGATCTTAAACACGTAGCTGCACCACAATATCTGACACGAGGTCATATTACTTTTCCCTGGAGCTACCCGTGCCCAGATTAAACACCCATATAGAGCAACACTGGTAGCGTTTGTGTTGTCTTTCTCTAGCTGAAGCATGTCTTCTGTATTCGCTGCAGCTTTTACAAGTAATATGGGGGTTATGCCGTCACACGGAACGTAATGATGCTTTTGAATGAAGCGAAACGATTTTTGTCCAAAGTAGACATTCTACAGTCGCAAAAGACTTTTATGTTAGGATCATACAATCATTTTCTTCTGCATGAAGGCATTCCAGTTCTTGATGTCTCTACCAAGCATCTCGAATTCAGTCAGTCCATCTAGTTCACGTTGTCCATGTCTCATGATCTTATTCTATAAATAGGTAAAGCAATCTATCTTCAACATAGCCACTTCCTAGTTTCAGTAGACGTGTAAATGTACTTCTCTTTATCACGGGATATAACTTTTACTTTACATGTGTGTATTATAACGCGGTTAGTTTAAAATTCCCCACCACCAGCTATCACTATATATCAAATGGTTTTTCTAAATCACTCCGCGTCAGTGCTGCGAATGTTCTCCCGGCAGTCTTCAGCCGTTCACTTCCCATATCCAGCTAAGTTATTTCTTTGTCTGCGATTACTGCGACGCCAGTAAGTAAGCTTCCTATGGTTGATCCGCCGCTAAAACAAAGAATCCATAATCGAGGGGACGGCAGTTCCATTTCCGAGAGTCGACGCTCATTCAATTTCCAATGTTTTTCGAACGTCGCACGAAAGCAATGGTTAACTCTTAGTCTCACGGTCGCTTGTGTTGACCACCCTTTGTTCGGGTTGGACTTGTGCTCCTTTGCAACACATGCAGCGATCGTGAACTTAGGTTAACAGGACAGATAAAGCCATCGCTCACAGTAGCTGACGAAGACAGGGAGAACAGTCATTAGAATACCGCGCACGAAAACTGAAACCTTTCCTGAGAACTTGTCCTGGTCAATTAAGCAGGGGAAACCTGAGAAACCATTTTTTTGCTATTATTTTCATGTGTTTAAGTAAGAATAAGTATTAGATGCGGTACCTTGAAGTTACAACATTCCTTCTTTGTGGTTACTACCGCCCATCTTCTCAGTGAACGATGTAACTATTGCAAAGCCACCCTGCGACAAAGTCATTTGAATGCCATGTAACATTCTACATCTATATAAATACTACACAGCCCGCCGTGTGGAGCATGGCGAAGGGTATCTTGTACCACTATTAGACACTTCTTTTCCTGTTCCGCTTCTTTTGCTGGTTTTACGTCATCGGTTGAAGATTAGAACTGCAACAAAACAATTATCCGTTTCTCCCCACCTTTAAATGCTAACGATTATCCGTCATACTAACAATACAGATTTAGAAAGGATCACATGTGTGAACTCAGCTTGCCTTATCTTACATAATATCCTGCGAACCACTGAAGAAGAAGAAGAGGCAGAATCCGTATTCCTGGAGTACGCAAAGCGTTTGTCACAGTGCCCCACTTCATAGTGTTGACGAAGGTCCGAGCATATGGAACAGGTTCCAAGTTACGTGAACGGCTCCAAGACTTCATAAATAATGGAATCCAGGGAAATATGATAGGACCGCTGTTGTCCTTTATATACATACGTGATATGACGGCTAGGATGAGCAGCAATCCATTCGTGATGTTGACAAATGAAAGGAAGATATCGAAACGATTCAGAGGTATGCTGCTAGATTTGTTGCTGGTAGGTTCGATCAACACTAGACTGTTACAGAGATGCTTGGTGAACTCAAATGGAAATTCCGGGAGGGAAACACTGTCGAGAGAATTTAGAGAACTAGCATTTGCTGGTAACTGCAGAACAATTCTGCTTCCACTGAAGAATATTTTTCCTAAGGGCCGCGATGAAAAGACAAGATAAGAGAGATTAGAGGTCGTACTGAGGTATACAGATAGTCGCTTATCCTTCGCTCTGTTCAAAAATGGTTCAAATGGCTCTGAGCACTATGGGACTTAAGATCTGAGGTCATCCGTCCCCTAGAACTTAGAACAACTTGAACCTAACCAACCTAGGGACATCACACACATCCATGCCCGAGGCAGAATTCGAACCTGCGACCGTAGCGGTCGCGCGGTCCAGACTGAAGCGCCTAGAACCGCTCGGCCACTCCGTCCGGCCCTTCGCTCTGTCTGCTAGTGGAACAGGAAAGGCAATGACTAGAAGTGGTACAAAGTACCCTTCACCACACACCATACTGTGGCTGCGGTGTATGTACTCTCGAAAATCGGCGAATCGTGTCTCTTGGTAACTTAATAGATACCCTGATTTACGATTTTTACTGCCGGCTTTCTTCACAAGTTCTAGTGAGAGTTGGGTTAGCTGATAGCAGCAGTGAGTCTCCATCATACACGACATCGTGTGAGAAACACAGATTCGACTTAAAGAAGGAGTGAGCGGCGCAGAGGTAGGAAGACCTCCCCGGCTGTCAGTGACGTCGGCAGGCGTGAGATGCGCTGTTGGTGCAGTCGCTGCCGCCGCCGCCGCCGCGTGTTTGGATGTTTGGCTTCCGGGGCCTTCCCAGAATCCTGTACCCGGGATCTCCTCCCTCCCCTCCCACAGCCATGCTTCGCGGGCCCATCCTCACAACTAACTTAAGACGAAGCTTGTTTGTTTCCGGATAAATGCTTGCCTGTCTGCTTATTTGTAAGAACGCAGTCCACTCGTGTGCGAGCACCACGCGAAATAGCCATCTGCAGTTACAGAAGCTGCATGTATTTTTATTCTGTGGTAATAAGGACTAGTGAGAGCGATGTAATCTTACTCCTGTTACGAATTTGTACATAAATAAATTGGAGGAAATTGTCTCCGTTACAGGCACCCTTCCTGAGCGCAACATTGGACAAAACACACACACACACACACACACACACACACACACACACACACACATGCACGCTGTCAGGAAAAGAGATACAGCTGATCTTAGGTAAGGAGAAAAACTTTCTAACCAGAGAGGCATTACGAAGTCATGACCTTTTTTAAACCAAATTCCACATTAGAAGTAGATTTCGTTTCCAGTCTTTTAATGGTTTCATAGGGTTCCACATATGCAATAGCCATATTGCATTAAGCGGAACTTTGAGGAACAGTGTAGCGCCCTTCGATTCCATGTGAACAGCGAGGAGCCGGCCAGTGTGGCCGAGAGGTTCTAGGCGATCAGTCTGGAACCGCGCGACCGCTACGGTCGCAGGTTCGAATCCTGCCTCGAGCATGGGTGTATGTGATGTCCTTCGGTTAGTTAGGTTTAAGTCGTTCTAAGTTCTAGGGGACTGATGACCTAAGATGTTAAGTACCATAGTGCTCAGAGCCATTTGAACAGCGCGGATGATGAATAAACTCCGCGCGGCTTTAACAGGATGGTCTTACATTATGATTGAGAGACTCCTCCTCCTTGATAATGTTCCTTTAGTAACGTATAGACTGCTTGGTGTGCTGCTATAGTTAGTTTTCTACGCACCCGTCGCTTAGTCTTTCAAGAACTACCGTAAAGTTTCCTCTAATTTAGCCCTTGTGTTAGCAGATACTGCATTAGCAGATCTTCTACAACGATATCATAGGTGATGGAAGAACGAGGAGGGAAACGGGACTCTTCCACTTCAACGGAACCATCTCAGCATTGATTTGGGCAACCCACGGAAAATATAGATCTGGTTGACCATCTTCCCGAATGGTATCAAGAGAGAAATATATTTAGCTATAGGAACATGCAAATTCTTATCTGAAGAAGTCGCGGGACTGTTCTCCCGATTTACGATCAATAAACCCATTTGCGCGAGCAGCACACAACCGGCAGACGACGACGGACACCGCACCCGATCTGGCCGCGGCAGAGGCGCTGACGCGCCGGTGAGTCGCCCACGCCGCCCGAGAGTACTAAAGGGAACAAGGTTTCGGCCGATTAAAAGTAATCACTAAATTAACGCGGCCCGCGGGCAGTAATGGAAGTGTCGTGTCGCGATAACGGGCGCCGCGTCTAATGGAGGAAGGAGGCCGAGCGCCGCGCCGGCTGGAAGGCGAGGCGAGGCGAGGCGACTAGGGCAGAGCCAGAGAGCCGGCCGGCCAGATGCCGCCACCGGCCTTTGTTATTCATGAGCCGGCAGCTGTCCTTCGCGGCCCCGCTCCCCTGCACCCGCCACGCGGAATTGCTGCAAATGTCTGCCGCCTCCTCCGCTCGCCTTGACTGATCGGCGCAGTTACCGCCGTACTCTGCACCGAGACTTTTTACTCCCCTTGTTTACTGTAGCCGCTCTGCATTCAGCGTCCGCAGTCGTCCGTCTCCGAGGCGCGGCGCTGCTCACTTCCAACAACAGCTGCAGCTACTTCATATCTCCGAAGCGGAGTGAAATGTCTCGTGCCTTTGGTGTCCGTGAGATCCGCACTAGTATTTTCGTCGCACTGGCACAAGAAGCGCAGCTGCGTGCTCAGTCGAGGTTTTACGATGTAGCGTCGTTGTCGGGCAGACCTTTGAAGTCTAAATCTATTAGTAATATAAAAATTTATTGCTGCCTCGCTCGTTAAGTAGTTTTATTAACATATACCATCGTGAGATACAAAAAGCAGGAGCCTGTTGCTTATGATCCTGAAGCGATATCAGTAACCAAATATTTCGTACCTCGTGATGGCGCAGAAGGCACTGAAACCAGTTTTATGTTAATAAAAATACTTTGTGATCGACACGAAAATAAATTTTTGAATTACCAACAGTACTGCACTCGGTGCATCCCAGTGGCGATATCATCGTTTCAATCGCCTTTTATACTCTGCAAGTCACTTCGTTCTTGAAGGGTACTTCGCACCAAACAGGACGACGGAAAACGAATTACCTGTATACCTCCGTGCGAGCCTCTGTCTCCGTTATTTTCCCCATAAGTTTCTTACGCGAAGTGAACGTTGGAGGCAGTAGAAAAGCGCAGTCTCTCTCAAATAGTTCAAAATGGTTCAAAAGGCTCTGAGCACTATGGGACTTAACATCTGTGGTCATCAGTGCCCTAGAACTTAGAACTACTTAAACCTAACTAACCTAAGGACATCACACACATCCATGCCCGAGGCAGGATTCGAACCTACGAGCGTAGCGGACGAGCGGTTCCAGACTGTAGCGCAAGGAACCACTCGGCCACCCCGGTGATGTTCGTTAATCCAGACAATTCTCCCCAGTGAGCGTCTTAATAACTGTTCCATGACAAACACATTATCTGTAGCGTCTCATTACAGCGCAGACATAAGCAAAAAGAGGACGAAAGAGCGAATGTTTAAGCTTCATTGTCGCCATTAGAGACGAACTCATAAGTTTAAAGCTGCCCTCAGACCGAAGATTGGTTTCAAATTGAAATTTATTGGACACGATCCTGTCAGAAGTGGTATGCTGCTTCCTCTCTCCGATACTTTAAGCGATTTAAGCAGGCAGTGGACTCCGAAACCTAGTAGAGCTTCGCATTTATGGCACGCGAAAATTATCGATATTCCTAGAGCCGACTGAGGATTTAACTCCGTGTCTTAGGATTTGAAGGCTGACACCAGTTCTCCGGCCGGCCGGAGTGGCCGAGAGGTTCTAGGCGCTGCAGCCTCGAACCACGCGACCACTACGGTCGCAGGTTCGAATCCTGCCTCGTTCATGGATGTGTGTGATGTCCTTAGGTTAGTTGGGTTAAAGTAGTTCTAAGTGACTGATGACCTCAGAAGTTAAGTCGCATAGTGCTCAGAACCATTTGAACCAGTTTCCCAGTTGGAAGAAGATGGTATTTTCGAAGGATTCATCGCATTAACCATTTGAAGTGATATCGTTGAAGACACAGATATATAGGAAACAGGATTAACAGACTTGGATTCGTGGCCCACTTGCCTGACACACTGCGCCACCTCGACCGGTACGGAAACAACACGGTGACCAGAGTGTCAGTGTTTTGGAGTCCAGATCAGCAAGTGTACAGCAGCCGTGGTGAGTGACGGCTGGGAGTGCGCCATGTGTCGGAGGAGCAGGCGGGCTGTGCCGGCCTCCGGAATGCGGCTGTTTTTCCTTTTTTGTTGCGGCTGTTGTGGGCTGCGGGTACCTGCGAGCGCAGAGCCAGGGAGCTGCGGTGTAACCCGAGACAGCGCAGCGGCCGGGCTCGCGCTGGAGGAGTCGGATCTGTCGGGGCTGCGGCTGCGGCTGGTAGCCACCGCGAGGCCCACAAACATTTTTTCAGGGGGAGACTTTGTGGAGGAGGTGGTGCTTGTGCCCTGCTGCGTTGCCACACACGGGGGGATCGCGGAGCTGCGGAAGCCACCTCCCGTGCCGAGGGGTGCGAACCGTCTACTGGTCCACAGTCGTAAATTTCTGCAATCTTTCACCTGTTAACAGAACAGCAGTCGGTATATTGCCGTTCTCCGTGCCGAGTTACTACATCTGGTCGTCAGCAACGGAGTGTCCTCGCTTCTAAGAGCGTCACTGGTTGTAGTAGTTGCTGCCAGCGATCGTCGTATTTCGGAAAGAGACTGGGCTGCTACTATGCTAGAACCGTTTCTGCAGCAGCCAGCCTCCAAATGCCGTTCGATGATTTTGAGTTGTTTCCTGCCCCTACGTTAAATCTCATCAGGCGAATGAGGGAATGTTAACGTTGACAAGGTGAAGGATGATACGCTTGTCTAACTGTTCCTGAGATCCGTCACGGATTCCTTCATTCCGTGTTTGTTTTCATTGTCTACCAATTAGGAATCTGTCGTTTGTGACGTATTATTACAGATGCAAAGCATATTATTGTTATTGTCTTTCGGCCGGCCGGTGTGGCCGTGCGGTTCTAGGCGCTTCAGTCTGGAACAGCGTGACTGCTACGATCGCAGGTTCGAATCCTGCATCGGGCATGGATGTGTGTGATGTCCTTAGGTTAGTTAGGTTTAAGTAGTTCTAAGTTCTAGGAGACTGATGACCACAGAAGTCCCATAGTGCTCAGAGCCATAATTGTCTTTCGTTGAGCAGCCTGGTCTGTACCGGTGAACTATTTTTGGCCGAATGTCTTTCTCGGTGTAATTCCATTTCCGACTTTCGTCTGACAGCCGAGGAAAACATTCACAAAACTTTACCGGCAACGGTAAATTGGACCTATTTTTAATTTATTTCAGGGATAATATTCTCCGTCATTTCAGATGAAAACAATGAAATGAGTGTCCTTTATGTTTTCAGTTTTTAATTCCCTTCTCCTGAGAGCAGCATGAGCTGTGGTACATTTTTTTCTTTTCATCCAAATATTCCAGCCGGTCGGAGTGGCCGTGCGGTTCTAGGCGCTGCAGTCCGGAGCCGAGCGACCGCTACGGTCGCAGGTTCGAATCCTGCCTCGGGCATGGATGTGTATGGTGTCCTTAGGTTAGTTAGGTTTAATTAGTTCCAAGTTCTAGGGGACTGATGACCTCAGAAGTTAAGTCGCATAGTGCTCAGAGCCATTTGAACCAAATATTCCAGTGTTGTTGAGAATGGTGCTGAAGGATTCGCAGTTGGAAGGGTTACCAGTTATATCAATAGCCTGATAACCAAAGGAAACTCCTTAACTACTTTGGTCAAAATTATTTGTCGGGCAGTGTCAATCATTGTCTTCTATTAAAACATGTGCCATTTCTCTTTTTGTATTATGTGGCTGTGTGTACAGAGCTTCTTTTCGTACCCTACTCGTGGGGGTTGAATTGCTGTTAATGTCGTAACCGGTCTATTTATTCTACAGTAAAATGTTAAGACTGTGTGCATCTGTAAAGGAAAGAGTGGATGAAGATGTTACAGTACTCTCGTGATGTGTAGAGGCATGAATTTGGAATAATTGCATTTCAATCTGTGAAGCACTTTCCCTGACTCTAAGGCATATTTGATGCAACGATTATAACGACAATAAGTACATGTACTGAATAACTAGTACGGCACTTATCCTGTTGTGCCCATTGCGAATGAAACAAGAAGGGGAGCTCCATCAGCCATGCACTATAGAGTTGTATTACGTGGAAGGGGTGGGAGGAGATAGATCGAGATATAGAGCATAAACAGCAAAGACACACACACACACACACACACATACACACGAGGATCTGCTTGCTTGCAACAACTGTCGGCGGCTGGGTTGGACACGTTCTCCAGTCGCCTCCGACCATTTGGTGGTTCTTTTGTGTGAGCGCTTTACTCGTACAGAGAGCGGGAGTTAATAAGTGACATTGCGCCCCGCCCGGCAGTCATATCCGGCAGCCGGGCCCGACTTGGCGGTGCGCGTCGCGCTCCAGTGGCCACCCCTGGCCGTTGTTCTTGTTAGGCGCGAGGTGTGTACAGAGCGGCGAGCCCCCCACTTTGGCGCGCCCGGCCTATACTTGTCGGCCGGAAGGTTGTCATTTCGAGGCGGCCATAAATAATGCTTAGAGAGCTGCAGCGCGTGCTGCACGGTCAGATTTGTAAAGGCGCCCCGCCCCTGCCTCGCCGCGACCGCGGCCGCCCTTCAATTTGGTGAAATGCCCGCGTATGTGAGGAGCGGAGCCGAGCTGCGCTGCCGCCGTCGCGTGTCAACAGATAGTGGCCAGACGCCACAGTACACCACCGCACACATCTCCGTACTCACGCTGTTACATCTTCCTTATTGCCGGTCTTCATTCCGGAGACTGATATGGTGCAGCTCTCCACGCCAGTCTGTTCCTTGCGAGCCTCTTCATCGTTCCTATTGCAGCCTATATGAGTGCTTCTCTTTCCTATTATTACCGTCCACAATTCTCTTCACTATCTAATTAACGATTCCGTGAGCTCTTGTGATGTTTCCTACTAACCTACCTCTTCTTTCAATCAATTTCTGCCACAAATTTCTTAGCTCTCCATGTCGATTCAGTACCTCGTTATTAGTTATACGATTTACTATTGTAATCTTCCGCATTCTTCTTTAGACTCACATTTCAAAAGCTTCTGTTCTCTTCTTCACTAAAATGTTAATTGTCAACGTATCACTTAAGTACAAGGCCTCTAGACAAATGACTTTAGAAGTTACTGGGATATGTATTTATTTCAGTCTTCTATTTATCTGTCTCCTTCTTCTCCCCTTTTTTGTCCATCTCCTCCACACCTCTTCGAATGTTTCATCCCGCCCGTCCCTCTGTCTATCACTTCCTACCCTTCTCTCTGTCCATATGGTCCCCCTGCCCTCTGTCCATCTGCTCCTTCTCCCTCTATCTACGCTCTCCTCCTCCCTCCTCTCTGTGTCCATTTCCTCGTCCCCTCTCTCTACCCATCTCTTTCTCGCTTTCTCTATCCGTCTCCTGCTCCTGCGCATTTCTTCCTCCCTCTATCTCTCTCCTTTTCCTTTCTCTGTCTATGTCGTCCTCACCTTCTCTCTGTCCATCTCCTCCTGTCCCCTATGTGTGTCATTCTGCCTCTTCCCCTTCTCCGTCTGTCCATCTCGTCCTCCCCTTCTCTCTCCATGTTATCTGCTGCACCCTAACAGGAGGCTGGTGGTTCATACCCCTCCCCCTCCCCCGCCCCTTTCAGTATTTCTTCCAAATTCGTAGCTCATCTGGGCACCAAATACGACCGACATTCTTGCGGGGGTTTAGAATGAGCTTTTTAGCCGTGGCTTTGTCCACGTACACAAATGTGAAATATACTTCACGTCTGTTTAACATATTTCACACGTATTTGTTCACACATTTCATGTTTCCTCTAGAGAATGTCGCCCTAGCTCGATGTTTATGATGTATTTCCGGAACTATGTGTCGTACAATGATGTAATTTTTTAGTTAACTTTGGCTGCGTATGTGGAGACTGTCTGCGAAATGTGTTGCGAAAAGAGTTACTAGCAAAGTAGCAATAAATGGAGACGTGAATCGTTGTGGGACAGTCTTCACGCATCTCACTGTTTATGACGTCAGACATCCTGAAATATGTTTCATACATTGATATAATTTCACTGGTGCATTCAATGGTGCAAAATGTGTTACGTATACAGTTAGAAGTAAAGTAATAATAAATTGCAATGTCATGCGGCAATTTCACTGAACACCGAAAATGAAGTAGGCGATAAACTCTTCTCCTTTCATCATTTTGTGAATTTTTTCAGCGAGAAAATGTTTCGTAAGGGTTTGAAATTGTGTGTAAAGTTTGTTGCATGCCTCTAAGTGGTCTCATTGTCAAATACTAGATGACTAATGCAAGGGTACTCGCGCGTCGTGGGCTAGATTGCTTTTTCGCCCCCACTCCCGCCCCTTTGATAAGTAGGTGATTGTTACCCAGGCAGCGATTCTTTACAGACAGTAAGTGATATGTGTACCAAGTTTGATCGAAATCGGTCCAGCGGTTTAGGAGGAGATGTGGAATACACTCTCATCCATAGGCTACATACGTACAAACGTACATTCATTTTTATGATATGTAGGGATTAACAAATTTCTTTTGCTCGTAAACGTTGTGTATCCTCATTACTTCGGCCGTCGTCAGTCAGTTTGGTGTCCAGGCATTAGTCTTCTTGTAGCGGAAATGATATAGGAGCATCGTTCAGAATTACCAAATTAAAGAAGAGAGAAAGATACCAAGCCATGGGACAAAATTAGTTATATGTGAGAGACGCTGAATTTACATCAGCGTCACACCACCCCTTTCACGCTTTCCGCAGTTTCAATTGAATGCTAGGATGTTTCCTTTCAAAAGATCACTGTAGACGGCAGTTTTGCTCCATCTGTGTCTAGCTGAACTAGCACGGTGTCAATAAGAATAAAAGACCCCAGAAAAAACTAAAGCTGGTTTGAGAAATTCATTATTTTACTAGGCATGGTCGTTTTCCTTCCTCCGACCCCATGAACTACTCTACTAGTTTCAATCATACACGATTATCCTGACACACACAACAAATTTTTTACGCAATTTGACTTTACTTTGATTAATTCGACCCAGAATATAATAATTTCTAGTAGCATGATCTTTTATGATCGAACCTGGTAGAAGTGATTGCGTTAAGCGTATGTCAGTATTTCCCACATTCGCGGTTGTTTTCCAGACGAAATTCCTGTGTAGACCGAAGCAGAGGCTCATAAAGGCAACAAATAATACCCTGTAACGTGTAGTTTGTGTCAGATGCGAGGGTTAGATGTCTATAGTTTTCTGTAAACAGGGGAAATAGGTTGATGGCAGGGGATATTAGCCCTGCTCAACCAGTGGAACGAAACTAAGCGATAGTAAAGATGGTGGAATTGTTATGTACGAAAGTGGTCCGGCCAGCGGTGGGTGTCGCCAGGTGATAATTCCGCCGTGTCGGCCGCTCAACTCGTATACTCGCGACGCCGGCTCGACCCCCGCATCTTGGGCAGTTCCGGCCGGTTAAGTCCGACGTCCGCCCCAATTAAAGTGTCGTTATCGGCAGAGCGGACCGCGTCTGCGGCTCTCGTTAGCATGCAGGCCGCCGGCTCCACCTGCCGTCTGCAGCAGCTGCGGCTGCGGCCAGCCACCAAACGTAACGTAACGTAACGTAACGCCACCGCCCTTCACGCACACTTCGTAGCGCTGAGTTCCAGCAGAGTTATCCCCATCCCAAACGTACGTTTCAAAATTGGCCACCTATCGATCTGGTTAGGCGGTGCTGGAATTTTTAGAATTAAGAAAACACCTAGAGCGGCATGAGAGGAGAACTATACCAAATTGATACGCAGTCGCTGATTAACATCGATTGGGGTCCTGGCTTTATAGGGCTAATTGTGAAATGGAAGCAACCTACAACAGTAACAAAAAATGGTTCAAATGGCTCTGAGCACTATGGGACTTAACTTCTGAGGTCATCAGTCCCCTAGAACTTAGAACTACTTAAACCTAACTAACCTAAGAACATCAGACACATCCATGCTCGAGGCAGGATTCGAACCTGTAACCGTAGCGGTCGCGGTTCCAGACCGAAGCGCCTAGAACCGCTAGGCCACAGCGGCCGTCTGTCTTAAGTTCTATGTGCAAGTGTGAGGCAGTGCCCTAAATGTTGGCGTGTCACGTATCTGGGGTGGGACGTGGGTACCAACAAGCTGTTCATCTAGTGGAATGTCTAGAAACCACATCCAGGCTGGCCAACACACCGACTCTGGTACCGGCTTGTGTTCACATTAGTAACATTTCCTGTAAGGGCAATGAAAGAAAAAGACTTTTGAACAATTTGTATAAAAACTAATTACTTTTTCAATTGCAAATAAATGTGTACCCTACAAGCACAGTTCTCTCACACTAAGAAGGCCAGAGAAACCAAATCACATAATTTTTTAATTTTGCGTTGTTAAAATTCATAACGTTGTGTGGTAAAATTTACACAAACATCAGTTATGGAACTTGTAAGTACACGCCTAAGCCAGTGGCTTGAGAAGGCTAGAGGATAATACGAGGAGCGTTCAGTAAACAATGCAACATAATTTTTTCTCAGCCAATTTCGGTTAAAAAATGTGGAATTTATTGTGGAACTTCCCTCTCCGGCCTCTATAGTACTGTCATTGAGTTTCTTTTAGCGGAAAACCACAGCATCGCAGATATTCATAGGCTCTTTTAGAATGTCTGCGGAGACAGTGAACAAAAGCACGGTGAGTCGTTTGGCGATGCGTCTGCCATTGTCGCGACAAGGTCGGGCAAACCTGTCCCATTTCCCTCGTACCGGCCGGCGGGACGCGGCTGTGACTTCTGCAACGTGCGGACACTCTCATTCTAGGTAATCGAAGAATCAGAAATAAACATCACGCTGCTCAACTGGAGGTGTCTATTGGTAGTGCTGACACAGTCGTCCACCAGTTGGTGGTTACCCGCTGGCTTCCTCTCCGCCCAACGAAAGACCAACGGCGCAATGATGGGTGCCCGCTGCAAGTAGCTGTACGTGATTAATGGGGAGGTTACTGATGCAGCAAGATGTTGGCTCCGATGTCGACCAATAGAGTGGCACGATGCGGCCATACAGGCCCTCCTAGTAAGGTGACGTAAGGCCGTCGTATTGAAGAGAGAATATGTTGAAAAATAGGGTTTTGTAGCCAGATGACTGGAGAATAATATGGTGCATTGGAATTCTGAATAAAAACAATCTGATTTCAGAAAAAAGTGTTGCATTACTTACTGAAAGCCCATCGTAAAATCCTCGCGCCGTGCGTATGCGCTTTTCGTACACCAATTTCAGCGTGTTTCCCCGGCTTCGTAGACCATAAGGGTCATATCAAATTATTCGTCTCGACTTCCTCTACACCATTGACGTACGTTGTAAGCAGTTATCGTTTACATGTTGTATAGGCATATTTCTGAGCTGAACTGAAATCTGATTCCCGATTCAGCGATACGGAGAGTGTGCAGTGTTGGGCTGATGACGACACGACGGCGCAGGGTCGCGAAGCCGTCGACAGAGATCGTATAGCGCCTTGAGCCCGCAGTACTGGTCGCGAACACAAGACCGGAACTGGGGCCACGCGCCGCCCGCTCAGGAAACGGTTTTTCTGTCTGCCTCGCCGCCAGGTGGCGCTGTGGATTCTGCTGCGCTCCCACACAAAGAGCGAGCAGCGAGCAGGGAGCAGGCGCAGGCGCCCGTGTAAATAATAGTACAACGCCAGCGAGGTGCCCGTGCGCGCACGCCCGCTCCTCTTTTCTTTTCATTTTTTCCCTCTTTTTTTACGACACTTTGTGTGTACGTGCGCGTGTGTACTTGCTCGCTGGGCGGGGAGCGCAGCGCTACCGACGGTATTTACTGAAGGCGCCCGGTTAATGCCGTCCGCCCCCGCACGCCCCCAGCCGCTCCACAACCTGACCGTGACGCCGGCTCCTATTTGCCCATAGAATTATAATGCCGTTTGCGCCAAAATGCGCGCCGCCTGTTTACCGGCCGGGCGCCGCCACGCGATCTGGCGTTTAGTACGCCAGGTATCCGCTAGTGGGCGGGAGGGCTCGCACGCACACGGAAGTGGGGGAATCACCCGTATGACGCGCACTAGTTCTTGCCGGGCAGCTGTTAAGATTCTGTCGCCACGTTCGTAATGTGTAGCGGGTGCTGTCAAATCGCTCAAGAATGTGTTCTGTGCTACAGCTCCGAATTGTGTCGGTGGTGGTGATTTGAGGCTAGAAGTAGTTACTGGTATGTCTTAAATCCGTCCACTCGG
The DNA here is from genome assembly GCF_021461385.2 of Schistocerca piceifrons. Taxonomy (NCBI): domain Eukaryota; kingdom Metazoa; phylum Arthropoda; class Insecta; order Orthoptera; family Acrididae; genus Schistocerca; species Schistocerca piceifrons. The sequence goes on from NC_060141.1 coordinate 154,273,492, forward strand.
CTTCGGGAAGCGGAATTACCTAATAAATCTGCACAGGGCCGTTATTCTACAACTAATTTTATTGCTCATCTAGATTTCATATATTTCTGTACTGTGTGACCGGTTTGGTTTTTATTCAGCTATCTTCATGCGATATTGTTAGTATTTGCAGATATTCCCACTGAGATGATACTTCAATTATTCAAATAAAATAAATTCCGTCTTCAGTAGCAGAATGTTTATTTTGTTTTTAACGAACCAAGTCTCGCCTTTTCATAATAGGTATCATCTATATCTTCATTTTTTCTATTCTTTTCAAGTATCTATGGTTTCTTCTGCAGGCACACAGTACGGGCTTCCGGTTGATACAGGTCACTATTGTATGATCCGCAACTGAACAACAAAAACCGTTAATTGTTGTGAAATGTACAGATGTAATCTGCTGTCACTTGGAAACCTTTTTGGATCTACACTACACAAAAAATCTTGCATACGTTACATTAAAAGAATAGAAAACTGAAATCCACTGATGATACCTAGTACGAATAGGTGAAACATGGCTGGTTAGAAACAAAATCAACTTTTAATTGCTAAAGATGGACTGTTTCTTATGTATATAACTGAAGTAACAATTTAGGAGGAACGGCTGCAAATAATATTATCTTCAGATAATTCAGTAGAACAGAAGCAGGTCATAAAGTTTAGGAAAACGTTTAATCTAGACGGACAATAATAGTTGTTGTACAAACCATTCATTGCGGATTTTTTCCAAAAAGACACAGTATGTCAGTCTTTGCAAACGCAATATTCTATTCGTCCGCTTCCGTAAAGTAGTGGTCAGCGCGGCTGGCTGTCATGTGTGTGTGTGGGGGGGGGACCCGGGATTCGATTCCTGGTATTGCCAGAGATTTCTATTTGTTGGGATCACTAATGCGGGTTGCACGCAGCCTTGTGAGGCCAACTGAGGAGCTACTAGAACCATTAATTGCGGTTTCAAGCTCAAGAAACTCGACAACGATCGGGAGAGTGGCATGCTGACCCCATGCCGTCCCCCCCCCCCCCCTCCCTTTTCGCATCTAATGACACCATTGGCAGAGTGACAGGGTGAGCGGTTGGACATGAATGGATCATTTAAAGGCAGATCATGGAACATTACCTTTACCTTTCTGTTTTTGCTCCTACGTTCATTAGTGGTCGTCGTGCCATGATTACGTGGACTCGAACAATAACGACGAAGTTCTAGTGGTTCAGGCAATGGACTCGTAATTCGGATGTAGTCGCGTTCGTATCCTTGTCCGACCATTCAAGTTATAGGTCTCACAAGTTTATGTAATCACTTCGAGCAAATTCTGGACTGGTAGCCTTGTATTGATCACGGACGCTTTCCTTCCGGATTCTTGTCCAAATGTACTAGCGGTTCGTCTGTTCTGGCGTCGGCGTCAACGTGATATTAAATCTTTTTACTTTCTTGTTGCGGATGAAATACACGCAGAAAAATAAAGAAGTATCGGTCCTTGTTTATACAGTCAACAGAAATAAACTGGACGTTAGCTCTCCTGGCAATTTACGGCTGCCGTGGTTTTTGATTGCTGGCCTCACGCCAGCACAAGAAATAATGTTCGCCAATGTGGAAATTGTTTGGTAGCCAACGGTATTTACCTATGTATGAGATTCCGGCTAAGCGCCGCTTCCGTCTGCAGTGAAACCGTGCAGCAGGCGCCCATCACGCTGCCGTCGGTAGCATACCAAAACGAGAGTTCTTCATTCATAATTACCGCCTAAATAAAGCAGCCCATTTGTGGCTCACCTTTGAACGCGAGTCTAAATATGCAAATGGACCGGCCTGCTTGATTTATTCCCGAGACCTGCCTCCCGTCTGTCCATTTAAATAAGTGCCGCTTGTCCACTCTTTGGGAATACTCAACACACGGACCTGCCGAGGCGACCACTACCCCGCCAGTACCTATACGTCGCTACTGGCACCTTCTGGGTAGGCGACAAAGGACTTTTAACTCCTTCATGTGCTGCGTCCATTAGCAACTTCCGTGGATGAAATTCGTAGTTGTTCTTCGGTAAAAATGTTTTGCCTCTGTTAGGCCACGTCTCGTCGCACGAAACATTAAGATTCAACATTTAGACCCACTTATCTCCAGGCTTGTCGGCTGCATACATACTCACTCTTGAAAATGGAACCACTGATGTATTCCTGACATTGCTGATAAATATTCTACTTTAATGAAACGTAATGATTGGACAATTTCAGGTAGTTTAACGATGACTATGAAACTATTTACGCATAAATTGCGTAGTTCCTTTCCTTCCTTTCGTATACTCTGATGGAAATACTAGTCGCTACAGGTAGCTTATTGCACTGACCATAAGTTTTCGTCGCCAGTTTAGTGGAACGCACGAGTGTTTCTTTACATTTAGCGTACGTGCAATTCTTGGTCTACGATGCTTGATATGTAGGATATATTTAATAATTATATCTGATTTATTAGAATAGTTAACCATTTATGGGGTTGGAATAGTAGATTCACTTACACGTTCTCTGTACTTAATTCTTCGAATAATCTATTATAACATTATCGACTGACTGCTGGGTACAAGCGTGCTCACTCCCCATTATTTTTTCCGCTATCATTCGATAACGATGGTTACCAGTAGTCGTCGTGTTCTAAGTATACGATGTAACTGGATAGTTTCCATCACACGGTTCGTTCTGTCATTCTGTACTCTTTGTTAATCTTCCTCAGCACGTAAATTTTTTATTGGGAGGGGAGGGGAGGGGGGGCGGGGCTTCCACATCGCAAACGTCACCCAATATGTTCGTGTATTGGAACTGTGTAGTGCTCACTATCTAGTGGAACCCTAATAGAAATGAAACTGATATTGAGAGCGGTGGCTACCTTTGTGCGACGGGTAGATTGTGTTTGTTCAGTAATGAATCCTAATGCCGGCATTAATGCAGTTCCATATGCAAATTCTTAGAAAGATTGGCGTAAACTGAGAAGCACGAATGTCTAAAAAGTGACCTATTTGATATTGTTTCCAAGTCATGCAAGCAATGATCTTGTATCTTTTCGCATTACTTATCTTTTAAGCTTATTTGTTTAAAGATTTTGTGTATTTCATGTACCAATATCTATCGCGGATATTCACCTTTTATGAAAACAACCTGAAGTACGATTCCGTTTTTCTTAAATACGTTGCGGTAGTTTGGGAAACATGGTTCAAAATCGCTCTGAGCACTATGGGACTCAACTGCTGAGGTCATTAGTCCCCTAGAACTCAGAACTAGTTAAACCTAACTAACCTAAGGACATCACAAACATCTATGCCCGAGGCAGGATTCGAACCTGCGACCGTAGCGGTCTTGCGGCTCCAGACTGCAGCGCCTTTAACCGCACGGCCACTTCGGGCGGCTGGGAAACATGCAGCTGAGTCTTAGTGACTTAAAAATCACGAAGTTCTTGTTGTCCATTTGCACTAGGTGAAGTATAGATAGCGTACGCGCAGACAATTCGCTTAAATCTGTTTACACTTTGATCCACTGTTACTGACAACTGTTTGATCGCAGTAAAAAGTACGAGAATTTTCTTTGCATACCTTGTATTTCCCGAAGGAAGACGGTTCAACCTGACAGTGCTGGTCAGAAGCGCCTTGTTAACTCGAAAAGTGTACTAGACAACACGAAAGATTAAGCCATTCATGGTATCGCTATCAGTCTAAGCGTTTTCCTCGAGCTGCAATTAATGCCTGCTGTGCCCGCTTGAAATTCTGTATCTGGCCTGTAATTTACACTTTTTATCATGAAAACTGCTGTCGTAGAGGAATATTTTACTAACTCTCTCGATAAAGATGTCGACTGTTGTCGAACATTGCCTTAAGTACGATTTTTGCTTCGAAATAAGATTGCAGCGCTAAAATATTAGGATTTTGTTTTTAAATTTCTGACAGCAAATACAACGCTGAGCTTTACATTTTTGATAGTAGGCCTAAATATCTACGACGTACAACACTGTTGACAAAGGTATCACGGCACATTGATTTTCCTGTCAGAATGGCCACAGATCGTAGTAATTGACAGAAAATCATCGGGAAATCATCTTCCCCCGGAAGAGTTACAGGCCCTCTACTGTTCCTGATCTACATAAAGAACAGAGGAGATAATCTGAGCACGCCTTTTAGATTGTTCGCAGGTGATGCAGTCATTTACAATCTTGTAAAGTTATCAGACGTTCAAAAGCAGTTGCAAAATGATTTAGTCAAGATCTATATGATGCGAAAAGTCTCAATTGACTCTAAATTATGAAACACCTGAAGTCGCCCACATGAGTGCCAAACGGACTTCGCAACATTTCGGTCACACAATAAATCACACAAATCTAAAAGCTGCAAATTCATTTAAATTCTTAGAGATTACAATTACGCATAACTTAAATTGGAATGACCACTTAGATAATGTTGTGGTTAAAGCAAATCAAAGACTGCAGGTTATTGGCAGAGCACTTAGAAAGTGCAACAGGTATATTAAAGAGACTGCTTACACCACGCTTGTCCGCTCTTTTATGGAGTAATGCTGTGCAGTGTGGGGTCCTCATCAGATGGGAGTGACGGACGACATCGCAAAAGTTAAAAGAAGGGCAGCTCATTTTGTATTACCGCGAAAAAGTGGAGAGAGTGCCATGGACGTCTTACGTGAATAAGGGTATCAATCATTTTAAAAAAAAGGCGTTTTTCGTTGAGGCAGGATCTTTTCGTGAAATTTCGATCAGCAACCTTTTGATCAGATAGTGAAATTATTCTGATGGCGCTCGCCTATGTAGGGAGAAATGATCATGATGATAAAATAGAGAATTTAGAGCTCGCACAGAAAAATTTATGTGTTCGTTTTTACCGCGCGCCTTTCGAGAGTGGAGCGGTAGAGAAATAGATTGAAGGTGGTTTGATGAACACACTGCCCGGCACTTGTCAGCATATTGCAGAGTACCTGTAGATGTAGAACAGTGTTACGGTGTACGTGAAAGGTAAGTCTTTACAGCAAATTGGTTGGTGGCCAATGGATTTGAAGACGTGTGTACTCACGTGAGGACTCAAAAACAGTCCAGCAGTCTACACTCAACATAAATTTTATATAATATTTAACTCACTGTCGGTGAAAGAATTGTCAAACATAAGAAATACTACTAGAAAAAAGATTATTCTGCAACAATAACAGAAAATCCAGTTAGAAGACTTTTTTGTCAAAACCAAAATGGCCTTAGATCCGTCGAGACCATTCGCATAAGCCATAAAATTCGTCTTAAATCGCGTTTTGCATGTTCACTAATCAAGAAATTCTTCTCCAGAAATTTGTCGCTAGAGAAAAAAAGACTGTTTGTATTAGAGAATGCATCAAAATGAAGTGGGACTGTTTACTGTGTGCCATTCGTGTTCCATGTAGTTTTTTGTCGAATGTGTTGTCTGGATAGAAATCGCTAGCATTAGGACGGAACGTGGCTAAATATGAGCAGAGAGCAGCTAGCAGGGCTATACTGGATTTCCAGACTCGTAGACAGTGCTTGTACGTCAATGAGTTTTAAGTGAACGTATCTCCAGTCTTGATGGCTGCTCAGCTCGCGCCTACGGAATACGGGGGAACTTGAGAGGGAGTGCGAGAACCAGGCTATTATACCTTTAGGGGCTCTCTGCAGAGAACAGTTGTGACATAATCACTTGTAAAGCAACAGCAGACCAGGGCCCGACCGTCACTTCGTCTCGCCTAGCACGCGCAACGCACGCCGTCTGAATGGGAGCGGCGAGCAGCTGCCCGCGGTCGCCGATTTGTCCCGGAAGTGCGCGGGGGAGCTGCGTTTCCGGCATCGCACCTGGAGCCGATGCTGCAGCCGCCTCAACGGGTTCTCCAGCGAACCGCCCACGCTTTGTCCATGTACGCTTTGTCTGCTCCCCTCGTCACGACCGTCGCTGCCCTACCACTAGAATATCTAGTTAGTTATGCAAACTATTGTCCCGCGTCAGCGAAATCTGACTCTATCTTTGAAAGAGAACCCTGACTACATGAGCATGACTTTGACTCCACGCCACAGTGGTCTCATTATGACAATGCGTCCGACTTGTTCATTCTATATTTCTATTGGTTCTCTAAACTGTCACGCCGGTAATGATGTGGTTGAAGCCTTCGTTAATTCTCTAATCGATATTCGACGAACTGTGTGTTTCATCCCATCAGCCAATTGTCAGCCTCTGAGGGATAATGTTCTCTTCTATTCTTTTTCATATGTTATGGCCTTCAGCCATGTGCATTCACGTCAACCTTCCACATATTTCATGCTCATTTATCTGTAGCGACTCAAGTTGGCCAAGGCGACTGCGGGTCAGGGGGCCTTGTGGTGGTCCAGGAGTGTTCTCGTGCTATACCCGGAGGCGTCAGTAACACAGTGACACGAGAAATGACATTTTATTGTCAGGATGGATACACTGAGTAATATACCGGCTGGTTCTAATTGAACTGTCGCTAATTACGGAGGGCCAGTGTAGGCTGTAATCATCTTACGGCACCAAAACTAGGTAGATATAATACGTTAATGTGAAACCGATAGTGAAGATGATGATGATGAAATTCGAAAATAGGGGTGAACTTTATGTGGAAGGGAGAACAGGAAGGCGTCCAATCGCAGTGGAAGTTATTGATAGTTGCTGTTGCCCACACCGTCCAGACATGGTGCGTCTGCTCAGCCCCCTGGCCATTCCGTGAACATCTGCTGCAGTCTTGGTCGTCACATGGTGGGAAACCAGTGCCTGTCCTTAACGACAACCACGATACAGATGTCGAAGTAGCATACAGTGGCAGACTACGTCTGTGACTTCCATCGGAGTGACTGCATCTCGATGTCAAAGTCAGCAATAAGGTAGTAGGCAGATAAATATCGAACAGCTTGTCGAGGTTTCACTGAAACTCAACAGACCGTCGTTCTCCCTGGTACTAGTGACACGGACAGAATGGAGGTACTACTGAAGCTCCGAAAGCCCGTTTACTTAAGCTGCAGAGCTGGCGTTTATGGCGCGGTGGCTCTAGAGGGATAAGTGAACTTGCCCTGGTTAATTCGACTGGTCACCGTTCCTTGCCTGTATTATTGGTTATCGAACTCGAGTTTTTCTGCATCGTTTGGTTGTTACAGTAGGACTCTGGTTCTTCCCTGTTATGATGTATTGGGGTATTTGCTCTTTTGCTTCCCTCGCTCAGAGGCTGTGTGGCAACACTCGACTAGTGCCGTGCCTTGCACTACATTGGCGGTGCGCCGTGTTGACATACCGATTGACACAGCGGCTCTGAGATGGCCTGCTTGGCTCTGAGCTCACCGGGTAAAAACTTCAAAAAATCAGGGGTGCACTATGAATTCATTCTGGCTCTGAGCACTGTGGGACTTAACATCTGAGGTCATCAGTCCCCTAGAACTTAGAACTACTTAAACCTATCTAACCTAAGGATATCACAGACATCCATGCCCGAGGCAGGATTTGAACCTGCGACCGTAGCAGTCGCGCGGTTCCAGACTGAAGCGCCTAGAACCGCTCGGCCACCGCGGCCAGAGATTCATTCTGGGGTGCAAATATATCAGTGAGGTGTGAAATTCCATTCTCACTTAGATTTTTGAACCTGAAACGATTACACCTTTTTCTCAACTATGACGACCGCAGCGAGTGTCTTGGAAATACTATTAGCTGGTGGTAGTATTGGGAATGGAACTGGAACTCTTCACATCACATCCTGTTACTGAACAACCTAAGGCAGTGGCTAACTAAGTCGTTGAAATTGCATTCGGACGGGTAGCAGTTCAGAATCCTCTTTCGGCTAGAGAAATAGCTTAACGCAAGTACTGGGAAAGTTTCTCTGCCGGCCATGGTGGCCGAGCGGTTCTAGGCGCTTCAGTCTGGAACCGTGCGACCGCTGCGGTTGCAGGTTCGAATCCTGCCTCGGGCATGGATGTGTGTGATGTCCTTAGGTTAGTTAGGTTTAAGTAGGTCTAAGTTGTAGGGGACTGATGACCTCAAATGTTAAGTCCCATAGTGCTCAGAGCCATTTGAGTCAAAGTTTCTCTTCTAGTAACAGTCGATTTCCTTCCCTGATCCAGGCTTAAAAAATGTTCAAATGTGTGTGAAATCTTATGGGACTTAACTGCTAAGGTTATCAGTCGCTAAGCTTACACACTACTTAACCTAAATTATCCTAAGGACAAACACACACACCCATGCCCGAGGGAGGACTCCATTCTCCGCCGGGACCAGCCGCACAGTCCATAACTGTAGCGCCACAGACCGTTCGGCTAATCCCGCGCGGCATCCAGGGTTAATTTCTAAGGACCTTAACAATGGTCCTTAACGTACCTTTCACTGGAAGTTCCATACACTGCTAAAGATCGAATCTTAAGACATTCCTCAAAACGGTGCTCCGTGGGAGTTGATTGCTCAGCTGCACCTGGGAACACTAGATGCACTCTCTCCAGCGTCACCGATATCGAAAGGTGTCAGTCAGAAGTATCGGCTCCGAGACATGCTCACGACTAGTGAGCTGTAATTTAGATCATGTGTAATGAAGCGCGTGGGTAGGAACGGGAATTAATCGCCATCCCTAAAATCTTAATTAGTAAGAGCTCGCTCGCTTGGAAGCAGTGTCCCCCGGCTGTCACCCACTGGGACATTCGCCTCCAGTGCCGCTAGTGCACAATGCGGGCGACAGAGGCTCGCGACTGCACTTCCGGCGCCGTTTTACACAGAAAAGCCGCGAGCCCGCGGACAATATCTGGCCGCCGCATCTCGCCGCCATTATTTATTAGGTATTAACGACCCGCATGTAGCGGCCCGTGGTGGGCGGACCCGATCTTTAATTAAGCGTGCCGATAGCATCTCCATAATTAAAATGAAAGCAGAGCGCGCGTCGACGGCGGCAGCGTCGGCCCACGTGGTGTGCTCGGGTTTCTGGCCAGCTGCCGCCTTGACGCCGTCTCCCGTTTCGCCATTTACACCCGGCGCCGCCTTCCGCCCCCACCCCCGCCCGATGCCGGCGGCGGAAGCGGACTGCCGCTCGGGGAACACTTCGGAGCTCGCTTGGCAGCACACGGCCCGTTTTCTCGGCGCAAAACACTGGAAAACCCGTAATTTGTTGACTGAGGGACACGCTGCACTGTAGCGGCGCTTAACGAGTGGAGACTGCCTCACACTGTATCGTTGTCCGCCTCATAAGAAACCTGCGTCCTGCCAGATGTCCGCCCCTACTCCTTAAAGTACCTTACTGCGGTTCTTATAATTTCCTTCAACGGGTGGCAAATGAGTGCCGCTTACAACTCAGTTGTTTTCACAGTATCACCAAAGTTTCTCTTAGTTCGACCTCCGATTGCGATCAGACTTCCCGCTTGGACTTTTTCTTTCGTGGGATAGCGATTTGCATACGTACGCATGGCCCTAGTATAGCGCACGCACAGTATAAAGGGATAGTGCAGTAGCGCAGCTTCATTTGTACTTAGGTGGTCCATGTTAAAAGATTTCCGACGTGACTATGGCCGCACGACGGAAATTAACAGACTCTGGATGCGGAATGATAGTTTGAGCTAGACGCAAGGGGCATTCCATTTCGGAAATCGTCAGGGAATTCGATAGTCCGCGAGCAACAAGGGCGTGCTGAAAATGAGAACTGACCATAGTGTTCAAAGGTGGCGCAGAGCCCAGGAAGTTGCGGACCCAAGCTATCTACAAGACACTATGCAAGCTTTTTTTTTTCTCCAGTGTCAGTTCTATCAGCACAAGCCCTGGGCCTTGTGGCTTCACAGTGCTTTATCGCGCGACCGCGAGCAGGTCCAGGCAATGAGCGTCTTATCTGGCGCGATAACAAAAAACAGCAGTAAGACGTGTAATTCCAACAGTAAATAACTGCTCAGCGATAAGGAATTACTTTAGCCACCAACGTATCGGACCCACGGGGTGTCCAAACTGTGTTGAAAATGTCGTACGACGCATCTGTATCTGCAGAAAAGTGACAGCCTTAGAGCCAGAATGACAAATTTCATTGCTGGGGAAGTGATTTATGCGCTTTCTGCGACATATGTAAAGCTGAACGCTTGTGACAAGGTAAAATGGTGTGGTAGACTGGGAGTCGAATTTACTCTGTGGATGCGTACAACACTTGTTTCTCGCCATGTCTTCAAAGGTCATCCTCGCTATTAGTAGCTACTACATTAGCTCAGCCCGCTGTTATAAGAAAAGTTCTGGAAATCCCCTCTACATATACATTCCGGATTAAGAATCTTGACCGGCTTTGCTAACCGTATGCGTCTAAGTGACGTTTCCAGGGCGGGGTGGCGCACCGTTCCCGGTTAGAATGCACCTGACGGCTTAACAGCGAGGGTCAGTGTGCCGGCGAAGCTGGATGTGATTTTTCTGCTGTTTCCCGCATCCCACTAAGTGAATACAGTGCTGGTTCCCTTGTTTCGCCTCAGATGATTCTGTCACCGGGAGGGGGAGGGGGGGGGGGAAGAGATACTGATGACTTTAGAAGTTCAGTCTCCTTACACCCATAACAATCGCCAAGAATCCTTTTTGCCTAACTGGATCGAGTATTTGGCTGAACAGAAAGCAGTTTTACAATGGCCAGTGTTATAAAATAGTCACTCTGTCCACTGGGCAGTAAACCAGAAAAAAGTCAGCTCTAGTTTCCCATCTCAAAACTGCCATAGATCCAGTTTAGTTTGGGATACATGCTTTCATCTAGTGATCGGTGCCTTGTTCTGATACTGACTGCTATAGGGAGGTAATTAAAATTTGTTTCATTAATTATATTGTACCCGCCTCCGTAGCTGAAATCCTGTGCGGTGGTGTCCGAGTCGGACGTAAGCCGGTTCGAATCCCCTTGGTGGAAAATTTTCACTGCTAGTATTTGGCCGGCAAATATCCCAGGTAGTGTTTGGCCGGCAAGTTGAGGAGAGGTGGTGACATAAGGTCCTGACACCAGTCTCTGCGCCAGTGTCTTGGATCCAGTCCGAAATCACTCTCCAGTGTATCGTGACACTGTTGTTTGTAGTCAGTCCATCGTGTTGGGACGTTATGGTCAGCGGTCACCTTGGAGGTATTCGAGAGGAGTAGGCTATGTACCAGCACCGGGTTTACCCACTCCCTCCCCTTCATCCACAGCAGCAGAAACCATACACTACCCTGTACAAGCACTGATCAGTCAAAGACATGACACAAATACACACTTGATACTTCATAACAGGTCAGAGGAAGGCAACGGCAAACCACTTCTAATAGCACCTCGCCTACAATAGCACTGCAGCTTTCTTTCGTTTGCCCCTCTGTCATCATTCCCTGTGTATGAGACTGCTTGCTTAAACGAATTAGGCGAATTCCACAACCGTGTTCCGACGCTCTATACACGTGTTAACGACCGCGAAAATTAGAAACAGGCAGAGTGTCAGGATGCTTGAGCACACTGTGTCTCCGCGTCCTCTGGAATCTAACCCTGGCGTTTCTAGAGCTGGTCCACCTGCTCGAACCAGTCGCGAGCTGGGGCACTTAATTCCTGTCCAGTCGCTCATTTCCGAGGTTAGGCGTCTCTGCGAGAGGCGCCGTCGCCGCCACCGCATGGCAATCAGCCGGCCGTAATGTATGCGGCCGCGCCAGACTGCACAACTCGAGGCGCGCCGACTTTGCAAGCCGAGCGCGTAAAAGCTTTCAAGGCGATAGCGCAATCGTCGCCTGGCGTCGCATCGTGCCGCGCACGACGCTACCACCTGACTCGGCGCCTCGCTTAAGGCGGCGACGCCCAAAATTAAGTTCTGCACCGCGCCGGACTCCGCGTATCGCTTACGTAACGCGCCCGCCGACGACGTACGCGCGGACTGGCTTGCTCGCTCGAGTGCCGGCTGCTAATGGATGGGCGCACGCGAACTGCTCCGCCCATCCCCTACATCTGCATAAAGACTCAATTCCTCAAACCGAGCTACTCTCTAGTGGCATACAGCGTACTCCCATTCCGGTTGCATTATGTTCCATGGGAGCCAGGAAGGAACAGACAAAACCTCGCTAAACAAGAAATTTATCATGCCGTGGTGGCGGCGTCTATCAATGGCTCTGTTTGTCAAAAGCCTCTAAACCAAAATTTGTAATTCATACCACGCTTCATCCTGAAATCCAGAAACGATACCTAATTTGTATGGAAGCGCACGGTGGTTGGGAGCATACGTTTAACCACACGTTTCCGCCATAAGAGGCTGTTCGTCTGGTTCACAGGGCGAAGGAAAGCAGGTGCCTGCACCTTACATAGTTTTCCTCCCCTAACCTAACCTAACCGCACTTTCAGAATCTTCGTAACTTCAAACATAGCTGTTGTGTCTTTTTTTAACTACTTTTTTTTGGGTACAGATAATATACACACCGAAACACCATTAAGTATTGACATCGCTGTCTCTTGGTAGCGTTCCATACGTTAATCTGTAAAAATGGGACTTTTTATAGGATAGCCTTGTTGTGCGTCTGTCTTTGTGTCTGTCTGTCTGTTCGACTGTTAAAACCCTTTTTTCTCAGGAACGGGAATATGTATGAAGTTGAAACTTGGCCAAACACCAAGGTATATGCTCCCTTGACGGTGCAAAAAAGACAAGCTTCTAAGTCAATGAAGTCAAAAGATATGGTCACTTATTCCACATATTTAGATACAGACATCCTCATCAAAACTGCAGGGTACTTCCCTGTCTCTAGAATCGTGAAATTTGACAAGAAACAAGCATTCTAGTACTAGTAAAGGAAAAAATGCGAAAATTATTAATTTGTAATTTTCCCACATGAAAAAATTTTTGTGATTTGTTATCTGTCTGTCTGTCCGTCCTTCGGTTAAGACCTCTTTCCTCAGGAAGGGTTAGACTTAGAAGTTGAAATTTATGTCACATACGAATGTCATGGTTCCTTTCAGTTGTGAAACTTTCAAGCTTCTATGGCAGTGCAATCAAAACATATGGTCATTTGTGTCACATATTTTCATACCTTAGCAGTATCGAAATTCTCGATTCCGGGGATGGATGAACTATTTATGTACATAATTAAGTTTGCACGGAACCATCGCTCGTGTGTCCTTCTCGCACTTAGTTGAATTTTTTTTTCTTTTCTACAGGAAAATTGACCAGTACCTTTGTTCAGTGAACACAGAAGATTGTGTTAAGATTAACATAGGACACGAAAGATTGCTAATTTTTACATAGTATACTAGCTGAGTCGTCTCTGGGAAACACACCATCTATCCCTCAACCCTTCTGATGATTCGCCTCTGACATCATTTATTGTGATTATCCCACAGTGCCTCTTAGTATCACCTGTCATGATTGTTAGTGTACTGACATCTGCTACCCCGTATATGGCCGAATAATCCTTCATAATGATCGCAAATATACTGTCGCCACATCCAGTAGCATACCCGTGCATATTTCACAGAATTTAGTATTACATAAATGCTGAATGAGTAACACGTGCTATTCTTTCTATTTCAGTAGCATCAAGCTCTTACAACTGCTCCTTTTATTTCTCTCTTCTCCCTTTCAGTGAGTATACGCATTGTACCCTCATATGGTGAATGTTGCTAATGTCACAGAGCTACGTAATATTACCCGATACCGTTATTATCGACTTCTTTATAGCATTGTGTGTACACGTACTCACGGTTTAACAGGCAACACACAGAACAGGTGCCTTTATCTAAGGAAATTAGAAACTAGGGAAGCTGCTCTCGTTAATTGAAAGGTTAGAGAGTACGTGGCAGCAACGTGAAATAGGGAAACTTACAGATCGAGGCGTTTAAACCTTCGTGGTCCCGGAAGAAGTACATGTAATTTTATCTAAGTGATTATTATGTCATCTCGAATGACAGATGAGTTCTCAGAGCATTGTGACTTTGCCACGAGGTCACCAGACAATCACATTCGTATCACAGCTATCCGAGTATAGCAGGACGTCGTTGGAAGAAACACGGTGGAAAATCCAAACTGGCACTTATTCCTGTGATCTTCACGTCATCTGGAGTCAACGGAGTGTTGTTTCTATAGGCTCCCATAATAATAATAATAATAATAATAATAATAATCATGATCATCTTATATGTACGTTTTCCTAACTGTTGTTCCGCCGTCCATCAAATGATTTGCCCACACCAGTACAGGTGTTGGACAAAAATATGAAAACATCGCGAGGAAAGCGTGCTTGTACATAGATGCTGACGCTACTTAAGCCTACCGGTTGTGCTGTTGTGTCTGATAGCGAACGGCATTTGTGCTATGTCCTCAGTACGTCGTGGTCAGAAGAGTGTTCTGTGTAGTTGTGGGTACATTATTTCGGAGATAAGTGAATTAGAACGTGGACAAATTGTTGGTGCTCATATGGTGGTTGCTTCCATACCCAACAGGGCCAGAGTAGTCTCTGTTTGAGCAGGCACCGTCTTGAAGATTTATATAGCACACAAGAAAAGCGAAGAAACATCATCCGCTGAGTCACTCGGCGGTCGAAATTGTGAGTTGAATGTTCGTAACAGAGTAGTCATCGAATAAGTTTGTGACGAAAAATAACAGGAAGACAGCTGTAAAAGTCACTGCAGAACTGAATGTCAGCCCCAAAACAATACGCGGAGAACTCCAGAAGCTGGGATTGCTAGGTCGAGATGGAATTCCGAAGTCATTCATCAGTGATGCAGATGACCGTAACAGGAAAACTTGTCGCCGGGCACAGGCCCCAAGAGTGAAACATAGCGGGGCTTCAGTAATCATCTGTGCAGCCATATCGTGCTATTCCATTTGCCCCATGAGTAGTCTGCATGGTCGCATTATTGTCAAAGATTGTGACCATTTTGGCCGATCAGTTCCGTACAATGATGCAGTGTTTGTTCCTCAATAGTGATGCTGTGCTGTAAGACGACAAGGCTCCTATACCCATAGCTCTTATCATCCAGGATTGGTTTTGTGACCATTAGGATGGGTTTTCGCATCTCCCCCGGTTATCGCAGTCGCCAGAGCTGAATATTATTTAGCCTTTACTGTCTACTTTGCTGAGAAGGATGTGCAATCGCTGTTCACCCCATCATCGTTACTTTTGCCACTACTTTGCAGGAAGGACGGTGTAAGTTTACCGCGAAAACCATACAGGACTTGTATTTATCCATTCTGGGACGACTGGAAACCGTTTTGAATGCAACGGTTTTTCTACACCTTATGAGGCATAGTACTGTGTTGTGCTTTTGGTGTTCCCATTTTTTTTCTCCAAAATCTGTATCACGTCGCTCCAGTTGTTTTTCAATTAAACATTCATCACTCTTCTGTGTTACTCCATGCAGGGATGCCAATGAGGCTCACTTTAGAACCACTTCATGCTGACGGCCTTACGCATTGTTTTCTTTCTTTTTTCGTAACTGTGTCCTAAAGATAAATCAAGTCGCCCATGCAGCTTCCAGTAGTAGAAAGCAGAAGTCGGAGAAAGCCGTGTCGATTTACCCGGCGAGGAGCGAGTACTCGCCGTGTGCGTGGCATGCCGCGCGTCTGAATGCCCTGGCAGACGAGCGCCGGCTCGTAAATCTCGTTGTTTTAATTTATAGCGGCGCCGCGGAGTCACATGGAGGGCTGAAGCGCTCACAGACGCACAGTGCTCGCCGTTGTGCTCGCGGGCGTTCGACCACGAACCCCTTTGTCAGAGCAAATCGCCTCTTCCCTTTTTATACTCCGTGCCCTGAACTCTCGCAGAGGAGCAATCACACTTCTTTTCCCGTTTATATAAAATAAAAGCCGCAGCGTACTAAAACGTCATTTATGATTTCACATCTGGGTTTGTTGCCCAGAACACACAAAACAACGACATCGTCGTTTCCTTGATGGGGAAGGAAGTAGGCAGAGGTTAGTTACGAAGGCATCTAAATAGATTATGGCATGTGTTTCTTCCGCGCTATAAGAATATCTGGCAATGTAATCACTTCGGTAAATTCTGTAAATGTTTACGTACCCTTAAGCTAAATAATCCTCTGGTACTTTGCAGTAGTTTTGGCTGAGCCGGTTGCACTTAATATTACTTAAAGGAATTTCAATGTGCGTGCCTAATAACTTGGCTTTATATTTCTCTGCCAGAGTATTGTGGGGGGGGGGGGGGGCGGGCTTAGGATTTTATGTAAGCGTTGCGCCGGCCGCTGTGGCCGAGCGGTTCTAGGCGCTTCAGTCCGGAACCACGCGGCTGCTACACTCGCAGGTTCGAATCCTGCCTCGGGCATGGATGTGTCCTTAGGTTAGTTAGGTTTACGTAGTTTTAAGTCTAGTGGACTGATGACCTCAGATGTTAAATCCCATAGTGCTTAGAACCATTTGACTTTTTTTTTTTTTTTAAGCGTTGCTTTGTGTTTTTTCGTATCGCTCTCTACTGGGCATTGGAGCATTTGTCTCCGACTGACGTTGTCGTAACTTTCGAAAAATTTTGGGTGATTGTTTGTAACAGAGGACCTAGCTGTTGCTGTCATATTTGGCTGCAGTATTCTGTATTTTGTTTGTTCCGATTGTCAGTACATTTAATAGTTTCTGTTGTCGAGGTCGCCGCGTTTACAGTACTGCAGATACCTCGACTGCTCTTTACGGAAACATTCCTGTTTCTTGTTTCGTAGAAATCACTACTGATCACAGGCTTCATTATGTGCGTAATTTGTACCAATTCGACAATTTTCTTTTAGTTAACAAAAATAAAACTGTGTTGTTATTAGGGTTCCGTGCCTCGGTGTGTAAAAACGGAATCTTTATAAGATCGCTATGTTGTCTACCTGCCATTTGTGTGTCCGACTGTGAAGAACCCTTTTTCTGCGGGTGGATGTATCAAGTTCAGATTTGTGTCACGTGTTAAGGTCTCTGGTCCCTTGCAGATGCAAAAATTTTAAGCTTCTAAGTCACTTCAGTCAAAAGATATGGCCATTTATGTCACATATTTTGATACTCGGAAACACACTTATCAAAACCTAGACCAGTTGACCTAGAATCATGAAATTCGGCAGGAAGCAAGTTTCAGAGTTGAAGTAAAACGTAACATACCAACATCACTACATGCTAACATAAAATGTAAGTTGTACTCATGGCTTAGTCAGTAATTCAAAATGTTTCATTAAATCTTCTCTTTCTGCACATACAAACTGAAGTCCCCCGTTCGCTTCCTCTTGTACGTCCGGGCTGTTCTGAGGAATTACTGTAGAAATTTTGTTATGGTTTTGGAATTCAGGGGACCAATATCTTACCAGTATCGATTTCGACAATAGGCAAAAATAGCTGTGATTCTCGATTCCCAGTGTGGATGAACTAAAGTTTCTACGGAACCGTCAGCACGCGAGTCCTACTAGCATTTGACTTTTCTTAAAGCTACAGTTGTGGGGTCCTGCCCACTCGTCTCGTATAGGGTGCCTAAAGGGTGCTGCGTTCTCGGAATACTATACAACAGTTCAAGCAAATCACATTAGTAGTTTTTATTACAAGAACGATGGGCGACAGGCAAACAGTCAGTGTCTTTCTCTACATATCATGTTCATGCAAGCAATGGATATGGGTCACAAATAACTGCTATGGTAGTGCTCTTCTAGTGCCGGTATAGTACTGTGCAGCAGAGGCAGGCATGAGCGGCGCTTATGTTTTCTTCTTGTAGAGGCCGCTCCTGTCATGGTGCGGTCTTAGTCAACGAGCTATTGACTGACGTCGTCTCACAGCCTTCTCTGCTCTTCTGCATCTACATGCATACTCTGCAAATCACATTTAAGTGCCTGGCAGAGGATTCATCGAACCACCTTCACAGTTCTCTATTATTCCAGTCTCGAATAGCGCGCGGGAAGAATGAACACCTATATATTTCCGTACCAGCTCTGATTTCCCTTATTTTATCTTTGTGATCGTTCCTCTCTATGTAAGTCGGTCTCCACGAAATATTTTCGCATTCGGAGGAGAAAGAGGTGGTTGGAATTTCGTGAGAAGATTCCGTCGCAACGAAAAACGTCTTTCTTTTAATGATGTCCATCCCAAATCCTATATCATTTCTGTGACACTCTCTCCCATATTTCGTGATAATACAAAACGTGCTGCCTTTCTTTGAACTTTTTAGATGTACTCAGTCAGTCCTATCTGGTAAGGATCCCACATCGCGCAACAGTATTCTAAAAGAGGCCGACAAGCTTAGTGTAGGCAGTTTCCTTAGTAGGTCTGTTACATTTTCTAAATGTCCTGCCAATGAAACGCAGTCTTTGGTTAGCCTTCCCCACAACATTTTCTATATGTTCCTTCCAATTTAAATTGTTCGTAATTTGCATTCTTCGTCTTCGTGGCGGCGCTTGTGGTTACGCCGGAACAACAGTCTTTCATCGCAGAGCTACATATTTCATTTAATGATAGTAACTACAGTAGATAAAGTCCGGTTCGGTAAGTGATAATTTCGTAAATATTATTCCGAGTGATCTTTTAATGTGATGATGGTCTCAGAAGTGTCGTATTCTTCACGTTTTTTTTCTGTGCTTATAAGAAACCGTGAAATGGACGTATGGACTGACAAAGAGCGCTTTAGCAACAGGCCTGCTTTTCAGTTCCTTCTATAATACTGAGACGGAATGTAAACAGAAGACAACAGTGTGATGATTTTATATTTTGAAATACCGGCTTACACAATCGATGAACTTGAACAAACGTGTGCCGCTAATAACTGTTGAGCGTTTCGTGGATACGATTTCCGTCGAGTTTCGAATGACGACCGGAATTCATACTGGGGGTGCTGCTCTGGAGAAGGCAGCGGGGCTTCCGGAATGTGAGTCGAGCTGTCGCTGGCTCGGAGCGCCGGCGGGTAGCACCCACATGACCTTGGGGGCGTCTCCAGCCCCAGCCAGACGGGAGAGCTACTGTTACAAAAAGGGTGAAGGAAAAGTGGGCCAAAATAAAAAAAACGAGGCGGAAAGGGGCGGGTAGGAAGAGGAGAGGGCTGGATGCGGTAGCCGGGCCCAGGGCTAATAAATCAGCACCGCGGATGGCCCGGCCGGCTGCGCCCAGCTCGGCTCTGCTCTGCGGCTGACGCGAGGCCGGAGCCCGCGGCTGGCGGGCGCACGCGCTGCCTGCGCCGTCCAGCAAGTGGTCCGTCTGCCTGGAAAAACAAAGCGCTCGCTGACTGAGCTCCCACTCCATTACTCTCGTAATTTAATTTGAATGCAGTCGGGAGACAACTTACAAACAGATCGTGCCCTTCAAAACGATAAGACCGCGTGCTTGCTGCTCTGACATTCTTGCCACACATAATTAGTGACAAGGATCATCTGCCATGAAAGATGATGTCCATGGACTTAATTTATTTAGCTGCAAACTATAGAACACGCCCATTTCCTTCTCATTCACAATTATACGATTCACAAATCGAAGTCCATTTACTCTAGTAAAGCCACAGTTGGTTCTTGTTTCACTACGAATCTGATTATAAGCATCGTAAGTTATTTCGCTTGCCCATATGCTGACACTTACAGTAGTAAAGGACTTTTGCTATTTGGGGAGCAAAATAACTGATGCTGGTCGAAGTAGAGAGGATATAAAATTCAGACTGGCAATGGCAAAGAAAGCGTTTCTGAAGGAGAAATTTGTTAACATCGAGTATAGATTTATGTGTCAGGAAGTCGTTTCTGAAAGTATTTGTATGCAGTGTAGCCATGTATGGAAGTGAAACATGGACGATAAATAGTTTGGACAAGAATAGAATAGAAGCTTTCGAAAGAAGAATGCTGAAGATTTGATAGGTAGATCACATAACTAATGAGGAGGTATTGAATAGGATTGGGGAGAAGAGGAGTTTGTGGCACAACTTAACTAGAAGAAGGGATCGGTTGGTAGGACACATTCTGAGGCATCAAGGGATCGCCAATTTACTATTGGAGGACAGCGTGAAGGGTAAAAATCGCAGAGGGAGACCAAGAGGTGAATACACTAAACAGATACAGAAGGACGTAGGTTGCAGTAGGCACTGGGAGATGATGAAGCTTGCACAGGATATAGTAGCATGGAGAGCTGCATCAAACCAGTCTCAGGACTGAAGACAACAACAACATCATATGCTGACTAGCAGCTGCAGTTCACACTAATTACGCAAGTTTATATCTGGTCCAATTAAATTATTCCTGCTCGACGTGAAGGATTATCCTACGCACGTCTTCTAATTAACTTTGTGAGATAATATACCACTCCATACATTTTCTTTAACACTTACTGTCTTAATATTCGCGTGTTCATTTCAAGCGGCTCCAATGGCAGATGTTAACGCAGCTGATCTCAACTTCCAACTCGATGCCGCAGCTGGTTTCATGTGGTAGCTATTGCAGAAGTGTCGAAGCCAAATTCCCAACCGCCAGACGAGACGCGCAGCAATAATGAAATGTTGTTGTCTCATCTGCTAGCGCATGCTACGTTAAAGGGTGCAAATGTTTAAGACAATTGCCCCTGAAACCGTCAGTGTGCTCAAAACTTACCGTATCGCCTCCATCGATTCGGTAAATACTTCGAGGGAGAAAGGCGAATATTACTTTTAGAAAGAAATGTGGCATATGTAGCACACGACGACATTATTTTTGAAGATATTCGGTGGTCCGTGAACCACGGAGACCACAAGATTACAGTACTGAATGTACAGTCGCAGAATGTATTGACTATTTGGCCTTCGTTCTCAGGCTATACAAGGAGAAAGTTTAGCGCTATGAGGAAGGAGAAAATAGGCTATGGAAATCTGCATCAGAGTGACTGGTGTAGATTTGAATCCTGCTCCTGTGCAATATGAGATTTCGGATAGTATCGCCAAGTTGTACTGCCTTATTTTATTTCGTTTCTTGCATATCGACAGCACATTAGCCAACAGCTGAATGCTGCGAAGCACCCACCAGTTGTTGTGCAACAACCCAGACTGCTAGAGGGCCTGCCCATCGACCTCGTGTACTTTCAACAGTTCAAGACAAACTCTTGATTTTTACCATATCTTCACCTATAAACGTGGTTATCACAAGGCAACTAAATCCCATGGCCGCAAGAAACCCACATACGGTAACTTTGCGGGCTTCGTGACATCTGTGCACAGTTTTTTTGCACCTGCTATATACTCCAGGAAAGGGGCACTTAGTGTGACATTATTAGGACAAAGAAACGCCATGCGCACGTTTTTAAACTGCACGTGTCTGCTGACAACAGTGGGACTGCCATCAAAACGACAAACTTGGAAGACAAGTACAGAAGGTTTCGGAAGAGTCTAATCTCACAACAGAAAATATCCCTTTGCAACCTTTCAGGAAACTCCAGAAATGTATACCACTCTGTAAGAAAAGGCTGTCAGCAAGTCACGAAAACTGAAAACGGTCGGGACTGCGATATGCTGATCCCACTCCCCTGATACGGCGGTCGGACGGTACCGATGGGCCTCGCCAGGGCATTTGGTCGGGGTTTGCATAAGGACTGTTAGACTGACAGTTGAATCTCCGAGTAGCTGAAAATCCTTGAGTCTATCGATATACAGAGGAATAATATTCTCAAAGACTTTCCAAAGAGCGCCACGAGGAAACAGTTATTTCATTGCTTGCGCATGAAGATAACCGATTTGATCCTAGATCTTCTCAGGCCAAAGTTTGTGTCTGTTCAATTCATTTTCATGTTTTTTTTTCGTATGTTTTGTGATTGATCTGATGCAGCCGTCGTGGTTTCCTAACCTATGCTAATCAGTTCATTTAGAAGAGCACTTAACAGGGTACGTTCTCAATTATGTCTGTGTGTATATTTGCAGATTTGTGATTGAAAATAATATATTTTCGGAATTCGATCGCAGTAAATAAAAAATTTCTACGGCGGTAAGTGGAAACTGTTATGTTTTATTCTTTGTTGGCTATATTCCAATGTGTGTCTTCACCTACATCGTTTAGCCTCTACGGCTCTCACCAACCATGGGTTTATCCCTGATACCACAATGCGTGTCCTATCATCTTGTCTTTTTTTCTCGTTAGCGTCGTCCAAAGATTCGTTTCCCCGCCCATTCTACAGAGCATCTCCTCACACCTTATTAGGCGGAAAGTACGATAACAGCGTAGGTATACGGTGAGAGCGTCCAGGTGCTGGCAGCGAGCGTCACGTGACCGGGCTTGCTCCGCGCCACCACCTGCTCCCGTAGTCTCCAGCCGCTGTCACTGGAGTCCTCCTACACGCACTCGGCAGTCGGCACCCCCGCATTACCGACGCCATTGGTGCGAAAGCGATTGTGTGCGCCGCACCCGCTCCCGCGGTAGCCATCATTATTGAGTACCGTAATTAGCCGACTCCACGGCCCGCCCCCCCCACCCGCCTACGCAGCGAAAGAGTGAAATTAGCGGCAGCTGGCGCCGCGAGCAACGGTGAGCGTCGCCCGCCCGCCAGCCAGGCAGCCCGCCCCAGCCGTAGCCGCAGCCCGAGCCGGCCATAAAATACGACTTTATTAACACGTTTCGGTGTCTCGCGCGCTGCTCCGCGGGGGACAATGCCCGCCCGCGTCCGGAGCACAATGGTTAATCACCGGATCCCGGTTTCATTATTTTGCCAGGTTCAAAGGACGAAACAGCCGGAGGCCTTTCTTTACACAAAACATTCATTCGCCTCGTCTCTTCATCTTTGGTTGTTTATAACTACGGAAAAACCGGGGCGAGATGTAAATCGCGACGGAACGGTTTTTATTAAAAACAAAACAATAGGAGAGAATAGAGGGGGCGGAAAGGGAAAGAAAGGCTGCACGAGCAATCCGAAAATTTGCAGACCCTAACTGTTTAGAGTCAAGGGCAGCGCTTTTCCGCTGTTTCCTCCTGCATTGCTGCACAGAAAATCACAGCTCGACTAGAACTGTCCATTCTTTTATCGTTAAGCCCAGACTACGAGCCGCATCGTGAGAAGCAAAATAACGATTATTGCTTCCGTGGAGAGGAAAAGTGAGTTGCATGCAGTAACCTGAGTTCGAAATCAAGTTAAATAGAGGTAAAAACGAATTAACGCATGCTCACGACGAGCCCCGCGTCATTGTCGCAGCTGACTGCTTCAGTTCCAATCGTACGGAACACTTCCTTTGTCAGTGCTTGTCCGAACGTGAAATGGGTGCCCTGAAAGTGTGTAGCAGAAAAGCACTAACAAACAACATAAATTTATTATAACATACATTTAGTATACAATCATTCAGTTGCCGGCAGCGAAAATGCCGCAGGTTAGCATAGCTGCCGAGTTTTAAACAGAATGTAGTTAATGTGTATCCAACAGGCGGTTAACCGTAGCTCCGTTACCTGTAACTGTTTAGAGTGGACTATAAACAATACTGAAGTATTTAGCGGGAGACCGTGACACCTTTACCCTTCGCGATGCTGTACATAAGTAATCCCTAGATACTTAATACAATAATTAGCTGAAGTATTAAAAAAAGTTGATTTTAGAATTATATGATATTTAGCAGACAGTTGTCATTATCAGGAGGAATCTGAAAGGACATTTTGATATTAATTTCGTTTGATAATACAATGATGGCTCTCGCGGCCGACTTTACTTCCGTTGAAATTTACCGTCGAGATGTCGCGGTCGATGTATGAAAATGATGACGACGTTTCGTCCACATCTACGAGAGACATCTTCAGAGATTGCCAGTTTTATCTGTGAAGATGTTACCTCTAAAAACGCCGGACAGTGTGGCCAAGCGGTTCTAGCGCTTCAGTCCGAAACCGCGCTGCTGCTACGGTCGCAGGTTCGAATCCCTGCCTCGGGCATGGATGTGTGTGATGTCCTTAGGTTACTTAAGTTTAAGTAGTTCTAAGTCTAGGGGACTGATGACCTCAGATGTTAAGTCCCATAGAGCTTAGAGCTATTTGAACCATTTGTAAATAGATCTCTCGAAAAAATAAGAGAAAACTACACTGGTGTGCAAAACTTAAAGATGAAAGTAACTTTCGTATTATGTGTCACTTTCAAGCACCTGGGAACTTGGACAATATACAGAAAGATCCGCTGCAGTATACTACAATAGTGACTGAAATTTTATGCAGTGAGACGAACAGAAATGACACAAAGGCAATGATTACACTGAAGTCACTGCGATTTATCATGGTCCCCTGAACATTACAAAAGACGGGATATGGTTCTTAACAGGGTGTGTGATCACTACGGACAGCAGTGTATGCTCTGCAATGTGCTCTCATGTTGGCCACAGGGCTGGTAAGGAGTTATTGTGGTAGAGCGTTCCCCTTCTCCACCAGTGCGGTTTACAACTGTTGGAGGATCGTTGGTGCTGTAATACGTCTTCCTAACGCATCCCACAAGTGCTTGATGGGATTTAAGTTGGCGGAATGGGCAGGCCAGTCCTTTCGCCAAATATTGTCTCGTTCCAAGAGCAGCTCTTTCTGCGCCGTTCGATGCGGTCGTTCATTGTCATACATAAAAATCACGGTAGGGCTGAATGCACCTACGAAAAGACGCATACGGAGAAGGAGCTCAGTGTCATAATAACGTTGAGTCGGTGAGTGTACCTTGTTCTAAGGTTGACCTGGATCAATAAAACGATGTTTTTGGGTGCATTGCGTGTTACCATCTGTCGCCAGAGGAGGGAACGTCCAGAATCATAACTCCGACTGAATCTGATCTCATCTGAGAAGAGCGCGCAACCGCACTCCTCCTTGGTCCAATGTCTTTCTTCTTGGCACCATCGCTAGCGGTGCGGTCGATGTGTAGCCGCCAACAGGACACAACACACTGTCGGGCAAAGAGACCACCCCCATTCAATCGCCGTGCCCCTGTGGAGCGTGAGACTCCATACCTTTTAGTCATGTCAAATGTAATTGAAATCGTACCCGCTGTTTGACGTGGGTCTCTTCGTGCCTGTTGCTCAATGTAAAGGTTATCTACTGCCGTAGTCGACCATGGTCGAACACATCCTCTCCTTCGGGTTCTGATCGCTCACCGTGCGCGTGAGCAAACGCAAACTCTTGGGTACACTCGCCACACTTCGTCCTTCTTCCAGTTTCTCG
Organism: Schistocerca piceifrons; assembly: GCF_021461385.2. NCBI lineage: Eukaryota > Metazoa > Arthropoda > Insecta > Orthoptera > Acrididae > Schistocerca > Schistocerca piceifrons. Next base: position 154,298,528 of record NC_060141.1, read on the forward strand.
ATGACTCTTCCCCGTGTGAATTAATCCAAATGTATCTCTGGGCCATGTTAAAATGAAGAACACCACAGTAAGACGTAACTACTCACAGAGTCTCGTCCCGTTCTATGAACGGCCTCGTGTTGCGGGGCAAGCCCTATTTGACGTTATAGTCGGCCTGAACTCACAGCACGTGAAATCCATCTTCTGTTCATTACAGAGAGATATCTGGCAACATGCTCCCGCACTTTTTCATTTCACTGTAGTAATTAATGTTATATTTCTTTATCTGTCTTGTCCTTACGTTTTGCGGAGCAGTGACAGTTGCTGTCACTTGCGTGAAGAGCGCACAGGCTCATGAAGTACAGATGCCTACGGAACCACATATGATTATTGGTGCATTTTGTTGCATATGCACGAGTGGTGCTTCGTGTCACTCATGCGGCAGGTGTGAAGATGACGTAATTGGAACGTCGAAACTGGTTACCTTATAAAACAATCAAAATAACGGCTATTGGTATAGTATTATTACATTTCATCGACCAGCCGCTGTCCAATGCTCCAGAACCCAAGATGGGTGTTCAAAAATGGCTCTGAGCACTATGGGACTTAACTTCTGAGGTCATCAGTCCCCTAGAACTTAGAACTACTTAAACCGAACTAACCTAAGGACATCACATACATCGATGCCCGAGGCAGGATTCGAATCTGCGACCGTAGCGGTCGCGCGGTTCCGGACTGTAGCGCCTAGAACCGCTCAGCCAAGATGGGTGTAATGTGTTGCGAATACATAGATAGAAAGATCCCTTATCATTTAGCTACAATATAGCAGGTCAGCAACTGGAAGCAGTTAATTCCATAAATTATCTTGGAGTAGGCATTAGGAGTGATTTAAAATGGAATGATCATATAAAGTTGATCGTCGGTAAAGCAGTTGCCAGACTGAGATTCATTGGAAGAATCTTTAGGAAATGCAATCCGAAAACAAAGGAAGTAGGATACAGTACGCTTGTTCGCCCACTGCTTGAATACTGCTCAGCAGTGTGGGATCCGTACCAGATAGGGTTGACAGAAGATATAGAGAAGATCCAACGGAGAGCAGCGAGCTTCGTTACAGGATCATTTAGTAATCGCGAAAGCGTTACGGAAATGATAGATAAACTCCAGTGGAAGACTGCAGGAGAGACGCTCAGTAGCTCGGTACGGGCTGTTGTTGAAGTTTCGAGAACTTACCTTCACCGAGGAGCCAAGCAGTATATTGCTCCCTCCTACGTATATCTCGCGAAGAGACCATGAGGATAAAATCAGAGAGATTAGATCCCACACAGAAGCATACCGACAATCCTTCTTTCCACGAACAATACGAGACTGGAATAGAAGGGAGAACCGATAGAGGTACTCAAGGTACCCTCCGCCACAGACCGTCAGGTGGCTTGCGGAGTATGGATGTAGATGTAGATGTAGATGGATTTACATTTGAGGAAGAGGATTAAGAAAGAGTATTATGAATCCATTTGTAATAGCCTGTATTACTTGCACTTGGAAATGTTGAGCTATTTCGATGACATAGAATTTCCCCATGGTGCTGATTGAACGACGTTGTAGTAATCTAACTTACTTTATGAACTGATTTTAAGCCTTGTGCAGTCCGGAACGCAAACAAAATACGTAAGGGGTGATACTTTAGTTCCTTTTATGGTACTTGGGTTGAGATACACGGGTAAAAGTCTATGTGGGAACTACTTATGGATATTTGTTGCTTAGAGAAAAAGTCATCTTCTCGTTAGTCTCAGAGACTGAAATTCGGGCGAGCGTCCTCGCACGCAAACCCAATTTGCATCCTTAAATGTGACAATATGAGGGTGAGGACCATTCTGCGGAGTGGTTTTCGTGCTCTTCCGCGGAAGGGATGAGTACTGATGGAGCTACGCGCTCGTGACTCTTCTCTCTCTCTCTCTCTCTCTCTCTCTCTCTCTCTCTCTCTGTGCGTCGTGTTGTCCAATGGGAGTAATTGTGTGCCGCCTCCGCCGGGCCTCCAGCTGCTGCCGCCCTTATCGCAGGCCGCCACAGCCAACGCTGGAATCGATTGCATTGCATTTCATGATTACCGCGCATTAGCTCAACTAATATGAACAAATTATTGTGGCTCCTCGTGTAGCGGGAAATAGGGGCGGCGTGTGTTTGCACGTCGGCGTTGGCGTTCGCAGCCACCGTACCGCACCGCACCGCCTCCTGCGCTCACGCACGGCCCTGGCCGAGGGCGTGATTAATAGCTGGCCAAGAAAAGCGCCAGCTGCATCAGGCGACCAGTAATTCTGCGGCCTACCGGAACAGGTGGGAGTGGCAACGCTCGGTCATAAACCGGCCGCCCCCGCTGTTCCGCTAATGAACTGCACCGATTGTCTGGCCCGTGTTTCCGCTGCCCACAGCACGCCGAAAGCCCCTCGCGCAGCCGTTGCTGCTGCACGCTCCTTCTTTAGCTTTTCCAAACCATTTTGGCGTACCACTCCGTAGAGCGAGAACGCTTGATGGTAGGTAAATTGCTATTACCCTGGTAGCGTCGTTTATCTAGAATAATTTGCTTAAAATTGTAATTTATAGTATGCTCTTCACATAAAATCACTAGTCTTTCGTCCTCCTGACAATCAGAAGGTACTGACTTCAGTTTTGTAAATCTGGAAGACTTTCAAGAGGTCGGTGAAACGAACTCCATCGAGAATTTTAGTCACGTGACGCTACAGACAGAGCAGTAATATACAGTCTGACGACGTCGTCATTTCCCAACCTCAACACCAAGACGACAGTATGTCCCACGAACGAGGAGAAAGAGGAGGAGATATTGTTTAACGTCCCGTCGGCAACGAGGTCAATAGAGAGGGAGAAGGTTGGGAGTGCAAGTCGGCCGTGCCCTTTCAAAGGAACCATCCCGGCATTTGCCTGAAGCGAAAACCTAAATCAGGATGGCTGGACGTGGGTTTGAATCGTCGTCCTCCCGAATGCGAGTCCGGTGTGCCATCCACTGCACCAGCTCGCTCGGTGGTGCCATAAACGGTGGCACAACAGAAACTTCCCCAGAATGCTAGTTAATCGGAGTAGTTGCTACGTATACACTATCCAATAAGACGCATCCGGACACCTATTAGTGGACATTAACCTTGGCTGTCTCCATTCTTCGTCTTTATGACGACTTCAACTCTGCTAGGGACACACTCAATGAGGAGTCGCCGGCCAGGGTGGCCGAGCGGTTCTGGGCGCTACAGACGGGATCCGCGCGACCGCTAATGTCGCAGCTTCGAATCCTGCCTCCGGAATGGATGCGTGTGATGTCCTTTGGTTAATTAGGTTTAAGTAGTTCTAAGTTCAAGCGGACTGACGGCTTCAGAAGTTAAGTCCCATAGTGTTCAGAGCCATTTGAACCATTTTTGAATGAGGCGTCTGAACGTCTCTGGAGGAATGGCAGCCTATTCTCCTTCAAGAACCGAAACCAGAGAAGGTAGTAATGTTGGACACTGGGGACTGGAGCCACGTCGACGTTATAACTCATCCAAAAGGTGTTCCGTTGGGTTCATGTCTAGCCTATGAGCAGGCCAGTCCATTCCAGGAATGTTACTGTCAACAAACTGCTGCTTCTCAGATGCTGATTTAAGACACGATACAGTGTCACGCCGATTCAAACAGTGATCGTTTCCGAACTGTTACTCTACTGTACAGAGTACGCAGTTCCGTAAAATATTTCATGTGCTACTGCATCTAGCGTTTTCTTAAGTGCAACAAGGGAATCGCACCAGAATCACGAATTACACCCCCATGCCGTAACACCGCCTCCTCTGTGCTTCACTATTGGCACTACATGTCAGAAGGAGTTCTTCAGGCATTCCCCAAACCCTCGCGTCTCCATCTGATTGCCGAAGGGTATAAAGTGATTCGTCACTACAAATCACTCCTTCCAAGTTATTCACTGTTCAGCGGTGTCGCTTGTTACACCATCTCAAGCGCAATGACTACAAAAAAGTATACCCCATTCTTATTAACTCCATACGCATATTCATTGTCTGGCTGGACTGCTGGCAGTACTTTGGAACTCTAAAGTGATTCTTTCCGCTCACTTCAAGCGATTTTTACAACCAACTTTCCCATTGTTTGAGGGTCTCTGTCCGTAACTACATGAGATCTTCCTGGTCTTGCTTTTGCTGTTTCCAGTTCACAACAGTTATTAAGAGTCGACTTGGGTGGCTTTAGAATGGTTGAAGACCCCTGATAGATTTCTTACTCAGGTGACATTTTGACTAGTCCGCGTTCGAAATCACTGAGCTCTCCTGACGAACCCGTTGTGCTGTTTTGCCAGTTTTCATTGCTACTACGAAGTTTCAGTTTGCTCTAAAGAAATATATGTTACATTTCCTCCTTGGCTCTCTGAAGTTACATAGCCTACTTACTGATACTCTGTGAAATTTTGAGCTGTAAAAGCTAACTTACTCTTCCTGAATATAAATTACATTACCACGTATATTTCACACGACAGTTAATAAGAGCTATGTTTCAGCACATTTCTTCTTTAAAAAGGAAAATCTAAATAGGGTCGGTAACGAAGTTGCATTCCAAGCAGACAACTGTCACTGAGCTCTTCTGGCAGAAAACTAGAGTGTGGCAGATATACATAGGCGCTTACAGAATATCTACGGAGACCAGACGGAGAACAAAAGCACGTTTGTCGTCTGTCATCATCGCAACAAAGTCGCGCAAATCTCTCCGATTGCCCGCGCGCATGCCGGTTAGAACGTGCGGACACACTCATTCGAGGTGATCGACGGATCAGATTCAAGCATCTCGTTGCTGAACTGGATATCTCTGATGGCAGTGCTCACTTCATTGGACTCACTTCATTGGACTCACTTCATTGGACTGTTCTCCCTCGTTCGTACCAACTTCCATCTGTTAGGCCCGATGAAAAATGCTTTCCGCGGGAAACACAACATGGATGATCGGGAGGTTACTCATGCAGCAAGACGCTGGCTCTGACGTCGACAAACAGAGTTATACCATGCGGGCGTACAGGACATCCCAGTAAGATGGCGTAAGGCTTTCGCAGTGAACAGAAATTATGTAGAAAAATAGGGTTTTGTACGCAAAAGAGGGGGAATGGTAAATGCTGTATTGGAATCCTGAATAAACCAACGTGGTTACAGAAGAAAACGTGTTGCATTACTTATCGAACGCCCCCTCGTAATACCTACATGCAGGACGTAACTGTGGTTCTAGATTTTTTTCGTAGCCATGTATCATTCATTTACAGTACCGAGCGAGGTGGCGTAGTGGTTAGACACTGGACTCGCATTCGGGAGGACGACGGTTCAATCTCGCGTCCGGCCATCCTGATTTAGGTTTTCCGTGATTTCCCTAAATCGCTCCAGGCAAATGCCGGGATGGTTCCTTTGAAAGGGCACGGCCGACTTCCGCTGTCTGGTCTCCTTCCCCAAACAACCCAACACTCATTTACAGTACGTGGAAGACGCGACATCTAATCACTTCTGATCGCGTCCGCCAATCTGTAGAGTCCACCTTACGGCAAGCTGTCATACTCATTTTGGCGAAAGCAGTTTTATGAATTAGTGAGAGTTGAGGTGGAGATATGTATAGGGGAGTGAAGTGAGTGTGGGGAGTAATAGGAGAGGGTTACGTTGATAATTCTGTAACCCTTGCAATGATCCTTGCGAGTTAAGAAAATCCCAGTAAGCTGTGTGAAATGTGTAAAAGTTTAGTCGTAGCGGTAACAGTGGTGAAGAGCGGAGGCAGCGAGCTCGATGCAGGAGACGAGACTTTCGGCTGGCCAGCGGAGTCTGGAGCCACCGGAGACGGCCGGGTACGCGCACGCGGACACAAGTTGTCGATTAGCGTGACACGTCGCCCCCGGGGAGGCGGGAGTGAGGTGTGCTGTCGGCCCGTCCCGCGGGCCCGCCCCTTCTTCTCCGTCATTACGGACTCCGCGGCTCGCGCGTCGACCTCCCGGTCTCCCGGTCCCGGAAGGCGAGCCATCGTTTAGCCGTGGCCGCGCGCTGGGCTGGGGTCCGGATGATTGAGAGTGGAACACGGAAAACACTGGCCAAATCCCGCCGCATCCCCCGGGAGAGCACGGATTCCACTAACACCGCCAGCCCTGTTGCCAACGCGCCGATCCCGCGGTCGCGTTCTGCGTTTGCTGTACGTTCCTCCACAGCGACATCGTTGGCCTTTGAACCGCTGATCTCTGCTTGAACATTATACACGACGGCCACGCGTGTTGTTTCAAACATTTACGCTCGAGGGTTGTTTTTTTGTTCTAATGTTGGGTTGTAGCTCACCAGTTGTTTCATCATCTCTACGTAATATTCAGGAACTTCTCTATCGCCATCCAAAAAGTACAATAAATACTCTGACAGAGAACAGTACCTGCAGAATGTGGCCATCGGAAAATGAGGCGTTTTGTCAACCCAAATGAGAGCGAACTCACTTCTGTGTCGTATTCTCTGGTCTTTATTTATGTAGTACCTTCGCACATTTCGTTTAATAATACAACTTTTTTTTCGCGTTGCTGTGGCTATTTCAGGTGAATACGTTATGCCTACTTGCAGGTCTCTGATTCCCCCATTAGCTTATTTTTTGCAGCTCCGTGATATTCTTGTCACTGCATCGTCACTTTAACCTCTGATGGTATACGCCATCTGTGTGTAAACAGTATAAATTTTCTTCGGGTTTCCTTTAATTTACGTGTCGGTCTATAATGACCATCATCAGAATAGTTTTATAAAACAAAGTCCTAATGTACTGCAGCTATAGTGGCATCGTCAAATGTTAAATACAGGTTGTTTTCAGATTTCTGAGCCGAAGAAGTGGAGTGATTCTTATTTGTGTGATAAAACTTATCAAACAGCACTTAAAATTATGAATTAGAGTGATAATCCTTAATCCGTCAATCACGATTGTGACACTTCCCTGTCTTTCAAACACGTTTTTTCCCGTCGATGTATCTTTCTTAAAATGCCTAACTGTGCTGTCTGGCCATTGGCACCCGAAACATTCTGACTCATCTTATGGGACCTTACGTTATTTTTGTCTCGGTCACCTCAGGGGCTGTTTTATGCATGACGCCACGACTTCCTCTCGTGTACCAACCGCTTCATCTCGAAGTAGCATTTACACCAACTGTTCTCGATTATTTGCTGTATACATTCTAGTCTCTGTCTCCCCTTTCAGTTTTTGTTAACTAAGACACTATCTAGTACCACTTAAGTTATTCTGTGACATCTGAACACGTGCCTATCTTCCAGTTCCTTCTTGTTGTCCGTGTTTTTTTCTGTATATCCTTATCCTCTCCGATTCTGCGGGGACTTTCTCAGTTATCACTCCACTTATTTTTCAGCACCCTTGATCTACGCACAGCAGTTCTAAATAACCGTAAAGTAGCTTTTACATCGTTCTTCCTGAAGCAATTGTTCTAACTCCCTGAGAGATGCTGGCGTAGGATTCAAAGATTTTACTTGTTTCTACCAGCGCAGTCAACAAGGGCCCTCTAATGTTCAAAATGACATACGAGGGCTAGACATTGTCCCCTGAACTATAACGTCACTAGTGATGGAGCACAAGCTGGTATTGGACGAAGATGTGGAAGGAAATGGCGATATCAAAACTCACACTTAAGTCAGTCCGTCTCCGTAGCTCAGTGATCAGATGTCTGGCTGCTATGTGGAGGGCACAGGTACAGCCAGGGATTTTTCCTTATTGGGAGGACTGGAGCGGCGTACACTCAGCCTCGTGATGCCAATTGAGGATCTACTGCAGAGTAGAAGTAGGGGCTGTAAGGTCAAGAAAGCCAACAACCTAGAGAATGGCATTGTGATGCCAAGCCCCTCCATATCGCATTGAAATGACGCCGTTGACATAGGATGACATGCGGTCGGTCGGTCGCGATCGGCACATCTACGTAAGAACTCGGAGTTAGGGCCTAGCTCAACACCTAGTTCACATCGCTAACCTCTAGGTCAAAAAATTTTGCAAACAATACTCAATCGCAGCAGTTGTCAAGATGAGGGAAGTTGCATTATTTTAATTCTGGCCATTTTTAGCTCTCTTAATGGGACATGATTATAATTCTGAGAATGCAATCCCATAGTGAATCACTTCCTACGTCATTGAATGAACATCGTCTTGCAACACTGTGTCACAGACATACCTGCCTTTCACGATAACCGTGAGTCCTACGGAATTTTCAGAACTGCCACAGAACATCCACCACGCCCCACAATTGGAAGCAAACCTTCTCAACTTTGTTTTTCTCCTGAAAATTACATATTTGTACGAAGCATTTCTTTTGATCCAATACCTGTTCCTCAAACGAGGGTGTCTTAAAAGCAAAAGTGTGCTACGAGTGTGAAGTGATGGACGATGGTGGCCCTGTCGAGTGCTGCGCCGGTGGGTAGACTTTCCACCCCTGCTCCTGCTGGCCTGTCTCTCCAATTCCTGGAGGCTCCTCTGTGGACGGCGCTCGGGCTCTTTTTGCGACGCGAGCGCCTCGGCGCGGCTCGGCTCGCCGTGTTGCGATGAAACGAGATAGCGCCACGCCGGCCTGGGTCCAGCGCCATCACGCGCGCCATTACAGCTCACGCACACTCATAATTAATGCCGGGTTACACGTACAAATTACGGCGCCGCCACTGCCGCTGCCGCCGCATTCATATTGCATCAAAGTGGCGGCCGAGCCCGGGTGCGCTGCTCTCTCTCCCCTTTGGGTGGCTGGCCCACGGGGCATCACACCCGGCGCTGCGCTCCGCTCGCTCTTCGCCTGCCCGCTCTACTTTTGTGTTAATTACTTCGAAGGGGGGATGATTAATGGACTTTACTCGGAAAAGCCGCTTAAAACTTGGTCACGCCGCGTGCGATGCGACACAGCGCGCCACTGCCCCCTCTCGCTTCCCCGCTCCACCCCTTTGCCGCCAGAGATTTGCGCCCCTCTTTCGGCTTTTTCTTCTCCAGAGCACTCGGAGTGACTAAATCGTCTCAAGTTGCCAGTGCACCTGCAAGGCGGTGGTTGTGATCTCCGCGGTTTCGCTGTGCGCACATTATCAAAAGATCATCGGCTTGCTTTTGCACTTCCTCGTGTGCCAGTGGTAGCCGTTACGGAATACGGTCATTATTTCGCTTCGTTAATCAACTGCTCTCCGCCTTTCATGAATCACGGAACTCTATTTTCAAATACAATGCCAACTTAGGTCGGTGACATGGGCAAAAATAACATAGCTTCTCCAGTGTGCTTCTCACCGACCTTAATTATGTAATTTAGTTCGGATACTATAAAATTTACTGCATTTAACCATCAGAACTACGAGGGTATCTAGATGGGGCCTTATTGGGGAAGAATCCAGTAACCGATTTGTTCCTAATGATTTAGGGTTTTAATTATTGCTTAAAGATGACACATTGAGGATACGGCGTAGTGTTCAGCACTCTGGGCGTAGGCTGGACTACCGAGCGACGATATGAACCCAGGCACATGCAAGCCCCGAGGAAGCTCGTTGCAACACGGCCGAAACGCTGGTTATTTTAATACTAGCTTAGCGCCCACTGCTCCGTTCGCGCAGACTGTATGGGCCTGCAGAATTTCTTTTTTGTTTTCATTTAATGGAATTTTTATGTCGTTCACAAATTGCATCACCTTCTAAGCTTTTCACGCTAATTGAAGATTTATAAGCATGATCTTTTCCGAATGTACTTCTGACCAAACGGCGATTCCGGTAGCTGGAGTTTTGGTTAATCACGCTTTTTGCGTTCTTGTGCGGGTATTTCCATACCAACTTTCATCCCCTAACAAGTATTTCGTTATATCCAACAATTTCTCATAAATGTAGCTTTAAAATTTTTTGATATAAAGAAATATTTCCTTAAAAATTTTAATACATTATTGCACTATCTTAGGGGATGAATTTCCGGAAACAATGAAACATGTACTATTTCATTTCTGACAGAAAAGTCGAATACTAATTGACTTAGACGTAGCATTAAAAATCTTTCAGTAGTTCTTTAGTAATTATTTATTTTAAAGAAAACTTTTACCCGCTATTTTACCCCCTTAGTGACTGTATTTCCAAAATTCTGAAACACGCGTTTTTTGTTTTCTGGCTGAGAAACAAATTACCGGATTTTGTAATTCTAGCTTCAAAATTCCCTGATTAACGAAATATTTTCAAAAAGCCGGTCATTCCCTATTTCAACCCTTAGGAATGGAATTTCGAACAATCCCTTCTTAAACGATGCCTATAGTACAAAATCCACACCTTCTCCAAATCTCAAGTTTTTATCCTTAGCGGTTAGGGCTGGGCGATAGTGAGTCAGTCAGTCAGGTCATTGTTATTTAAACATTTTAAGTATTTTATAAGATGACGCAGCAGTACACCCAGAAGGATTTTAACTAGATTCATACTGGTTGCGGACGACTACGTATGTGTGGGATCCACACATTCAGTAGCTTCAGAGGCGCTTTCATTGTCCTCTCCTTTTCTCTTATCCAACTCTGACTAGGTTAATGTTTCTACTTTAATGATTTCGTCATCGAGACATTAAATAAGTTTATTTTAAACCCCAGTCCATTATCCATTCGATGCCTCCTTCAATAATATAGAATCCGTGTCGATAATTATGCTAGTACTTCCAAGTACAGAGTGACCCAGAATTTCGTTAACGTTTCAAAATTCAATACGTCACGGAATAGTGTAGACAGAGATGTAAAAATTACCATTGTTTGCTTGAGATGACACAGTACTGAATCAAAATAAAGTGCACGAAGTGATCAATAGACTGCGCTTAATATGATACGAAAGCAATAATTAGCATAACAACTGATGTTTTGCAAAGACGATGTTCTTTATAACAAATGCTCAACATGTCGGCCGTCAGTCGTCAACAGTAGCTTTAATCGAGGGACAATGTTGTATACAGCACTATAAAGCATGTCAGTAGGTATGGTGAGAAATTGTCATCAGATGTTGTCTTTTGGTGTCCTACCATTAATCACACGGATTGAGGACAGGGGAACTGGCAGCTGCTCAGCACGCGGTCCTCATCAAACGACGTTCGCAGGAGATCTTTCACAAGTGTAGCAATAAGGGATGGAGTGCCATTCAGCACCTAAGTCGTACCTTCCAGCAAGTACTTTATCAGCCAGGCTAGGAATGATGCGATTCTGTAGCACATCGGCGTACCTCGTACCCGTCACGCTGACATTTTATTCACGATATGTTGGCCGTTTGTGGACTCGATTTTGGTTTCAGTAAAGCCCCATGTCTTTTCAGCCACAGTATTTCGTGAAGTACTACATTTTCGTCCGTCGCTCGTGGTCTCGAGGTAGCGTTCTCGCTTCCCGAGCACAGGGTCTCTGGTTCGATTGCCGGCGGGGTCAGGGATTTTCACCTGCCCCAAAATGACTGGGTGTTGTTGTGTCGTCTCCGTCATCCTCATTCATCCCCATTACGGTCGGAAGGAGGCAACGGCAAACCACCTCCATTAGGACCTTACCTAGTACGGCGGTACTGGTCTCTCGCATCGTTCCCCTAGGCACTGTCAAGAAGCGTGGGACTTAATTCCCAGTGCATTTTCAGACCTTAGCGAACTTTTGGGTGACGCTGTATATAATGCATTAAGGGCAGTATTTCTGAACTGCCTAGCTTATAAACACAGATCACCATCGAAACCAAACAATCCAACAATCCACTGCATTGGCCAGTCTTCTACACGCTTACCATTTAATTGTAAGTAGTAGTGTGGTATCATCCAGAAACGAGGCTGGCTTTGGCACAGCATCATATTCTTGTTGCAAGTGGTTTCTTTCATCTTACCTGGGAATTGGATTACCCAACCAATTACAGGGGGATCTAACTTTTAATGTGAGTACAAGCCACTGTTCAGTTTGCCTCGGTAGAGATAGTAAAAAGATCTGCGGCCGGCGAGGATTGAAGCGCATTCTGTACGATTTATACCTAAACATAAGCCCATTAAGTTACTCAGAAAAACCAAAGACACCTGTAATCATTTAATTTTCGAACTGTGGCAGAAGTTTTAGGACACACCCAAGACCGAGCGAGGTGGCGCAGTGGTAGCACACTGGACTCGCATTCTGGAGGACGACGGTTCAATCCCGCGTCCAGCCATCCTGATTTAGGTTTTCCGTGATTTCCCTACATCGCTGCAGGCAAATGCTGGGGTGGTGCCTTTGAAAGGGCACGGCCGACTTCCTTCCCTAATCCGATGAGACCGATGACCTCGCTGTTTGGTCTCTTCCCCCAAACAACGCAACACACCCAAGACTGACATTAAGTCAATGTATGATGCGCGCGGTTATAGAGGCGCCATGTCACGGATTGCGCGGCTCCTCCCGCCGGAGGTTCGAGTCCTCCCACGGGCATGGATGTGTGTGTTGTCCTTAGCGTAAGTTAGTTTAAGTAGTTCAAGTGGCTCTGAGCACTATGCGACTTAACTTCTGTGGTCATCAGTCGCCTAGAACTTAGAACTAATTAAACATAACCAACCTAAGGACATCACACACATCCATGCCCGAGGCGGGATTCGAACCTGCAACCGTAGCGGTCGCTCGGTTCCAGACTGTAGCGTCTAGAACCGCACGGCCACTCGGCCGGCAGTTTAAGTAGTGCGCAAGTCTAGAGACCGATGACCTCAGCAGTTTGGTCCCTTAGGAATTCACACACATTTGAACATTTACAATGTATGGACAGAGGATCGAATTCTTGGGAGAGGGATAAGTCAGTGATCAGTTTTGTTGCACTGAAAATCGATGTCCTTTGTTTGCACTGTGGACTGTGGGTAATGTCCTGAGGAGACTGGGGGATGCGTAAACACTTCCGGGGGAGAGCAGACGTCTGACCGGCCAGGAATGAGGAAGCCAGGCGGCCTGAGCCCGCAGCGTGAGTCACGCGGCGATGGGCGCAGAGGCCCGGGCGGCAGCTAATGCGGATGGGCCCCGCAGTCGGAGCCACAGCAGTAGGGCAGCACAGTGGCCTGTAGCTGGCGCGGCGCTGCTCGGCTCCGGGCTGGCCCCCTCCCCGGCGTTCATTGGGGACACTTAGCGTCGCCAGCAGATCTGCGCCCTGTTGCCAAGCATCCCGTGCCCACGCTCACAACCAGACAATCTCACTCCCACCGCTGCTCTGCATACGATAAGCTACCCCTATCGGATGTCACCCTCGTGCTTCCGTGCCAGTCCCGAGCTGAGACGTTCCCGGGTCATTCATCGATACGACTTTCCCGGGGCAGTCCTCCGACAGTTGTACAACAACTAAACAATAGTGCAGTTACATCCATTCCAGTCCTACTCTGCGCAACCCCAGTCAGCTGGAAACTGTGTTGGCGTGCTGGTCTCGAGCGGAGAAGGTCCCAGGTCACTTATCGATACAGCGTTCTCAGGGCAGTCTTCCAAAAATAGCACAAAAACTAAACAGTCTTCAAGATACTGCACTTTCATCCCTGTCAAGTCCTACTCTGCGTAGCCCTAATAAATTAACCGGCCGGTGTGGCCGAGCGGTTGTAGGCGCTTCAGTCTGGAACAGCGCGACTGCTACGGTCGCAGGTTCGAATCCTGCACGGGCAGTTTAGTTCTAAGTTCTAGGGGACTGATGACCTCAGATGTTAAGTCCCACAGTGCTCAGAGCCATTTGAACCACTTGAACCTAATAAATTAGCAATCCCGTCGAGAGACCTAACAGAAAATAGATGTACGCTATTGATTAATTACCACTAGCTGCTGAGAATGAAAATGTGGTCCAGGTAGGCTGTAATCTGTTCATTATCCGTGAAATTAGCCAGTTTCAACCGTGGGTCATTTTCAAGTACATATATTAAACTCAGGCTTCATTTCACATTTTACTACATCGCTGGTACACGTGGACATCTATTCATCGTACTCCCGTGCGTATGTGGCACAAAAACAATGGAGTAGTGTACATAAAGTCCATTAGCCGATACATACAGAAGAGCAAACAAGCTGTTGTCTTCTGCATCGCTATAGCAGTCTGCTGAATATGTACACCCTGTTTCTTGGTGGAATTCACCTCCATAGTATACGTTTTAATTGGTGCAATCAGATTAAATTTTCGAGATAATGCACTCGCCAATTTCTACAGGCTTCTACTTCGTTTAGACACCTACTAACCACGACACCCATTTAGATATTTAGAAGCAGACCCGAAAGTACAGCGTCGTTTAGTCCCCAACTGATATTATTTTTCGCAGTGCTAAGACAGGAAACGGACTAGGCATTCCTATTTTTCATGTGCTCAATTCCTCCGTTACTTATATCCTTTTCACATTCCCCATCTACCGACATTATTGTAGCTTTCTCTGTATGTCCATCTTTTCAGAGATGGTTGCGGGACTCGGCTCTTCGATACAGGATGTCAAATCAAACACCTTGCAGCTGTCTAGTTTCCAAACGTAATTTTATTTGGCTACCAGTTTCGGCGATTTACTATGTCATCTTCAAGCCCCTGGTCAACGTGTAGGAAGACTCCACCTCGGTTTGGTCAAAACAGGGGCCAGAAATACTGGTATTAGTAAATTTCTGCTTGCTATTAGGGATCACTATAGACTGCAGAAATCTACTAATACCAGTATCGCTGGCCACTGTTTTGACCAGGAACAAGGAGGAATCTTCCTACACGTCGTTCAGGGGCCCGAAGATCGCGTAGTAAATCGCCGAAACTGGTAACGAAATAAAATAAGTTTGGAAGCTAGATAGCAGAAAGGTGTTTGATTTTTACATCCTTATTATACCTTTATTCCATGTTATTCATCTTATTACAGTGGGGGAAATTTAGTTATTAATTAAAGAGTAAGATAAGGATGTGTATTGTCACCCACCCTTTTTATCATCTGTATGGACGGTACTCTACACAGATGGAAGGATCAGGCACCATCTATAATCAAGATAGGAAGGACGAGTTTAAATGTGCTAGCATATGCTGATAAATTAATGATTTTGCAAAACAATGGAGATAACCTTCAAAGAGCTATTTGTTTAGTACGTAAGATTTTTAAAGAATAAAACTTTAAAATTTCTACCTCAAAATCAGTAACCGTGTCATTCCAACACAGATTCAATGAGAGCAAAGACTATTTTGGATGACAGAATTTTAGAACAGTTTCAGCATTTTAATTAATTAGGAGTGATAGCTCTATGATTACAAAAGAGACATAAATAATAAATTAGGAAGATAGCAGCCAACGTGCAGAACTATTGGAGGAACACGGGAAACAGTTCGGACCAAAACACAGCTCAAGACCTACAAGATACTAGCGGGGCCAGTTATTCTGTATTGTAGCGAAACGTAGACATTAAGACAGAAAGACTACAGCATAGAACCCACAGAAGTGAAATTCGTTAGAGGACTGCTGGCACAAATCTTGATAAAAAGAGAAACAAGGATACACCGAACCAACTACAGATATTTGCGTTGCGATATAAAATGGAAAAAAATTAGAAGGAGCGGAAAAAGCATTTAGAAAGGATAGACAAACAAAGATTCTGAAAATGGCAATCAGACTTATTAGTTGCAGAAACCTAGAAGGATCGAGGCAAAGATCGATTGAGACCGGAACAGACCGAAGGACATAGTTCCTGAAATTATGTCGATGTTATTTTAATTAACAACAAACCAGAAGTTATAATATTAGCTACCATCATTTCGTTACACGTTTGGGAAATGGTCCAGACATTTACATAAGTGCATATAACATCTACATCCAATACCACTTATTGTTAGGTCTGATTAAACCACTTGGTTTCACTAGTGTCAGCATTCATGACGGTTGGTGGTTCACATGCAGAAAATGTTTACAAGGCATGTGTGACTTGTACATTGTCGTGGAGACATTAGCGAAAGCAATAACAATCCTTCCATATTTTTCCCTTGCAGCGCATGGTTCAGAAACACGGTACTAGTAGAACCAAGCGCTTCCACTAAAGAAAGGAAGAGGTAGCTGGAACTTGTGCTTTTGAGAAGAAACTGCAACACAAAATTACTTTAAGAGAACGTTCACACCTACGGAGACAATATTATTTGTTTCCTCACCGTACTGAAAAATCTCTTATGTACGAATAAATTATAATTCTTTTCATTAGTTACTTTTAGACCTTGTAAATGTACTATAGGTTTCAGTGCAAAGACGCTCAGATGATTCTTTTACCGAGAAGAGTTCAGTCTGCTCGCGAACACTTCTCACCACTCAAGGAAAACGACATTTCTAGTGAATACGAGTAACACACTCTCCGCTGTCATTAGGCTCCTGTCGCCCAGTCAAGGAGAACCACATGGGACACAGTTCTTCCGTGATAACAACATCGACGCGCACGCTGCTACTTAGAACGTACTGCCTCTAGCCGTGTCTCGATGTACGCAACCGATACGCTGTCCTTCGTGATAAAAGCACTTGACATTTAAACAACTTTAGCCAAAGAAAAAGCGAATACTCAGTACTTTAATTTAAATACTTCACGCGAACGTTTGTACACACTGACTCTCAGTGCGCGTAATAAAGACATTCCTGACATATTTCACATAAGACTGCGGTACGTAATAGTATAGAATCTGGGCGTACTGCCAACGTGTGTTTCACACCGTATTTGAGACAGCTTGTTACGGCTTTCTAGCGAGCGTGTTAAGAGAAATGGTTCATTAAAGCTCTATGTCACAATTTTACGTCTTGAAACTCGTGTTCTCAGCTGTGAGACACGCACGCACATACCGAAGAATAGGAGAAAGTATTGGCATCGACTTGCATTTAAGTCCCTACCTCTAATAGTTTTGTATTATTATTTGTAAAGATAATGCCCTGTACTGGCAATGGCCAATGGCTCTGAGCACTATGGGACTTAACATCTGTGGTCATCAGTCCCTAGAACTTAGAACTACTTAAACCTAACTAACCTAAGGACATCACACACATCCATGCCCGAGGCAGGATTCGAACCTGCGACCATAGCAGTCTCGCGGTTCCGGACTGAGCGCCTAGAACCGCTAGACCACCGCGGCCGGCCCTGTACTGGCACAGTTCGAATCGTATTTTACGCAGATCGTGGAATATCTTGTATGAAACGTTTCATTACAAATATAAACAACCACTGCATCAACGTACTTTTTCCTTCGTGACCTATACATTGAATAGATATGAGTCTCTTAGTCCGTTGCCGGTGTCCGTACAATGGAGGTCGCATTTAATTGAAAAAAAAAAAAAATATTCAAATGGCTCTAAGCACTATGGGACTTGACATCTGAGGTCATCAGTCCCCTAGAACTTAGAACTACTTAAACCTAACTAATCTAAGGAGATCACACACATCCATGCCGGAGGCAGGATTCGAACCTGCGACCTTAGCAGTCGCGCGGTTCCGGACTGAAGCGCCTAGAGCCGCTCGACCACCGCCGCCGGCTATTTAATTGAAGATTCTATGTGACTCATCACCTGGAAGTGTCCTTCCAGTTAAGGATATGATATTGCCTAGCAGTATTTATTTTACATCGCTATTTCTTTTTTCATACATTAAGTTGCGATCCATCCTCTTGATTACAATAGAGGGTCGTAATATTTTAAAATATTACTGCTGTTACTGAAGATAGATGATACTGCACACATTTTGGTTGTTAACAGGATGAGTTTCAGGTGGTAGTTACCTTCATATTTATAGAGCCCTATGCGACTTAACTGCTTAGGTCATCAGTCGCCTAGAACTTAGAACTAATTAAACCTAACTAACCTAAGGACATCACACACATCCATGCCCGAGGCAGGATTCGAACCTGCGACCGTAGCGGTCGCTCGGCTCCAGACTGTAGCGTCTAGAACCGCAACGATTTTTCAGTTTATTCAATATGCTCTCGAGTTTTTTCTCTTCGATTACTAAAGCAAGGAAGGTTGCATGTTTTGGTACGTAAGAACGTTTGCTGAAGATCTGTCCCAGTGTAAACACATACAAAAGTGTGTACCTGTAGTTGGCTGAGGTAGCCTGTTGTGTTTATAGAAGTGTACAGCTTGACAGTGTATTTTTGACTGTTTAACGATGCACAGTTGACTGCATGCTGGTGGTGTGTGGCAGTGTGTCGCTGATTGTGATATGTGGCTTATTTCATAGTGGTGTGCAGCAGACTGCATAGGGGCATTTAGCTGACTATGTGGTCCCGTGTGGCTGACTGCATAGAGGCATTTAGATGACTGTTTGGTGGTGTGTGGCTGTAGCTTGATGTTTGTGGTTGACTGTATGATGGTGTGCAGTTGACTGCCTGCTGGTGGTGTATAGCTGACTGTGTGGCAACATGTGGCTGACAGCTTGACAATATGTGGATGAGGGTGTGGTAGTGTGCAGTTGGCTGCATGCAGGTGGTATGTGGCTGACTGCTTGGCAGTTTGTGTCTGATTGTGTAGTGACTTATTCAGTGGTGGTGTGTGACTGACTGCATGTCCGCGGCGGTGTGTAACGGACTTGAGAATGGTGTATAATTTGGCGGTGGTGTGCGGCCGACTACATGTGTTGCGGTGCCCCGTGTGTTGCAGAGGCCGCCCAGCTCGACGCTGTCGTACGGAGGCCCCGGGAACGACGACGTGCGGTCCCCGGGCTCGGGCGCGGGCGGCACGCCGGGCCCGCTGTCGCAGCAGCCGCCGTCGCAGCCGGGCGTCGACGCCGCAGACCCAGGTAGGCAGCGTGTCGTCTCCGCGAGCTCCGGCAGCCACGCCCACGCCCACGCCCTCGGCCACGGCCACGGGCCGGCCCGCCCCTTCACCTCCTACTACTACTGCGGATCCTAGAGCTCTTCCCGCCTCCCATGTCCCTCTCAGCCGCGACCCGCGTATCGGCGTGTTTAGTACCGTACGTAGGCGGGAACGCAACAAATCTCGACCTGTGAAAAGCGAGTTGATTTTTCTTCAATTTGATTATGTCTCCCTGTACGTTAACAGTTTGAACTGTTAACATCCTGTTAATTTTGTCATCATTTTCTATAACACTCTGATCATTGAATAAAATAGTGAAAAGAACTAATTTTTGGTTTAGTTATTTGTACCGATGCTCTGAGAGACATCTAATATAAAAACAAACCCAATAAATAGTGCTACAAATATGTGCGAATCTGTGCACGTCTTCTCTAGCGCCAAAGAGGGGAAAAGATAGTACAGTTTCGGAAGTCACATTTCCCGCTCTTCGGTCACTCTGTTAAGAAAGCTAAGTACGTTACGAACAGTACTTGTTCAGAACATTTTGCAGTTTTCCGTGTGTCTCACAATGCCGCGTGTGACATCAGTGCTTGCTAACTTGATAACTCAGTTCTTTATGCTAACCAAATAGTTCAGTACTCTCGGCAGATGATAAGAGGAGGGAATCACAAATGCAGAAAAGCTTAGAAAATGTCCAATAACTGTGGCGATGAGATGTCCTATTAAAAACTATTAGAGACACAAAAGTCGTAATATTGAAATAAGGGTGTGAAGTTGCTATTAGCAGACCGTTGTTGAATTCGGAAAGCCAAACCAAACAGACCTCTGTTGTTATTGTGGAGGTTATTGTCACCGGGAATAAACTGAAGGGATAATAAATTGCACAAGAAAGGAACTGTATTACAAGTCATGTGTGCAGTGGAAGAAAGATAAGTTAGAAGAGAGATGGTGAGACTTTTAAAATTATTACGTTCCCTCGATGGAAGCCAGAGAAATAATTTTAACAAATTGGAAAGTATACTTAATACGAATTTGGTCGAAGGGACACGTTCACTAAAAATTTTTATTTTCTACATCTGGGACTGTAACGACTATCCACAGTGCTGCTGATCCATTCTCTTGTACCATTGACGAGCTGAGGGACGTAATTGAGAATCCAAATACGGTGTTGCGAGTTCCTTGCGAAGTTATTTGAAAACTTTATAACTACGTTGATGAAACTCGTTCTTTTACTTTTCTGCGCGGGATTAGCCGAGCGGTCTTGGGCGCTGCAGTCATGGACTGTGTGGCTGGTCCCAGCGGAGATAACTAACCGCCAGCCGCGGTGGCCGTGCGGTTCTGGTCGCTTCAGTCCGGAACCGCGTGACTGCTACGGTCGCAGGTTCGAATCCTGCCTCGGGCATGGATGTGTGTGATGTCCTTAGGTTAGTTAGGTTTAAGTAGTTCTAAGTTCTAGGGGACTGATGACCTCAGATGTTAAGTCACATAGTGCTCAGAGCCATTTGAACCAACCTAACTAACCTAAGGACATCACACACATCCATGCCCGAGGTAGGATTCGAACCTGCGACCGTAGCGGTCGCGCGGTTCCAGACTGAAGCGCCTAGAACAGCTCGGCCACCCCGGCCGGTGCACAGCCGGTGATTTCTTCAGCAGTGTCAAGATCGATTTGGATCACTGGACTTATTTTTGGAACTTAATTTACATTTTTTTCCTCGCGTCGATGACATCAGCAATAATTGTCTTTTATACGGGCCTAGTCTTTTGTCCCGGTTCGAATATAATTCAAGAAATTTAAAGTGGTTTTATTTACAAAAAACCTTGCTGGTATTAAAAACATATTGCATGAAAATGTCGAAGGACTTATCTTGGTGTGAACTTTGAGAGATGCTTTACATCTCGCTTTGCTGCTGAGACCGTCAGAATTGTGGACCTGCAGCTGTCGCAGCAGACTTTTGTCTGGAAGAAGTCGCGAGCTGCGCCGCGGAACTTTAAGGGCGCGCAGAGGGCGCGAGCGTCAGGAGCCGCTCCTCCTCACGGCAAGGGATTTATGCTGCCTCCGGGAGGCATACAACACCCGCCGACAGCCGCCTCCGCTGCTCCAAGTTTCGCAATCTCGCAGCCAGCGTCGGTATCTGCTCTGCTATCGGGTGCCGCTGCGAAGGCTCGAAAGACCGCCGAAGCACGACCACACCCTGATAACGCCACTCGAAGTGCCGCCGGATGCCCGTCATCACCACCAGCTATAGAACTCTGACCCTGGAATCGATGTAGGTGCGTATCGTGCCGGATGCACACCTCATCTACTTTAATAAACATCCGTTCGTACCACAGATGTACATGGTGTAGGCGCTATTGATCTTTTCATTCTTGAATGATCCTTACCTAGTGCTGTGTCACTAACCACCACATACATCCTGAGCAACGAAGAGCACTGTGGTGTCGTTACCCAAAGATTAAGACACCTTACTCGATTTTGCGATTTCGAGAGAAACTGTGCTCAAACCTTCACCCCACATTCCAGATTTACGTTTTCCATTATTTCCCACGACTTTTTCTGTGCGCTACAATTGGCTAACGGAGCAAGTGTCGAATCGCTTATGGCGCAAACGTCGACTAGTTCCCTCCTCTCGAACTGCATTCAGTAGCGTCCAGAGTTTTTTGTATTTCAGTTGCTAAATTGACGACAGTAAACTCATTACAATGGGACTTACCCCTTCGTTGGTACACAACACGTAGGAGTCGGAGGTTCAGATAAAGATTGCCTCATCCTGGTATTCATCTCACATGATTTATAGAAACAAAATAACAAATTTTAAGTAGTGTTTAAACCAGCTCTTCTTGGCTTATACGCCCTCTGTCTTGACTACAGGGCGACATCGGTCATAATTAACAAACGGAAAAATACGATGCATCTTTTTTTTAATAAATCCACATCGCCAAAATATATCTATATATCCGTGGAATTAGTCTTAGTAATCAAAAAATTGTGAACACTCAGCTTCAGAGATTTAGTTTAAGGATAGCCGGAGAAGCTTTTAGGTCTTTCTCGGCTTCTCTCACTAGTAAGGGGTCCCTTGCGTCACTCTCTTCCCAGGTTTCTGCTAGTGAGAAAAATGACAACCGTCAGTGGCTGAAGAGCCCAAAAGCAGCTGGTCGTAGGGCTTCACGCTCATCCTCTGTCCCGGAGGCGGAGCCAGTAAGGTCCTCCCAGCCAGGTAAACCCAAGGAGCAGCGAGAGAAATCCTAAAAGAAAATCCCTAAGACCAAGGAAAAGCTGCCATTCATTGGGAGAATTATAAGAATTCCAGCATGTAGTTCATCGATGGAGGAGATCCTTAAAAAAGCCACATGTGGCCAGTTCATTTGTTCGCGGGCATACTACCCAAGTTAAATAGATTTAACACAGGATACAGAAGCGACGAAGGGATAAGTTCCTAGATTCGTCGTGTATTCTTCTGGGTAGCATCAGCAAGTCACAGACATGCTCAAGAAACTACTTTACGATTCACTACAGGGTAAACGTTCTTTAAATTGGTGCTGTGTGTGATGCGAGGAGATCCAAGAAACTATTCCAGAATGAACTTTTATTCTGTTACGAGGGATGTTCAAGAAGCAATGCAACACTTTTTTTCTGAAGAAAAAGGTTGGTTTTATTCAGGATTCCAATAATCCATATTATTCGCCACTCTTTTGGCTGAAAAACTATATTTTTCAAGGTAACGTCCATCCAGTGCGACGGCCTTCCACCACTTCACAGGGAGGCCTGTATGCCGGCACGGTACCACTCTACTGGTGGACTTCGGAGCCAAAGTCTTGCGGCATCAATAACCTCCCCATTATGCACGTACTTCTTCTCGCGGAGCGCATCCTTAGTTGCTCTTTAACGTCTTGTGTTAGGCGTGGAGGAACCCTACAGACACATACCTTTGAGTACTCCAACTGGTGGACGAGTGTGTCATCACTACCAACAGACATCCCGCTGAGCAGCTAGATGTTCGATTGCGATCCGTCGACCACCTCGAATGAGAGTGTCTGCACGGTCCAACATTTCAGCAGTCACAACTTTGTGCGACCGGCCGACATGCGGGAGAACCGACAGGTTTACGCGACCTTGTTGCGATGATCACAGACCGCCTCGCCCAACGACTCACCGCGCTTTTGTTCACTGCCAGTTGTCCTCAGACATTCTGCTAGGGCCAGTGAATATGCTCTGGTCTTCGCCGAAAGAACCTCAACAATTCTGTTGAATGTTTCGTACAGCGCCACCACCTATCGGAATTTCATGAAACTATAGGGGTTGACGCGGTAATATACCACATTGCCTCACAAAAAATTTTGTTTATTTTCAACTGAAATTGGCCAAGAAAAAAGAAGTAGCGTCACTTATTGAGTCGACTACATCCTGAAATTCGTACTTATATGGGGCCGTATTGACGGACTTTATCCTTTCGCCACATCTAAGAATAGGATAGAAAAGAAAGGGGAGTAGAGAGCAGTGGGGCTGTAGGGCACTGTGCACCCTTCGCTACGTACCCCACATGATGTCTCGTGATGTCCAGACGAAGAGATATTGATGCGGGTTTACTAGTAGTACAGCTCTACAGCAGCGACAAGTGGTACACATCTTCCCGCGTCCAGTGCCAGGCTTCACTGCTGTCTCCAGCAATCCGGACTGGAGAGACGCCGCTATTTCGGAGCCCCCAACCCCGCGCTGCCCCCACTGCCACCGTCACGGCGTGTTAGCGCGCCTCCACCGTAAACAAACACCCGAGCCTGATCGCGCAAGCCGGAGGATTCACTTACGTGTTTGTATTTTTAGTGCGCCGCGAGGCTCCCACTGCACTCGGGGCGACCCGCCGAGCCCTGGCCGAGCTCAGGCCAGCGGACCCTGTGGCATTAGGGCCTGTCTGGCAGGATTAACAAGAGTGATGACGCCTCACTGGTCAACTTATTTTTGTCGGTACCGCCGGGAAAGAGCAAATTACAAAACTACAACCACATCTGTAGTTCAGGCGACAATAAGCATCTCCAGATGACCAACTACATCCGTTCAACTTTTTAAGATTAAGACGTCTGAACAATGTTTGGGAGGGCTGGTGTTCAATCTGACCGTCCAGGTTTACAGGTTTAGGTTTTATTAACTTAGTTTCTTCGAAAAGGACACGTTCTGTTTCCTTCCCCTATTCCATGCCGAGTGACCTCGCGGGCTGCGGAGCCATCAACATAAATCTGCTTCCATCAACTTTTTAAGCGATATTGTTTGCGGGCCTAATTATAAAACACGCAAAATAATACTTAAGAAGCGCGATAAATCATAGATGTCTTCATATTTCAATTCAGAATGAATATAATAATCGATCTATATAATTCTGGAGAATCACTGAAGGAAGAATGCAGATGTAGATTTTGGTTCAGTGGTTCAAATTGCTGTAAGCACTATGGGACTTAACATCTGAGGTCATCAGTTCCCTAGACTTAGAACTTAACCTAAAGACATCACAAACATCCATGCCCGAGGCAGGATTCGAACCTGCGACCGCAGCAGCAGCGCGGTTCCGGATTGAAGCGCCTAGAATCGTAGATTTTGGAACTAGACTTTTGTATAAGACGAAGTAATTCGGAGGACTGAGAATCGAACTAAGTAAGAATATTTGATGTGATTTTTGTGGAAGATGTAATTGGTAAATATGTAACTGAAACACTTAGCCTAGAAAAAACAAAAAACTTTTATTCAGTAGCGCTGAAAACAAAAACAGAAGATGAATAGTTTTCTGATAATACACCAGCACACCTCAAACTTTGTTCTGTTATGCTGTCGATGTGCATGACGTTACTGAGCAGTTAAAACACCAAACTCAGGAGTTGCTCGAATCTGTAGCTAAAACAACAAACGTGAGCGTTAGATTGAAAGTTATGTTCGTATCGGCGTCAGGCTGACAGGACATGTGCAGAAACAGCAGGGAATAAGTTTCATGGTACTATACAGAGCTGTAGAGGGTAAAAACTATAGGGAAAGACATATAATACGTCCAACAAATAATTCAGAAGTGAGGAAGCGAGTCCTGCTCTGAGATGGTTGGCACGGATGAGGAATTCGTGGCGAGCTGCATCAAGCTAGTCAGAAGACTGATGACTCAAAGAAAAAAATGCTTGAATAAAACAATAGACGCGTAACATGTACACCATCATGTCAGTTGTGGAGTTGCTTCTCATCTGAACTTGGTCAAATTGAGACGACTATCCCCTTGATGAAAAATCTCCAATATTTGTTTTGGAGTAAGAGGAGTGGTATGGACGGGCGACTCATTTCGATTGATCTTTATAAGCCAAACGCTGACAATTAATTAATCGCTATCTCAGGTCTAGTTGCTAGTGACGGATTTCACAATCTCAAATATGAGGACAGATATGTACATTTAATCTACGGAAAATATTGCTATTCATTGTACATCGTGTCAGTTTTCATTTGGAAAATGTTTGTCGGGGAAGGCTTTTCGCTACATTCAGCTTTTAAAACCACATGTTTGAGACGAACAAAGGGCGTTCCCTCGCTTTGTTCGTGGAAAAACTCTGCTAATGCACGAGTTCACCGATCAACATGCCGGTAATTTACCGCAAGTTGGTGATAAGTCCTTTTCAGATGGATCGGGTGGCGTCCACTGGATGCCAAAACCGGCCGCTCGCCTCGATTTGCATGGCGCGCTCTAAATACTCTTAGCGGCTGCGCGGGGGCGGATACGAGCCGAAAGAGAGGGATTTGCCGCCGCCGCCCTCCGGCCTGCCAGGGTGTTATGGGGAGTTATAGCTAAATATGTTTACATGCGGCTTTGACGAGAATTTATTATTATGACGCGCATAGGTTTCAGCGCTAATTACTGAACTCGTAAATTCCGATTTGCATGTCCGATGTGTTGCCGCCGCCGACACTCGTTTAATGTGCGCGAAATTACTGTTTATTACTGGTCCATGGTGCATAGGATTTTTCCCCTTCTCTTTTCTGTGCAATGCTGCGGAAGCGTTAGTTCTTTTGTGATGTGTTTACTTTTCGATGTCATATGTTGGCCGGTGTTAAAAACAATATTTTATCAAATATCTACTTCCATTTTCGATTCGTATGTGAGTCTTGGGCACACTCTTTACGCATTTAAAAGAACATTCACTCATGTTTCTGAGCTCTATTTAATGTTGAGCTTAATTCATAATGTCTTTATCTTCTCCGTCCCTATTTAATATATTTTCTCTTCGAAATCTTCTGTCCCTTATACTTGCCTGCAGCGTCACCGTTTTATATTCTTAAATTTATTTACAGCTGTAGAAGGGAAGTAAATGCAGCGTTCTCCTCTGCTATTTGCTCAGTGTGGTGTAAGAAATCTTTTCCTTCACCAACCTGCATCCCTCCCCTCCCCTTACCGAAACCCCCCCCCTCCCCATCCCCTCCCCCTCTACCCAACCTCCCATTGCCACTTCCCATTACAGCTTCGAAGATAGCGATGGATCGTACTCTTAAAGCCCAATCTGATGTTGTGACGCTTTCGAGCCGACACATACCATCGTTCATCTAGAAGACGGAGAATATGAAGTTTATAGTTTTCTTGTTGTAAGTCACTCATACTTGTTTAGCAGTGTTGTCTCTGTTTTAGATGCCTCAAAGTAGTGACCAACACTAAAATTAAATTTCAGCTGGGACTCTCGTCTCATGTTAAAGTATTTCACACATGTAAACCAACTATCCACTTCTTAATTTTTCTGGGTTATGTAATGTACTGGCGAAATAATGTACAGTTTAATGTTGTAGGCGAAAACATGGTATATACGACATACCTGTGCAGTTAACGTCACTGTTGAATGGTAAAGGCTACATATACAACATAGACACTTGCCCTTGGGGACACTGATTCCTCCACGCAAGACATTTACTGCCTGGCTTCCTACGAAATACGATCCTCTGTCATAGGCTCGGGTCCTTCCCCCCGAGGTTGGGATCTGTTACCCATCTCATGTGAATATTCTACACACAGTGTAAAACATTATCAGTCAGAAAAAGGAGCATGAATTGCCGTGCTTCCTACGTTGTAAGATCTTGTGATAGTGATCGTGGTAGTGATGGTACACTACGTGATCAAAAGTATCCCGACAATTGGCTGAAAATGACTTAAAAGTTAGTGGCGTCCTCCATCGGTAATGCTGAAATTCAGTATGGTGTTGGCTCACCCTTAGCCTTGATGACAGCTTCCACTCACGTAGGCATACGTTCAGTCAGGTGCTGGAACGTTTATTGGGGAATAGGAGCCCGTTCTTCACGGAGTGCTGCACTGAGGAGAGGTATCGATGGCGCCCACTGGGGCCTGGCTCGAATTCGGCGTTCCAAAACATCGCAAAGGTGTTCTGTAGGATTCAGGTCAGTGTAGTCGTGTACTGTGATAGTGCGACGCAAAGTAACACGGGGTGCAAGCCCCCTTTATGAAAATACGACCACACCATACACCATCGTCTTGTAATTATACTGTTGGCACTGCACACGCTGGCAGGTGACGTTCACCGGGCGTTCACCATACCCACATCCTGCCATCGGATCGTCACATAGTGTACCGTGATTTGTCACTCCACACAACGTTTCTCCACTGTTCAGTCGTCCAATGTTTACGCTCCTTACACCAAGCAAAGCGTCGTTTGGCATTTACCGGCGTGATGTGTGGCTTATGGGCAGCCGCTCGACCATGATATCCAAGTTTCCTCACCTCCCGCCTAACTGTCATAGTACTTGCAGTGGATCCTGATGCAGTTTGTAATTCCTGTGTGATGGTCAGGATAGATGTCTACCCATTACACATAACGACCATCTTCAACAGTCGGCTCTCTTTTGTCAGTCAACAGACGAGGTCGGCCTACATACATTTGGGCTTTACGTTTCCCTTAACGTTTCCACTTCACCATCACCTCGGAAGGAGTTGGCCTCGGGATGTTTAGGAGTGTGGAAATCTCGCGTACAGACGTATGATACAAGTGACACCTAATCACCTGACAACGTTCGACGCCCGTGAGTTCCGTGGAGCGCCCCATTCTGTTCTCTCAGATGTCTAATGAGTACCCACGTCGCTGATACGAAGTTCCTGGCGGCACAATGCACCTAATATGAAAGACGTATGTTTTTTGGGGGTGTCTGGATACTTTTGATCACATAGTGTATGTATTGGACGCTTAATAGCGAAGTCATCGCCGCCCTTAGTCAACTAATCGGATACGAATGTGTTGCTGTTTGTGTTAAAAGTATGCTCCAAAAGACAAGTTATGAAATGTAATACTCGGCCATACTGGTACACTCTATCTGTCTCACTCAGTCTTTGACTGACGAACGAAAGAAGTTTGCCTCAGGTCAGTTGTCAAGAAAGGCAGTGATAATTTTCGCTACTCTGTATTCGTCCTTAGCAATATTTCAGAATCTGAAGTTACTGTTAACGGTGAGCAATTAAGCAGCAATTCGTCTTTATTAGCTCCCCCGCTCGTCCTTATTAATGTCTTGTTCGTGCGAGTTGTCACTTCGTATTAATGACCCGATTTCGTTTTACGACCGCTAGCCGTCCACGCAGCGGTCAGCAGCAAGCTTCGATTCTGCCAGCTAGCCACTCTGTGCGCCATTAATTATCCGTTTGGCAACGAGCGCCCGAATATGACCTCAGCGTGAAGCCGGCGCGATATTGAATTAAATTGGTTGTACACAGAAGGCGATAACTGGCGTTAATCTCGACGCTTAATGAAGTCTTCGCCGCCGTCGTCCGTCTCTGAACGGCGCCCTCTGTGTGCGTGCTAGCGCTCATAAAAGGGGGGCGATAGTCCAGTTTACAGATGAAGTAAAATGTGTGAGAGGGCGGTGGAAAAAACTGTCGGTTTCTCTTTCTGTGCCGTGGGCCGCCGCCTTCCTTTCGCGCCGGACGCGGGGAGCTCTGCGCGGCGCAGTGATGTATGGACCGAACTTGGCGTTAGCACGCCCGGAGCGCAGATAATCTCCGGACATTAAGATAGGCCGCAGTCGGCGTCGTGGCCGCGGTGCGGGCAGCCGGAGAGTGGGAGTGGGGTGTTCGTGGAACGCGCCGGTCTTATTGACGGCCGCGGCTCGCTGCGTCTGAGAGAGCCGCCGCGGACGAACGTCATTTGCTTATCGGGTCTGGGTCTGGGTCTGGGGGTGGACCGGCCGACCGGGTTATCAGCGACCTCTGCGCCGCGGCGCGGCACAGCTGGGCTCGCGGCCGCCCGCGTCTGCGCCCGACGGACCCGCCTTATCGCGGTCGCTCCGGAACACCAGCTTCTACTCCAGAGCTTGCCCGCCCGCTCCTTAGCTCTCTGCTATCGGCCCGATTCCTCTGCGACACGTCGGGCGCCGGCTTGTCGTCCCGCTGTTAGCTTTGTCCTTACCTACCCGTCCTCAACTTCTCAGGGACGTCTACAACGCGCTGGCTCCGATGAATCCTAGCCGTCTCTATCGACAGGCCTTGAATAGAAAAAGAACGATATCTCAGTCATAGTGGAGACGTCAGTGATGGTTCAAAGGTTTGCTTTGAAAATAACTTATTTTCTGGCGCGCACTATTTCAAAATGAAATTACCGGTTTCGTCCACCACAGCCTTCTTCAGATCGTCCCGTAGTTCACTCCGACCGCTGAAGAAACAACGTTGTCTCCTGTATGGTTGTTGTGAACTACGCCATCTCTCTTACGATCCGAAGATGCGCAGTGGCGACCGAAACCGTTAATTTCGTATTGAAATTGTGTGTGTTAGTGCCGGAAAATCAATTATTTTCAAAACAAGCATTTTGAACCATCACTGACGTCTCCAGTACGCCGGAAATACCGTTCCTCTCCTACCCGAATTCTGTACATCTGTGTCTACGTTATTACTTTACTGTTCAGAATTAAGTGCCTGGTAGAGGGTTCATCGAGCCACCTTCAAGCTGTTTCCCTACCTTTCCACTCTCGAACGGCACGCGGGAAAAACGAATACTTAAATCTTTGTGTGAGCTCTGATTTCTCTTATTTTTTTATGATGATCATTCCTCCCTAGTAGTTGGGAGCGAACAAAACAGTTTCACAATCGGAGGAGAAATTTGGTGATTGAAATTTCACGAGAAGATCCTGCCGCAACTCCTTTGTCTCAATCACTGCCATCCCAATTCACGTATGATGTCTGTGACACTCATTTCCCTGCTTCGCGATGATACAAAACGAGCTGCCCTTAGACTTTTTTGCATGTCCTCCATTAGCCGCATCTTGCGGATCCCATACCGATAGCAATACTTCAGAAGAGGGTGGAAAAACGTAGTGTAAGCAGTCTCTTTAGTACACTGTTGCACTTTCTATGTGTTCTGCCAATAAATCGTAGTCTTTGGTTTGTTTTCCGCAGAACATTATCTGTGTGACCGTTCTAAATTATGTTTTTCGTAATTGTTATCCGTAAGTCGAATTTTTCCCCCTGCCTTGTCTCAAAAAGATACGGATAATACAGTTAACGTTTATAAACAAAAAAGCCACGTAATTTTCCCCGAAACTGGTAATAGGAGCAACTTTTACTCTAGCAGATGTAACACCAAAAACAATGATCAATACAAATACGTAAGTTGTGTGTATTTCTTTTGATTTTTCAAATTAAAGAAATGGTATATATGAGAAATATTTCCTCTCCATCAGAAATTACAGACAGTTGCGCCGTAAAGAATTGGCTTATCTCATGGGGTAGCTGTGACGAAACTGGTGGGCATTTTATGCTGTTATTAACACTAGGGGCTACCAACTTCTGCTAGGCTTCAGAGATATCCCCGTAACAGAGAACATTCTGCAACGAATGCGAGGAAGACTGAGTTGGAAGTTGTTACATCTGTATGGAATTTAAAGGGCCTTTATAAAGAGAAACACGGAGATGGGTAACCGAGCCCGACCTCGCGGGGAAGACTCAAGCCATGTCAGAGGGTCATATTTCATAGGACGTTAGGCAGTAAATGTCTTCCGCAGAGGAAACGGTGTCCCCGCGGGCAAGTGTCTACGTTGTATAGATGGCCATAATCATCACACAGTGGCATTAACTTCACAGTTATGTGGTACATCCCATGTCTTCATCTACAGTATTAATGTGTCCTTCGTATATAAATTAAATAAGAACTGTTAAATAAGAACATTTGGAAAGTAGACAGCTGGTTTACAGGTAAGAAATACTTTAACGTGAGGTAAGCGTCCCAGCTGATATACATTCGTATTAATTTTATTGTTGGTCAGGTTTTCTGCTATACAGATTCTTTGAGGAGTCTAAAACCCATATAACGCTGCTGAAACTATCGCATATCACTCAAAAAACAACGGTAAACTTCACGTTCTGTGTCTTCTAGAACAACGATACAAATTATAGGGGCTCGATAACGTTGCAATAAGAAACTGAAAGTTCTGAGTGCGTTGTATATCCAGTTTCTTTCGAAGCTGTTGGGCAAAGGGGGAGGGGGGCGAGGTGCGAGAAGGGAATCTTTTTTTCTCAAAAGAGTTGAAACTGTGTGTGGTTTTGCCGGAAATACATGTTTAAACAGTCATGTATAATTTACCTGTAACATACTAGTAAATTTCGTTTCCCTCTTGTACTTTAAACGGCTTTGAGAGTCTGATGGATATCATTTTCTCACACTGAGCAACTAAAACTACATCTTTAATGCAACAAATTACCATTGTATTTCTACTACTTGTAACGGAAATTCAAAACTTCATCATTAGTGTATAGAACGTGTATGTAATGTTGTGTGTGATATAAATACAACAATGAAAGGGATGTTTTGACCACCGGAGGTATTTACATTCATAGTACTATTCATCTTTCCAACCAAATACCTGCACAAAACTTTGAGCTCGTACTAAAATAGTGTCTTTTTGTCTTCTGCTATCAGACAGTATACAAGGTTGCTCAAACATTTTATACACAAAATTTATGTTTCATAATAATGTGATAAGTCAAACTGATGATGTAGAGTCTACCTTCGAAATGCGTTGTGGAATTATCAATCATCGTGATTTGTTATGGTAAACTCGTAGTGTCAGTTGATATTAATAAGTGACGGCAAAGTCTAACCTAAAATGCCACACTGAGTGTTACTTTGCGAAATAGAACTCCTCTTTATGTTGTTTCCATTACTGTGAAGTATTGACTATGAATCCATTTTCAAATATTTTCGTTTGTACACCCAAACAGACCACAGTATGCCTATGTGTCACCGAACTCTTTTCACTCTTTTAGTTGTGTAATCGTATGAGTTAGGCTTCAGTATCAGACTTTAGAGCCAAAGGCATGACAAGACGTCTGTGCAGCGTACATTCTACTCAGGCATACGTCGGAAACTATGTAGTAATGGAAACAAGTGTTTTCTTCATCCTGTGAAGGCCAGCATAGTAGACTGTTATCAATCAAATAATTTTTGCCAGCTGGGAGCCTTGTAAAAAAAATAAAAAGGACATAAATGAGAGTGCTTTTTCCACCAGTACATCTGCGAATGTTGTTGCTTTGGGCTTTACAGACTACCAGTTATGCCAGCCGCAAGTTTATTGTGACATTTAGAGCTACTGTAACTATCATCAGGAGATTAACGGAGTTTGTGACAAAACGTACCTAAACACAAAAGTGGAATCAGCAGATCGAGAGTATTAAAGACGATAGTTACTGCTGAAACAAGCTCTCCGCCACTGAAATGACCATAGAGCCAAATACCAGGTGAACAAAACAGTTCAGCGACAATTACATAAACAAAATATTCATAGTTGATCTGCTACTGCGAAATCTCTTGCAAGCCAAGTAGACTGAAAGAAGAAGCTGTAATGGAACAATGAGGTCAGTAATTATGCTTCTTGTAGGCCGGAAACGTATTGTGATCCGGTGAGACTACTCTTACACTGTTGGTTACCACAAAATACTTTTACTGCAAAATACGTCTACTACCCCATTTTGAACAATAAGCCTTCCACAGTTTTTAACTCGTATTCTCCCATTATCATTTTAGAATGGAAAAACAATGCTTACAATGTTTCTGGTAGCTTTCAAATTGGAACTTTCGTATCTGTATTGTTGACAGGACTCACTTGCACATTTATTAGGCTGGTGTACTCCAGCCTGATCCGTTATAACTTCCAAGTGACTCAATTTTCAATGGGCATTTATTTTTTTACGGCATCCGTGGTCAGGGTAATGCTTTCCCACTCTGCCACGAAAGCGCATGCATCGCGTAATTGATTTGTTGCGTGGCTGTTATCAGCTGGAGCTTTCCGTCACTAATGTTCCAGTGCACGCTCCTGTCCGCACTTCAGCAAAAAAAAAAAAAAAAAAAAAAAAAAAATGCTGAAACGAGAATGAACACTGTGTTCACCCGCACCTAATCTAGAAAACGAGCCAGTCGCCACTAGAATCAATCCGCGTTCCGACCAGTAATTTAGCGGTTTTCTTAGTCGTTGCCCTGCGTGTCTCTAACAAGGAAGAAGGATTTTGGTCGGCACAGGTTCACTGGCTGGGTACTTTTGCAATAGAATGTCCTTGAAATGTGGATTGTATTACATTAAAGCACTTGGGGAAAAGTGTTATTAAAACATTTACGTAATTAGAGATGGGACAATGCGGTAATCATACTTCTCCAGACGGTACTCTTGTAGTCCGATGTCAACAGTACACTCTTGTAAATGAAATTTCTCTGAGATCCATGTAGACGAAAAATGCATATCGAGTGAGTTGTTCTGACTTTCTCTATTCCTTTACGAGAAAAAATAGGACGTTGTTAACTTCGTGTTCACCTATTAGATTACAGCTTATCCCGTCCTGGGTCGATAACGTATGCTGCTCACTTCTTCCACAATATTGGCGTAGATTGAAATGAAGCTCGGCATCATAATCTGGCTGACCGTGGAATCATTCGTGCCGGGGTTCTGCATAACTATATCGGGAACATAAATTTCTCCACAACTAACTTGTCCGTCAAGGCACTTGTTCTCTTAACTTCTTATCTCGGAATCCTGCCATGCCGTATTTACATAAAACGATTTGTAGGTCGTTCGCATGTCCTGTGAAGTTCTTATGACGTCAGTAATACATAATTCATTGATTATACACCTGTTTCTCAAGGACAGGTTAGTGGCAAGGGCACTCCTTTACCATTTGAGATGCGAGACGCATACGAGAGTACCACGACCGTCAGTCATTGACATCGGTGGCGGCGCACGTGACCAATTCTTGTGCGTCAGTGCCACAAACCAGTAACTGTGGTAATAAGAAGTCATTACGGAGTATGCTGCTTAGGAAGCGACCTTTGTATTCCAGGTAGATTACAGATTTAAAAATTATTGCATGAAGGTTATAAATATCATTCTGAGAGAGTGAAGCCATTCGAACTCGCTCTCGTCTTCTCGGGAAGAAGAGAAATTCGTATACCTGTTCAGCATCCGCAAAGTAACGCTAGCGGCTTTGTGTGACGGTTGATACCAAACGTTGCTTCTAGAGTACAGCAGGGGTCTCATTTACGAATCACGGATACTGCCAGTAGCCATTCTGTGAGCCGCAAAAACGGATAGCATGACGTCCGCACATTTTAAAAGCAACAACAGTTATGAGTGGGAGAGAACGAGAGGAGCGAAAAGAAAATTTAACTACCTCCACTCTCGACAGACTCCGAGAGACCGCTTTAAAATAACTGAGTCTCGGAGCCAAATAAAGCATTGCAAGTCGGGATTCGCCACGGACTAAATGCTAATAAGCGACGGACCTGACGACAAAAGGCTTTCAGCAGCCGAACCAGCCTCAAGCAATCTCTCGCCCCTTTTATAGTTTTAAAACTTACTCCGCCTCCTTACACGTAACCTCGAGCAGGTAATTGGCTGAGCGTCACGTGCATAAGCGTATTTTCCACCGCTTCTCCATGGAATAATGAAAGAACAGTTGTGGGTTTGCGAATATCTGCTTAGCACGATAAACAGTCTCCAGCCACTCAGTCCTATGAAATATGCAGCTGCTGACGTAATAAAAAGCAGCACAATTTGTTTAGCTTACTTGTAAGATGATGACAGCTCATCTGACACAAAATTCGCTTCGTAGCTTAATGCCATGTAGAAGAGAGACAGCCAACGTACACATTGCCGAACACACTCGACAGGCTAACTAGATGTTAATGACAATAACGATCGTTTCCCACATATCGAATGTTCTAGAAAGTAGACTGAAAAAAAAGAAAAAAACAAGAGAAAATCGTGAGAGGGGATGTTGTTTGGGCGCTTCTCTGGACTTTTATCTTCTGGTAGGGAGAGCTGCAGTTTAACAAACCTACGTACGTCATTGCTCCACGTTCGGAAACCGACGGTTGGCCCCGTCACTGAAGGAGGCTGGCTGTGGCGAAGCGGTCCATGGCAGACAGCTTGATTTCATTAGCGAGCTGTGTAATTGCGGCGCGCCTAATGATCTCAGAGGAGCTACCGGACTCGCAATACGCCTGCTGGCGGCTGCGATAACCCCGCGCCCGCGAAATATCTGCGATGCTTCCCGGAACGGCGGCCACTGTTGGACGTGACCGGCTATAAGAAAACTTTAATCGTGCTGCCGTTTCCACGCTGAGATTCAGGAGAAAGAACCAGTGAATAATGTGACAATAGGATAATAGTAACAGCAGCGGGGTTCCTCGTTTCAGGCACAGTGATGAAATGCCATTGCTTTCAGTTTTCAGTGGTATTTCAACAAAGCCAGAAGTAAATAAGTCTAGTAACCTTTATAACTATGTAGATGTCCCTAATGCTGCTTCTTCGACACTTGTATGAAACAGAAGTATCGTTAGCAGATGCATAAGAGTTGTATTTACTGAGAATTCACTCGAAGTGCGTCGGACTCGTCCAGATACGCGATGTAGTTCTTGTAAAATGCTTTAGGGTGAATTTAGAAATCTTGTTTTCGGAAAAGACTGCGACCATTGTTCTGTCACCAATGCATGTCTTGCGTAGCGATCATGAGGAAAAAAAGGGAGATTGGGGAAGTTACAGGTGTATACGGGGTGTGATGGGTGTAAGTGCAGATATTTCTATTGGTGACTGAGGCCGGTATACTGAATAACAATGCATCAGTATTTACGTTATTTACAGACTAATAACTACAGCTATTACAAGTTATATGTTTTTAGATTGGTTAGTACCTCCAGGCTCATGTGGCTCTAATGTTTATTTTCATACTGGGCAGCAGGTCAGGTAATGAAGTGTGGATGAGTGGACGCAAAACGGTTAGTCGATACTGAAAGGCGTAGTCCACTTAGTGATGCGATTACGACCATGCAAAAAACATCAGGTCATAAAGTTTGTGACTTTTTTGGGGAACACGGTTCGATTCAGAGAAAAAACAATCAACTCACTGATGAGTGTGTATATGTTAAGTACCATATATATAAAAATATCTGCATTTACATCTTGTACAGTCATTTTCCCCCACACAATATGCAAATGGTACAGAGCAAAACATTAACAAGATTGATACGACGTACTGCACAGTGGTCTAAAAATGCTTCAAATGGCTCTGAGCACTATGGGACTTAACAGCTGAGGTCATCAGTACTCTAGAACTTAGAACTACTTAAAACTAACTAACCTAAAGACATCACAGACATCCATGCCCGAGGCAGGATTTGAACCTGCGACCGTAGCGGTCACGCGGTTCCGGATTGAAGCGCCTAGAACCACTCGGCCACACCGGCCGGCCACAGTGGTCTGCGGCGAGTATATGTGTATGTAGATACACAATTGTGTTCACGCCAGCACTCGAAAAATGCAATAGCTGCGAAATTCTCAACTAACCTCCGAGGCCAGTAACGCCATTGCAAAGAGAACTTTCTGAAGTGAAGTTGTTTAGAAATATCTACTCTGGGGAATATAATGGAAAGTATGGTGATTACTTTTGTCGAAATGTAGCGTCGTTATTGCAGTTGGTTCGTAGTAAATGTTTCTGAAGGATTGTGCGCAAAATTATTTGAGCGTGCTTAAATTAGTAGCTTTTATTTTATAGCGTGCCTTTATCTGAACAGATACATAGTGGCCAATAAATGTAAACACTGTTTAATTGCTCATTAACTTCGAAATTAACTGATGGAAGGATCTGATTCTTGATGAATATGTGGTAGCTTAAAGTTCAGGTTATTGATATCATTAGAGGTGTTCGAAGAGGTCACAATTAAAATCCGTACATAGGCGATACCACTGAACTACGTGTCCAGTTGGATATCTGTCATAGGAATGTTCGATGCGTTCACGAACGTCACCCAATGTTCGTGAGTTTCGTCGATAAACGACATCGTTTGGTGTCCCCCATAGGTAAAAGTCCAGAGGTGTTAATCAATTATTCAAAAGCAGTTTTAATCGCATTTATTATTATTATACCGCCAACCGGTGTTATCCCGACGTAGGGGTCATCTTCTGGGCGTTTACACCATTGGTCGATTGCTGGTGGTGTCGCTCCTGTCTACATAACGTAAGAAATTATGGGTTTTGGCAGGAATAAACTAGAAAGAAAACTCTGGAAATATCTTGCCTAAAGAAGACACGTTTTCCGTGGTTGAGCAATGGTATCAAGAAATAATTTACTTGGAGAGGGACCAATAGACGCGAAAAAAGTGTAATGACTGATTAAAATGAGAATATGTAGAGGAAGATACGACATGTAGGAAGACACGTAGAAACAAAAAGAAAAGATAGTATATAAATAGAATGACGTCACTCTACTCGAAAGTTCAAAAAAGAAGTTGAATCGGACGATTATGTAGGAGCCGACGAAAGACAGTTTTCTAACGAAGGAGCCAGTGAGGGGGAGAAAGTAACAACCTTCAATAGCTTACTTCCGGTGGACACCATATCTGGAGTTCGCGTGTAGCTTCGCGAAGGACTTGCGTCCGGCTTGCGGAGGCCGTGATGAATAACGGTGTTCCCCGGCCAGACAGGCGAAAACTTGCTTCCTTCCCGTCACAGCAGTGTATCCTCGTGCAAGCTATTAAGTACTTTAGCAAAGTTACATATAAAGTCCGGGCGGAACGAAACTTGGGCAACGGCAGGCGCGATGAAGTGGCGGCGTTGACGGCTGAGGAGCCCGGCTCGAGGCGTCGGAGGCTGGGAACGGCGCAGGTTCGGTTTCCCGGGCGCGGGTCAGTAAAAAGCGAGAGGGGAGAGGAGTGGACCGAGCCGCATGCGATGATGATGTACAGGTGCTGGGAGTCCCTGCGTGTTCCCTATTAGTGACAGCCACAGCGGTGGAATTAATCACCCGGCGCTAATTCCTGGCCCATTCAGAGGCGGCTCACGCGCCACTACAGTGCTTACGTACGTGATGCGAGACTCAACGCGTCGAGGGAGGGGAGCGCGAGCGGATACGACTCGCGGCGGGACACTCCTTTCTGGCGGGCATCGCGTACCATCCGCCTCCGCGTGGCCCATCCTCCCTGCCGCGGTGCCGTGTCAGTTCTCCGGTGCTAACTTTGCCCGCAAGAAAATGGAGCCACCGGAGAAATAATTAATCTTGTACTCTTCTGGCTGTTCCTCTGGATTCGGGCAAAGTTTCTCCGCGGAGGCGGCGGCGAGGGGGCGGGCCTGCGGGCGGAGGCCAAGCGGAAAAGCTAAAAGGCTTAGTTTTCGAGGAGGAGCGGTGTGCGGCAGGGAAAGAGGCGAGCGCGGCCGAGAGCCGTCTCCTGATTACACAGGGCCGCGGGAGTTGGAGCAGAAGCAAGCTGCCGACCATTAAGAGAGCACTCTGCGCAACCTTACATTACTCTGCGGAGGCGTAATCCTAATGACGTTCTTCGGGGACTGTGCTGTGTAAATATCTGCGAGGAGGAGTGCCTCGAGGGGCTGGAGCAGTTCCCGTAGCCGGCTATTGACGTAACTGACAGCTGCCACAACGCACGCCACGTGCCGGCCCTGATCAGGAGCCGCGCAATTATTCCCGTTAATTCACAACGACTGTTAACACGGCTTCTAGCAGATAACCGTTGCTGCTGTAATTTGTAACATTACACGGGACTGAGTAAGATATTCAAGTGTTGCAGACCTCAGATGCCAACGACACAGGACGCTGCCGGCAACAGAATTGCACGTAACTACCTTCATTTTAAAAATACGTCTTACAAGCTATATTTACATGTTAGCGAGACAGTTGAATAACAATGCCATTGCAGTGCTTTTTTTATCAATCTCAGAGCTATGAATTTATAAAACCCGAAGGTCTATACCAAACTAAACTACTAACGACTTCAGGTATGCTCCAAAGAAGCTGATTTAATACAGAATGGCTGTTAATTGAACTCTGCTGCTGTAACAACTGAAATTAATTGAGGTTCAGTCAATTTCAGTTACGTATGCTACAAGCAGCAGAACCAGATTTCTCGGGAAAGTGAGGGGTGTTACCAGGAAAGACCATACAAGAAATAAAAGCATTAGGAATCAGCTAGACATATACAGGGTGTTACAAAAAGGTACGGCCAAACTTTCAGGAAACATTCCTCACACACAAATAAAGAGAAGATGTTATGTGGACATGTGTCCGGAAACGCTTAATTTCCATGTTAGAGCTCATTTTAGTTTCGTCAGTATGTACTGTACTTCCTCGATTCACCGCCATAATTTCATACGGGATACTCTACATGTGCTGCTAGAACATGTGCCTTTACAAGTACGACACGGCATATGGTTCATGCATGATGGAGCTCCTGCACATTTCCGTCGAAGTGTTCGTACGCTTCTCAACAACAGATTCGGTGACGATGGATTGGTAGAGGCGGGCCAATTCCATGGCCTCCACGCTCTCCTGACCTCAACCCTCTTGACTTTCATTTATGGGGGCATTTGAAAGCTCTCGGCCGGCCGAAGTGGCCGTGCGGTTAAAGGCGCTGCAGTCTGG
The DNA here is from genome assembly GCF_021461385.2 of Schistocerca piceifrons. NCBI lineage: Eukaryota > Metazoa > Arthropoda > Insecta > Orthoptera > Acrididae > Schistocerca > Schistocerca piceifrons. The sequence goes on from NC_060141.1 coordinate 154,338,154, forward strand.
AACCGCAAGACCGCTACGGTCGCAGGTTCGAATCCTGCCTCGGGCATGGATGTTTGTGATGTCCTTAGGTTAGTTAGGTTTAACTAGTTCTAAGTTCTAGGGGACTAATGACCTCAGCAGTTGAGTCCCATAGTGCTCAGAGCCATTTGAACCATTTTTGAAAGCTCTTGTCTACGCAACCCCGGCACCAAATGTAGAGACTCTTCGTGCTCGTATTGTGGACGGCTGTGATACAATACGCCATTCTCCAGGGCTGCATCAGCGCATCAGGGATTCCATGCGACGGAGGGTGGATGCATGTATCCTCGCTAACGGAGGACATTTTTAACATTTCCTGTAACAAAGTGTTTGAAGTCACGCTGGTACGTTCTGTTGCTGTGTGTTTCCATTCCATGATTAATGTGATTTGAAGAGTAGTAATAAAATGAGCTCTAACATGGAAAGTAAGCATTTCCGGACACATGTCCACATAACATATTTTCCTTCTTTGTGTGTGAGGAATGTTTCCTGAAAGTTTGGCCGTACCTTTTTGTAACACCCTGTATAATATTAATTAAATGAATGAACAAAATAAAAAATTATGGAAACATCGCCTACAAATGATAAGTGTAGTGAGAATTCCACGTTTGGTCAGTCTGTACTAGTTAAGAGGAAGAAGGAACGTGGCAATACCCTGAACGAGGTGGCAGTAAAAAGTGAAGACGGAACAGGCACAACTGCCTAAAACTTGAGGTGCAGTAGAAGGAGACTAGGAAATAAATTAAACCATACGGCTGCATGAAGCTGCCAGAATACGACCTACTCCATGTAATTGATTTGCTGGTACTTCATGATGGACAACTGAAACTAAAAATGAATGTGACAAAACTATTTGCAATAAATGTTTCAGATGATTATACCTCCATCATAAGGCAGATTTATATCAGTTAATAAGGCAAGTATGTATTGCATGTACGGTTTTGGGTAACCAGTTACACTGTCATTTAATGGTCGCAGGCTGTTTTTCCTGTTACGTTTAGGTCACATTCATGAGCACATATAGCCCGCATCTCGTGGTCGTGCGGTAGCGTTCTCGCTTCCCACGCCCGGGTTCCCGGGTTCGATTCCCGGCGGGGTAAGGGATTTTCTCTGCCTCGTGATGGCTGGGTGTTGTGTGCTGTCCTTAGGTTAGTTAGGTTTAAGTAGTTCTAAGTTCTAGGGGACTGATGACCATAGATGTTAAGTCCCATAGTGCTCCGAGCCATTTGAACCATGAGCACATATACACTTCGTAAGCACTGTGTGTACAAAGTTTGTTTACAGAGTGTATGTAATGTAAACATACACGAAAAGAATCTTCTGACCACTGCTTCAAGTTGCGCAGGTGAGCCAAAAGTCGTAAATCCAATACAAATATATCTTATTGAGATTGTGGGTGGTTACACTAATTTGTAGTTTGTATTAATATTCATATCAGGTAAAGCCTAATCTAAAATAAATTCTGTGAAAATTATCACAGCTATATTTCAGGTACTTGCTTTTATTACTCCACAATCAGTTTCATTTTAAATTCACCTCTTGAGGCGACGGACATTTCATCAACAGTCATCATAACTAATTCCCATAAAGTGTCAGAAATCGGCCGGTAACACGACGCAAAACAATCTAGTATCCATACTTACACGACACTGACATATTTCATTTAGAACGAAACCAGTTGTGGCGTGATAAAAAAAAAGACCTGAAATATAGCTGTGGTTGCTCGTATTGACATTTACCTGTACATTATTCAACTGTGGAATACAAGATGATGAAGACTAACCTAAAATATTGCATTAAAAGAAAGTGGTCTGCACAGAATGGTATGGTTGACCAATCTCTCTCTTAAGGAAACATCACCAACTCGACGCCATGTTTTAAGGAGAAAAAAGAATACTTGCAATATACAGCCCCAACAGTCGATCCCGTCCTAAAATTTGAGCCATAATTCTGATAGTATGCTGTTACGACCTTCTGAAAGTACAGCTTTTATTTAAACCTTCGCGTGCACCGTTGTTTGTCACTCGCTCCTCCCCACTGCAAATACTTAATGCCTAACGCCCGGTGCTCGAAGTACTGTACAGGGGAGTCACAGGCAAAGGGCAGAGGAAGGAAGACGTGGACACGAGTGCCAGCGTACTTTGCAATCTTGTTACAGAAATTCACGTTATTCTAGCGAAAAATAGTAAGAAAAAGTGAGTACATAATATGTCAGCTTCATGCACATATACAGTCAATATTATTTTAACAGTATTTTTGTATTGAAATTCTGCAGCTATATAAACGCCTCAGAATCAAAATTAAGAAACCTAATTAACTGAGAACAATTATGAAATGAAGTTACTGATTTTCGAGTTATAATTTAATCATGTTATGACGCTAGAAGAATCTAGGAGGCACAGTCCCTTCGAGGTTTACGCCAGTTAAGATTAGGGGGTCAGGTAGATATTCTGAAAAGATGAAAATGAAAGACTAAGGCAAGAAGTGGAGGAAGTCTTACTCGAAAACATACCGAACGCAAAAGACTAAATACAACACCTAGCGGACGAATTGCGGAAAGTATTAAATGAAAACAGTAAACTTCGAAAGAACGACAACAGAAATCCTACACAGTTTTTTTCATCCATTGTAGCAGTTGGTCAGTCCAAAAAAAAAAGCAAAATTGCTACGAAAATAGAAAAAGCAAAAGTGGAACAGGCCACAACACTCTTCGTCAAGCCAACGAATGATCAGATCACCGAGGATGTTAGAGGCATGCTAACAAGAGAAAGTGACTCCGAACAAAATAGACTGAAAAATCAGAACAGTAAGAAAACACCGAATGAGGTAATCGCTGAATTGGCCACAAAGGAAGATTGCAAAAAACTTCTTGCAAAAACGGGGGCCATCCAGAACATTAAGTATGTGGAGACCAAAAAGCGAAGGCCATTATTCGCAACTCACGGGATCCTGATCACAGTTACGGACGACGAATTATCATCACAGCTACATAAACTGAACTAGGAGGACAACCTTTCTAGAGAACAGTTTCCGGACGAAATGAAAATATGGTTTAAAACAGGCCAGAGAGAAGAAAGTAGAACAGGTATAGTCTTGAAGGTAATACCAAAAATCTGCACAATAGTCCTGAAACAAAATCGTATTTTCATAAACTTTTTAGCACTGAACATAAAGAACTACCATGGTATAACTAGGAGGTTCAGAAGCTGCGGGCTGTGACACTCCACGTAATAATGAAAAAAAAACTGTGCCAAGTGCGACGAGAGAATGCACGTTGAGGGATCCTCTAGTGGGTGGTATTCCATGTAAACAAAGAAAGCGAGTTCGTAACAAAGGCAGAGGATCGGACTACGCAAACTAAAAGATATTTCAGTTGTAGAAACACGTCTGTCAACATTCGTTTATGTCGCACACCTCCTCCTTGGTGTTGCCATTTTTTTTCCCCCTCAGTGTACGAGATCGAGTTGCTGGTATTTATACGTGAGCAGGCTCAGAAGAGAGTTTCTGTGTAGAGACTGAGTATCACTCAGCAGTCGAGGGGCGGCTCCGAGCGGTATCAAACGGAGATGAGAGCAGATGAGGTGGGAAGGAGATAGCCGCGCCTTGAGGAAGGGCAGGGCCGTCCGCTGTTCACGACGTATCGCGGCCGGGAGAGAGCGGCGCGGGTGACCGATAGCGGCCGCGGTGACATGCTAATAACCAGAAACACCGGCGCCCTTTGAGGCCGCCGGGTGACGGCTCCCCGGGCCGTGAAAGGCCTCTTTGTCCGCGCGAAGCACCCTCCTCCCCGCACCCCGCGCCGCACCGCCCGAGCCCGGGGTGCGAGCTGCCCCGGCCCGGCGTACAGATACGGCCTGGCGGCGGAGACGCAGCGCAGCACATCGAGGGAGGTACGCCCCACGAGGAAAAAAGTCGCCCCGCTCTGTTTTTCCCGAAAACCGCCGCGGCAGCGCCTCCAGTTTTTCTCGGTAATATGGAGGAGCGGGCGCACCATGTGGTTTCGGACGGCAAGAGGCGGCGAGGAAGCGAGGCGAGCGCAGGCGAGGCGAGAGCGCCAGTAAAAATAACCACACGTATACAAACAGGGCGCGCAGCGGCTGCAGCCGCGGCTCTCGCGGTTGCCGCGTTTATGGACGCGGCGCATCCTTCAAAACCGCAAGTGCTCCTAAAACTGGGCGCCAGCCTGCGCGGGCGCCCCCAGATTTTATCTCCGTAATAAACGAGATCCCCGCGGCACAGCAGCGAATGAAGGATTACCACCGCGCTCTGCACCACACGGCCGCGTGTCGGCCACAAGACACCTTACTGTCCGTCTCTCTCTTCTCCGTCATATGCGGTCCGCGTGCTACTTCTGCCCACCACTTGTCGCAAGACTCTTCCTGCCTGCAGATGGAACTTCCGATGTCTTACCATCAGATTTCTCTACGAAACTGCTTCCCCAAGAAAATGCGAAGGCCAAATAACTGCAACTAACCGAAATTTCGTGTTAATTGCTAACACTACTCTATTCGTACGAGCTGGTTTGAAGTTCCCTTTCCGTCATTCTAATTCAGAATCATTAAAATTTTCCGAAACTATTAAGTCATCGTAGAATAAACCTAGTATTTCATCCCAAGGAGCCTCCAAGTTTCTCACTGAAGATGGCTGTTTATTAGGAAAAATGTATTTCACCACTATATATAGTCTCGGAATATTGCAATAAGTGTAATATTACCGTCCACGAAGTCTTACATTGTACGATCAACCTGGTTTATATGTTCGTAAATTACATCATGATGTAGCTCTTCGCTAAATTCTCCGACTTATGACCCAAATCGCCTCCTACGGCAAGCTAAAACAACTATTTTTGGAGAAAATAAATTTAGAAGATAACGATTACACTTTTGTGAACAACATTTCGAAATTTCTAGTTGGTGCGATGAACGGCAGCAAGACTAAATGCAGAAGAACGTAAATTAGTGCGGATGAGTAGGAAAAACAAACCAGTAAAGTTCGGATACTGCATTAATAGTGTCCTGCTTGACACATTCACGTCGTTTTAATAGCTGGACGTTGTGACGATTGCGGTAGGGAAAGCGAACGGTAAACTTCGGTTTAGGAAGGTGTCTTTTATCTGTAAAGGAGACCACACATAAGACTAGTGCGACCTATTCTTGAGTGCTGTTCGAGTGTTTGGGCATCGGCACCAGGTCGGATTAAAGGAAGACATGGAAATAATTCAGAGGCGGGCTCCCAGATTTGTTACCGGTAGGTTCCAGCTACTCGCAAGTGTCGCGGAGTTGCTTCAGGAACTCGAATGGGAATTCCTGGAGGGAAGGCGACGTTCATTTCGAGGAACACTATTGAGAAAGCGGCATTCGAAGCTGACTGGGAAACGAGCCTACTGGCGCTAACATACATTTCGCGTAAGGACCATGAAGACAAGATACGAGAAATTAGGTCTCATACGGAGGCATATAGAGAGTCGTTTTTCCCTCGCTCTGTCTGCATGTGGATCACGAAAGGAAACTAGTAGGGGTGTACGGTAGGTTCAGCCACGCAGCGTACGATGGCTTGCAGAGTACGGATGTAGATGCAGATCCAGATACAGATGTAGACGTAGATGCAGATGTAGATGCAGCTGTAGATGCAAACTAACATAAGAGTCAAAGTCAGGCACTGAAAGCTGTGGGCTGAATCAGACTTGACGCCTGCTCTTGACGACGGTGGCAGAACTAGTCTCGTCGAAGCACTTCGCAGATGAATGGAATCGTCATGGTCGCTAGACATTGTGAGTATGTCTTCTACGGACAGCTTATTTGTTGGAACCGCTCTGGACAGTATTAATGCGATACAGAACCTCAGGTAGGTACCGACGCCTACATGCACCGTGTGTCCCTGAGGGGCCCTCGATTGTCTACAGCTCGGCGGCAGCCCACTGCTCACTCGCCGCCGCCGCCGCCGCCGTCGCGGTAGGCAGTAATTTGTTTGTGAGGGTTCGAGAGGGCGTGCAGCGCCGCGCCGCGAAGTGGTCCCCAGCACGTTGCGGGCCGGCTTGCGCGTGTTTGTGTGCACAGTGGCTGCTGGCTGCTGCTGCCCACAAAGGCGTCGAGGGCCCTCCACGCCAGCTCGTTACACTCCCCGCGCCCCGACGCCTTCGGGCCACCGCCGCTGCGTTGCTTCAGCCACTCCACGGCGCTTAACGATTCGTGCAGGTCCCACGGAGCCAGTACCACAGCGAGGCGAGAGATTTACCTTTCCAGGAGAATAATATGTACAGTACGCTATACGGCGGGCGAGAAGTCAACATACCCCTGTAACCCCTGTTTAGTATCAAAAGTTATTACGGAGTCGGTAGCTATGTTACATCTTACCAATTGTTGGAATTCATGTTTACGTATTTTTGCGGTCGCCGTCGAGTTTGAATATATAGACATGGCAGATGTGAACGGTCATACTAACACTATTGAGGAATGCTTAGTGACAAGTGTGTGGCTGTTCGAACGATAACACACAGCACACACAATGAGACTGATTATGGTAGCATTCCAAAAAAAATTAATAAGGCTCCACCGCGAAAGCCAACACTTCTGCAATGGGGCAGGGGTGCCTCTGCTTTTGGCAATGTTAGAGACAGCCCGCGGAGTTAAAGGAAGAAGACACAAGAAGAAACCTGTGCTGGAGTCTCTGCTTCGGTTGAACAGTCTCCTATGAAGTCGTTACGTAAACTTGCTTCGGAACTCGGTATACCGAGGACAACAATGCGAGATCACATTAAAAAAAAAAAATCGACCAAAGTTCCTAAACGAGCTATCGGGTACAGACCGGAATGAGAGCGTTTTAGCGTGCCGTCGTTTGTTAACTCAAATTTCAATGAATGTGCCGTGTATCACAAATAACGTACTAGAAATAACTATCGTTTGGGCCAAAGAGAACCCTCATTACACTGTTGAGATAGGAAGAAACCCACCTCACGAAGTGGTACGAACAGCGATGACATCAATACATCTCCTTAGACTGTACTTTTTTAAAGGACTGTGAATGACGCAGGCTATTTGCACATGTTACAAACATGGCTAATACCTCAGCTTGAAGAAATCTCACAGAACGCATACGGTTGCAGCAAGACAAAGCGCGTTTTCAGTACTTTCTTGCAGTGCGCGAATTCCTGAATGAACACGTTGCATTATAGTGGCTAGGTCGTGGTTCATCAGCAACACCGTCTCCCTTGAAATGACCACCAGCAGATTCTGACTTCACCACATCCGACACTTCGTTATGGGGGGTCATGATGGCGCGTGTATCTGAACGTCGTTATGTTACAAACAAAGAACTGCGCAATGTTGATGAGAATCCATTTCACACTATAGCACCGGATATGCTCAAAAATACGTCAAGAACAACATGGAGGCATATGCAAATACCGATATATTGGACCCTTAATACACTTGTACTAAAAAAAAAATCAAATCAGTGAGCACTCGATACTACGGGTACGGTGAGTTCCCGCCCACCCTGTACACTCAACAGCTTGTTGCACTATAAAATGGTGTTGCTGTTATATTGGGTAATGTAGCTTCTGAAAATATACATAACTAGTGGGTTTCTGTGAGGAACACTCTTTTATGGGTGTAACTTGTATACCAACAACAGATTCGTTGGCCGTTTGAGAACTACCATATTTATGAAATAGAAAAATTGCAACCGTTACTCAGTCCTTAGAGACTAACAATCGCTTAGCACAATAGAAAGGACAGTTCTGTAAAGAGATAACTCTGAAAATATAACTCGTGACTAGATGTGAAAGGAAACCTCTATCAGAATCTTCACCATACGCCATTTCATCACAGAAACAAATGATAGTCTTATACCTTAATGGCAGGCAGGGTATGTGAGGATTTTGATTTTGAGTAATGTTAATGTATTGATACCTGTGTATATTCACTATTAGCTTATTTCTATTTAACAGTGATAAAATAGGTGACTTCGTCTGCCGCTTATAGCAGATATTATCTAGCAGTGTTTGTATTTCAAAATTTAATCTTTCTTTCGTCTTCCTCCACATTATTTGCAAAGTTTCAGCTGTCAGGTACATTGGAGAGTCGCCTTCGTCCGTAAATGCCAGTGTTTAGTACTTTAATTCACCCCGGAATCTTCATCGGCAGTTGTTGAGCTGGAATAAATTACTAAACTGATGCGTATTTACTATAAAGCTGAAGACTCGAGACTACGAATCAGTACTTTTTCTTCCTTCCTATTTTTTTGGTTCTCGTGCTTTATCCTTGGGTGTATCGGAAAGAGTCGCCCTTTTCTTGCTTCGCATAGTTGCTTCGCTTCCCATTGAGGTTCAGCCACTTCAAAGGAGGTCCCCCCAACAGACACCATGGGACCTGGAACACAAAAGACGTCGTTAGGCTTTCTGCTCTTCTTTGTAAGGTGCAGTCATTCAGTCTACTTTTGAACTGTTCCTGGAGCCGATCAGTTTTGCACGCTGTAGAACCTTTAGTTCACAACTGAGGTGATCAGAAGCAAAGAGGTATGAGAACGTTTCTCGCAACCTCGAGAAAACGGAAATTAAACTCTACAGGGTTTCAGAATTATATTGAGATTTGAAATGGAATTTCAAATTTATTGTGCATATTAGATATAAAAATGCTTAGTAGCATTTTGTGTTCGTTTGCTGGAATAACAGGCTAATATAAATTATCAGTTTTGTATCACAATTCGTGATAGTCTCTTTGCAATTGTTCCTTTGCTCCTTCTAGAATATCGTGAATTAAGAAGAATTTGATTTATGTTTTCTCTATAACCCTCTGTTACTGGTTGTTATCAATTCGGTTATCATAAAATTGCCGTTTGGAAGTATAACAATATATTTAAGTAATGCTACGTGAATACCATGCCTTTTGTGGCTTACAATAGCGAAACAAAACAAGGAAGAATACTGTTTAATGCATTACCTCATTACTGGAAACATTTCTCACCACCTGGATCACTTCTCGCCTCTCATGTATCATAAAAATGTCATTTATGTAACGTACCACATAAAAAGTCAGTATAACCCTACACGGACGTAAATATTTCTTAACATCTTGTAACTGGTTTTCTTTTCTTTCACTATTAAGTAGGATTTCACTTTTATCCGTTTACCACAACAATTTTACATGCCGTACTATGCTCTCGATAAACCTGTCTCATTTTTCTGGGATATGTCACTTGTACTTCTTCGCTTGTGACCCCTTCAACTCGAAAAGGCAAAAAGGGCTTAGTCTCCGACTACTCCACAGTCTAGCAAGCGCTGGAATCAACACAGTCGTCAAATATATACAGCTACGTAGTCGAAGAGACTTCAGGTAGCATGACCACCTAAATCTGGTATTGGGTAGGTAGACTCCACGAATGGGTCTGTTAGAATGGTCGTAGTGAAACGTAATTCATCCAATAAGGAGGTCACTTTTACAAATCATGTTTTGTCGTTTCTTAAACGCCGCCCTTCGGTGACATTGGATTACCGGTGAAGACCAATATGTACGTCCTGTACGAGCGTATCTGCTATAAGAGATTAGACGTTTTGCGTCACTATAGCGGTTACTACTAAAACTCCAATGTCACATGCGCGAAGTAGAGTAAAGAGGCGAGCTATTCCTAAAAACTGTACCTCGTGCACAGCCATAATGGTAAAAATTACACGAAAGCAGTTCGCTGACGCATCGTCAGCGAAATGAAACAGGAACGCAGCTTTTTCCGCTTCATTATTCTGACTGGTTTATGCGGTCCGTTACACAACTTCTTCTCGGTTATGTAACACTAATACAGTGTTTGGTCTCCCCCATTTAATGAACGTGGCGTATGACGTACTGTTATATATTCAGAGTACCGGAAAGATCTGTTAGGCAACTGGTACGAATGCTCCTAGACAACATATTATGTGATGTTCGAGGTTGCATATCGAAATAAATGCCCAGGAGAGCTACTTGTACCAAAATACACGGTGTATCAAAAACAATCATCCGATTTGGCACGTCTATATTTCTAAAACTAATAAACATACACAATAAATTTTGTTTTTTGACGAACGGGAAACTAAAAAAGTTTTTTTCATACCTTTCCATAGGTTACGCCCCACTTGAGATGCACGGCATAGGCATCTATCAACGTGATGTTCAAATTGTTCCCTCACTGCAGAGAGCGTGTCTTGAGTTACAGCTTCCACAAGCTGCTGCTATGCGATGTCTCAGTTCATTCATTGTTTTTGGTAACGGAGGCACATAAACTGGAATGTTGCTCGTCACTACACACTGTCTTGCCAAGAACGAAATTACAGAAGTCCACACGTTGTTGTTTGTCACCTTCACGAAGAGCTTGCAATAGCTAGATTTTATGTAGTTTCATGTGTAAACATTGACGCAACACAAGCCAGATTGACGTCGGGGGCATGTTCAGCTGTCGAGCTGAACGGCGATTTCTGAGGTCTTCTTGGGAAACTAAGGCAGATGCGTTCGACGTATCAGACACTCGGGGAGGGTCCGGCGATTTGCCTTTACACAAACGACCTGTTTCTCGGAACTGTTAGAGCCACCGTCTAATGCTATGTGCTGTAGGAGGATCCACATCATACCTGATACGAAAGTCACCCTGAACAGCTATTAATGATCCGCACTTCGCAAAACGTAGAACATAAAACGCTTTCTGTTGTCCCACCACTATTTTTACTAGAAGTGGGCACATACTGCTGCTGCCTAGCGGGAACCATGTAAAACTCGAGAGAGTGCTGTTTCCAACAGTACTTTGTTCACGCACATATCTCAAATAACAAATAGTTACGATATTTTTTAAATCGGATGATTCTTTTTGATGCACCCTGTATGATTATGACGTAACGTGTGAAGGGCCACTTGCACGCTGACCTTTACACTGGAACATCGAAAGCGATGCTAAACAAGATTCCTCCCGCATGCTTGCCTCCTTGTGGCCGCGCAGTCGGAGTCCGTTGTTGATCGCTTAATACCGTCACCCGGGGTGAAGGGGGAGAGAGCTGCATTTGTCGCTGCCGCTGTCGCTGTCGGTGAGTCGGGCTGTGCGGCGCCGTGTCGTGTCGTGCTTTCAAACACGACAGAAAGAGACGTGGCGGGGAGCGGAGGAACAGCGAGCGGCGGCAGAAGTGGCGATTGGGCGCATGTAGGCGATTTAATACCGCATTTCACAAAAGCGACGATCCCATCCATTCAGGCCCGCCCGCTTCCTTTTTTAATCAATTCTCTCATTATCCGGAGCGCGTGCGAGGGTGAAGGAGCGCTGTGTGTGCGTGCGTGCATGCATGTGTACGTGTATACTGGCTGCGCCGGCGGAACGGGGTGACACAATAAAGGAGTAGGCTGCATTGTGCGACGCGAAACTGTGTTGTGATGTTGATGAACGCTTTATACTTTGCATTTTGAAATCTTTGTCGCGTGGTAGGCCTCGTCCGACCCCAGGGGACGCCGTCCGGCCTATTGTCCGATACACCCTTGCGGTTGGAGACCTCAACAGCTGGCCGCCTCGCCGCGCCGCCTACCAGGCAATCACGTTGCATTCCTCGCGTCTTTCAGAGTGCTGTAATTATATATATCGTGACACGTTTACACGAAAAGCTTTCTTTATGTAAACTGAAAACTGGAATAGCTCTGGGAGTCACGGTGAAAGTCGTGTAATCAAGTTCCCACGAAAATAGTCAACGCCTATACTGAGCTAATGTAAAGTCTTCGCCGCGTGAGATTAGCCGAGCAGTCTTAGGCGCTGCAGTCACGGGCTGTGCGGCTAATCCCGGCGGCGTTTCGAGTCCTCCCTCGGGTATAGGTGTGTGTGTTTGTTCTTCAGATAATTTAGGTTAAGTAGTGTGCAAGCTTAGGGACTGATGACCTTAGCAGTTAACTCCCATAAAATTTCACACACATTTTAACATTTTTTAAAGTCTTCGAGGCTGTTATGACGCGTCATACTCGTCTTCAGTTTCTTCTTACACAGCCGATGTTTCGACCGACAAACTAGGCTTCTCTTCGGGATCTTCTGATATTTCTAATTAACTGAAAGCTGTCAGTGGCCAGTACCGCGCGTTCACGTATAAATGGGAGTCCTCCTGCTCTTACGCTGAAGAAGTTAGGTTATTGGGTAAAATTCTTACGCCTACCACTCGTGGGCTATTTTCATGAGATATAAAGCGAAACAGACAGGGCAAGCGAGAGGGAATGTTTAGCAAAAGTTATTGCCGAACCAGGTAGTTGCTTGTATTCCTCCCGCACGGCGGTTGCCAATTTACTTCATTCATGGCGGGAAGCCAAGGAGCTGGAAGCCTGTAGTCGTTTTCTCCGTTTGCAGTACATCCGTTCTTGGTAATGTTCATTGCTGCTCTGTCTTTCCTTCTATAAATGTTGGATTGCTTGGATAGCAAACATACTTTGTTAGAATCAATGTACTGGCCGTAGTTCTCCTAATGTTCTGCTACCTCATATTTCACATTTTTTTTAAATCGCACATGGCATTCGAGCTCTTTCATACGTTCTTTTACTGTTCTTCAAGTTTAGTGTACGTATGCTCCGTATCAACACGTCACTAAAGAGTTTCCGGCAATGTAGATGTAATCAGGTGTGTCTGTTCTGCTTCGAAGAAGTCATTTATTTTGTTCTGACAGAAAAATATGTTCTTTATATCATTTTTCCCTCAGAATTGTTCTTATAATAATTTTTCTTTCTCCTTTATATTGATGATCCTACAATATCTGTGTTGTATTACACTTAGTAGCTAACAATACAGTAGTGGTGTAGTTTAAAAATTTAAAATTTGTTTTCCAGTTATGAACCATTTTACCACTTTTAGCTGAGATCTCATTGCCTTCAGGGCATCGGATCAAGCATCACCATTGAAGCATTCGAGATTCAGATTACACTATCAAATTTGTGCTGAAAATTATTTACATTAACTCCGCGTCTTCTCCCCGTCCGCGGTTCAGTCCAGCGTCCACATGCATAGAATACAATAGCTACTTTTTCGCAAAGCTCATTCGATTTTTAACTTACTTGCGTTTCTGAATTCATCTTTAGTTGGAAAACTATACTTTCATTGCTGAATGATAGCACAGAATTTTCAAATGCTCAGCAAAGAAAATAAATAGTTGGTTGTTACTAGGGTTGCCAGTTCAACATTCCATCCTAGGGTGTATTTGCTTTCACATCTGGCTGATAAAGCAGAACTTCCGCAATTCATAGAAAACACAAGTTTTCGTGATCATTTGCAACTACGTCTAGGTAAGAAAGAGTATATAGAGTATCATGAATGAGAAAAAATGCTTCGTATACAAAGTCAAACGTACTTCTACGTTTCTGTATCCCAAAATGGCTATGGAATTGTATATGATAGCACAGAAAATATTGGCAACATGTGTTCCAGAAGTTCTTAAGGGATTTCACAATATCTGTGACGAGTCAATTATTTATGTATATCTCCCACGCGCTGACGGATGCAAATAAGGGCATGTGTGTGTCACGTACGGCATCTGTGAGTGCATAACCCGCAGCAAAATCTGTTTATTTGCAGTAACTTCACAGAATCTTCTTCTTAAACTGGCTAAAATAGAGTTCATTATATTTTATTCTGGCGAAGCCCCTCAACTAGGAAATTTTTCAAAGGAGGTAGGCTGTTGACTGAAGCAGGGAAAAAAATCAGTTTATATTGCAGTTATCACCATTTTCGGATACCTGATAATGATCTGCGGGGTCGAAACGAAATAAACAAATTTCTTTGTTCAGTGAGCAGCTTATTTTGGTGAACTGACTTCCTCTAAAACTGATTGGCTTTCTCATTTTGATTTTAGCCAGATTACACTCTTTTGAAAAATTTGTACATTTGGTAACAGCGGTACGACAAAGAAGCGACTGTACTTAACCGATCCTGCAGCATTACTAGTAATGTATTTGCAGTTATGTATATGATCAGACTCCAGCTGCAAATAGTATTGGGGACAACGAAAAGTTGAGCTGGGCCGGGACTCGAATCCGGATTTCCCATAAAGCGAGATTCACAGGAATTCTGCGAGTACAGGACGTAGATATACACTGACGTGGATGTTTGGGACGGTCCTGGCGGCGTGCTCGGATGGTTGAGGCGGTTAAGGCGACTGCTCGCGTAGAGCGAGGAATCCAGGTTTGAGCCCTGGTCCGGCACAAATTTTCGTTGTCCCCAATCCACTGTGCAGCTGGAGTCTGATCATGTTTGCAATTGCGAATACATTTCTTGTATTTCATACAGCTGTCGACCGCTGCAGTTCCTGTTTCTTCAGACATGCATGCATGTCTGAAGGACATTGCGGAGTACATCGTAAAAACACAGATACTGCTATAGAGTATAACATTAGTTTATCCGAGCAGTAGATCGTTTCGCAGCAGCGACCCAACATCAGAGTTAAGAACTGTCTCTGTCTTGATGTGTGCGGCGCGCCTGTCGCTCAGGTAACGGCACTCGCCGGCGGGAGCCCACCCCTGCGCACACGCGAGGAATGCGCCAGGGGGAAGCCGGCGGCCAGCAACAATGTGGGCCCGCGGCCACTTGAGCACACACTTAGCGCCGTGAATGCGCCCGTAATGAACGGTGACAATGCGCATTGAGCCGGCGAGCCGTCCCGGCCCGGCCAGGTAGGGACGAGCCCGGCCGATACAACAAAAGGCTACATAAAGGCTCGTGGATTCCATTAGGCGAGCCGTGCTGGCGCGCCCCAAAAGGAGAGCCGTCCTCGTCCCCGTCCCCTCGCGGCCTCTTCCTCCCAGCTGCCGGCGGAATGCAGTCGCGGCGTCGAAGCCCGGGGCCGGGCCGGCCGCCTATAACTCGCCGACCCGCGCGCCAAATGTGCGTCCCGAGTCCGCCCCAGGCGCACACGAAAACGCACTTTGCGCAGGCCGAGCTGAGACGCAAATCAGTCTGGCCCGCTCGTTCTTCCAGGAAAAATAAAAATAGCTCAACACAAAGAACATGCGAGGTAAGGTCACAGCAGGGTGGAAGATTCGTATCGAGGAAAATTTTCCAAGTAGCCATTGTGGAGCAATGGCAATAGAACAACAGCCAATCAGCAACCAGAGCACAGTGCTTACACATAACGTAACCTGCCCCAGGTAGTAGGCCTACATACCCAGTGTAATACGACCCAACTGCACAAAACTCATAACACAGGTAAGAAGTGCCTTTCGGAAAGACGAGTCTCGAGATCATTTTCCCGAGCCCCTCTCCCGCTTGTGGTGCGGGGAAATGGAAAAGTAATTTTAGTAACAAATACGAGGGTTATACGGAAACCACTGTGAAATTCCAACACGCATGTTTTGGTCAGTGTGTCTAGCATGCCCGACGATCGCGTCACGTCGCTTTCCGGTTCTGAGCGCACAGTGAGCAAATATGGATGACTAGAAAATAGTGTCTCCCGCCCAAGTGTGGGTGCGTGCCGGGAGATTTCGCCTGATATCATGCAGCCCACATAACGTCTTTGTTATGCATTTCCGTCTTCGTGACACTTCTCGGCAGCACACTGCAGAGGCAACCCCTGACACCCTTGCAGCGTTTGCGATGGGAAGTCTTTGATCGCCCACATACAGTCCAGATGTGACTCCCTCTTATGTTCATATCTGCTCTTATGAAACACTGGCTATGAAGACATTTTGGCACAGACAACGAGCTGCAACCAGCGTAGAAAATTGGCGGAATGCACAGCCAGCTGCCTTCTATGACGAGGGTACTGGGAAGTTGGTACGACGTTGCGACAGATGTCTTAAGTCGGAACAGCAACTGTGTAGAGAAGTAGGTAGAAGGTGTAGCTAACTGCTGTAAGTAAAACATCTTTGATTTTCACAGTGGTTTTTATTTTGGGACCGTTTGGACCTTACTTTCCGCACAGCCCTCGTAGTATTGTCATACCTCATACACAAACCACGTAGAGCTAATTTCACGACGTACATACGTCTAGCAGTAACCATAGTAGAACGGAATATGCTAATTTGGCTGAGACAGCCTGGAAGTGTTTACTGAGGCCCTCCCACTTTAAATAGCTGGATAAAACGACCGCTTCCATTGTCTAAATCTTTCCTTTCTTCTATTATTTTTCTTAAGATTATAGTAAAATTTGTTTTCTATTTCCTAAATGTACTTCATGAATCACATGCTTTTTAATTATCAATGTAATTACGTATAAAACAAGGAAAATAACTGCACTGAGATAAGCTGTAGAAAAAGACAGAGTCTGCCTCTGCAGCTTGTTACTAGTTTTTAGCAGCAAACGACCCACGATAGTTACGAAGGCAGTGGGTCTCTCAGTAACGTTAGTATGTAATAGATATCAGTCATGCCAAGTAGGGCAGTTACTAATGTTTTAGCTGCTGATAACGAATTCAGGAGAACAATCAAAGTTAGGCCAACTATAAATCCCTATTCATTACCAGCACATTAGAGGTGAATTTTCTGCTATGTTCACGTTTAAAGCTATTACTATAAAAGTAATGTAATGCCTTTCATTTGTTGAGGTAACTGCCAGACAAAACCGCACTGCTAGACACGGCCAAACAAATTCGCCTATTGGGCGTGTTCTGTTAAACGATAACAAGATAGAACAGAAGTCAGTGTAAGGAAATGAAACTTTGGCTGAAGACAGAAAGACCGCGAGGGTTCCCATAGTATATTATCACAAGATTTGTTTTAACCGTTGTCTCTAGCATACTTCAGCTACACTTAATGCAGTGCAATGGATACTACGGTGAATCATCTCCTGTTGAGGTTTTTTCTGTGTTTGCGATTTAAAATTTGATTTATTTTTACTAACTCCGCCTTATGAAAAATACAGTTTGTTACTACGTAGGTAAGGGAAGCACATTTTATTCTCCATCTAGATTGCTTAATTTTTTATGACCGGTTTCGGATCGCAGTGAATGGGTTGCAAGAGTAAGCCATCTATCTTATCAGCAAACTTTACTTGCTACATCACAGGACTGTTTTACCCTGCAAAGTAACACGTAAATTTTGCACGTAAGTGAGACAGTTACCCTCGTAACCGATACAGTCAGATCTGACGATGGTTCATGTCAGACGAAAATTGGTCATTTAAAAAATGATGAAACATTGAAGTTATCTAGATGGTCAATAACAACTGTTTTTTAACAAGTGATTGCTGAGTTTCTCTGAAGATAGTGTATCGGAAATTGGAAGGTAACGAAAAGATCAAAATACACATTTCGTGGGTATCTGACTTCCGCTTCTTTTATGTAATCTACTTTAGCACCCTGTTCATACATGGTCATTATAAGGAAGGAAAAAAGAACAGTGCATTGCGCCAGGTCTGTGTCTTAATCGTTATAGGTGGATGCAAAGTAATCGGAGCAAGAATGGACTAAAAACATGAAGCGAAAAACGAGGCATTTGCCAAATAGAAACAGCAGAAGCAACAAAATACCTTAATCAGGGTGAACGATTACAGATTTGAGATCAGCTCCTTTTCACACGAATTAATCGTTGTCTGTTTACTTTTTGTTCCCTGTAATACTCACAGCTGCATTATTCGGATATCACTTCTGGTGCTTTTCAAAATGTGTCTCAGAAGACATCTCCCCCTCCGTCCCTCTCTCTCTCCCTCATTCTCTCTCTCCCCCTCTCTTCCCTCTCCTTCTCTCTCTCTCTCTCTCTCTCTCTCTCCCCCTCTCCCTCTCCCCCTCTCCCTCTCCCTGTCCCCCCCCTCCCCCCTCACCCCCTCTCTCTCTCTCTATATATATATACACTGGTGAAGATAAGCTCTCAAGCATGTTGTAAAAGACAGAACTGCCGTACAAAAGGCAAATGTTGCCACTAATGTCCTTCTTGATGATAGGAGACTGCTGGTGTTGAAAGAAATGTTGGGTTTGAGAGCTACTATAAAAATTAAGTTCGTTTATAAAGGGTGCATCGGTTATAAGTACAGATATTTGTATTGGTGATTGAGGTCGGTGTACTGAATAGCATTACATCAGTTTTACGTCATTTGCTGACTAATAATTTTAACTATTACAGGTGTTTAGGTCTCCAAGTACATCTGGCAAAAGCGAGGCCTTACTTGTATATTCCCGTGAGCAGTAGCTGAGGTGTTGAAGTATGGGAAGTTTACACTGACAAGCGTAGCCACTTACTGGCGCCGTTACGATCGAGTAGAAAATATCAAGTCGCAAAGTTTGTGACGTGTTTGTAGGTAGACTGTTTTAGGCAGGGAAAAACAACCAGCTCAGTTATGTGTGTACATTTTGAGCTACCACATATAGAAACATATGCACTTATATCCGTTACACTCTGAATAGTCTTATATTTTAATTCAGTAATGCCGAGACTAATATTTGTATTAACAATGTCCATGTTGTGTGACTACTACTGTGTTCGACACCTGACAGGGTGTCATTTCCAGATCACGCGGTGTGCTGTAGTACGTCCACTAGAACCACGTGTAACGTAGGCCCTCGGTGCGCCATATTTTGCAGCCCCTACCTTTTATTTTCCCACGGCCTACTCAAAGCGGTGACAGCGCTTCGCGGATTCTTCGCGAGCCACATTTTTGAGGACGCGCCCGGCAGCCACCTGTTCCGCGGACCCACCCCCTGCGACGCCGGCGCCGGCAGTACGGCGTGTTTATGGTCCGCGGTTCGGCCGTTGCCGGCTGCTCGAATCCCTCCTCGGGCGCCCATTACGCGCTCCGCTGCCGACACCCCAGGCGTCCATTTCCGCTCCTCTCGCCGGCCAGGGGCGCTCGCGCAGCGGCGCCAGATATCGGCTTGTGTGTCCGACAAGACCTTAAGAAAACGGGGTACAACGCGCCCTCAAAGGGCCCTTCCAGGGGGAAACCGAGCTCATTTCCTGCTCGACGCCTTTTGTACAATACAATCTTGCTTCCCTCCGTCTTGGCGGCCGCAGCGTCTCGGTCTTATCTCGACACGTTCGCCCTCCCCCCTCGCGGACGTCTTGCCACCCTTCAAAGAACAGCTCCTGGGCGACAGTGGGAGTTAGAGGTGTCCTTGCGGGACTCGTTAATTAACACACGGGCGCGCGTCTTCACGCTTACCTCGTGCTCTCGAGGACAACCAGCTGACTGAGCTGCCTTCCTGAAGAACCAAATTACTCGTCGCCACATTGGTCCTCCCACAGAGTGGCAGAGTAGGCAAGGAAATATGTCTTCTACATCTACATGACTAATCTGCAATTCACATTTAAGTGCTTGGCAGAGGGTTCATCGAACCACAATCATACTATCTCTCTACCATTCCACTCCCGAACAGCGCGCGGGAAAAACGAAAACCTAAACCTTTCTGTTCGAGCTCTGATTTCTCTTATTTTATTTTGATGATCATTCCTACCTATGTAGGTTGGGCTCAACAAAATATTTTCGCATTCGGAAGAGAAAGTTGGTGACTGAAATTTCGTAAATAGATCTCTCCGCGACGAAAAACGTCTTTGCTTTAATGACTTCCATCTCAACTCGCATATCATATCTGCCACACTCTTTCCCCTATTACGTGATAATACAAAACGAGCTGCTCTTTTTTTGCACCCTTTCGATGTCCTCCGTCAATCTCACCTCGTGAGGATCCCACACCGCGCAGCAATATTCTAACAGAGGACGAACGAGTGTAGTGTAAGCTGTCTCTTTAGTGGACTTGTTGCGTCTTCTAAGTGTCCTGCCAATGAAACGCAACCTTTGGCTCGCCTTCCCCACAATATTATCTATGAGGTCTTTCCAACTGAAGTTGTTCGTATTATTGCTTCTTCGCAATAGAAAAAGTAGTAGTAGTAACTTCCGTTTCTATTTTGAATTGTGTTCCCATCGTAGGAACAAAGCAGCCGGAAGTAACCCTGCCGTATGAGGTCATACTCGCTATCATTCCAAACCTGCTACTTCACTAGGAGGACTGGGTCTTGAAGACAAGGGAAAATCATAAAAAAATTGTCAGTGTTCTAAATAACGTTTCTTAAAGAATGAGTTGTAGGCCTATGTAATGCTTAACAGTTTTCAAGAGATATTTTGGCAACATTTTGATATATGAATCACAGACTTTGGTCTCATACTTTCTTTGTGAATTGTATTATATGTTGCAAGCGAAATAAAGCGTGTTAATTATTTATGTGCAGCGTAGGTACACATAAAAATGGCTCTGAGCACTATGCGACTTAACTTCTGAGGTCATCAGTTGCCTAGAACTTAGAATTAATTAAACGTAACTAACCTAAGGACATCACACACATCCATGCCCGAGGCAGTATTCGAACCTGCGACCCTAGCGGTCGCTCTGTTCCAGATTGTAGCGCCTAGAACCGCACGGCCACCCCGGCCGGCAGGTACACATACCTCGAAACAGAAACGAAGTACGGAAGTTCTAGACACTATTATCTTTAAAGTAGACTTTAAAAAAGGTGTTGCTGTCATAAATTATGGTTCAAAATTTTTTAAATAATATTACCAAAAATTAATTAGATTACAGCTTTTTTTAAATAAAGGTCTTTAATTTTCAAAGCTAAGTCATAAGAATTGTCTACTTTTTGGATAAGTCTGTTCTAAGATGGTACACAAAATTTCAGCCATCTACCTTCAGTAGCTTTTAACCAATATTTTACAGAACATAAATAAAAAGTGCACTTCCGGGAAATTAAAGTTAAAACTTGTTTCTATACCTACCTTGCATAACACTAATTCATCCCAGACCCATATTCATCTTGTTTCTGGTGTTCTCTCTCCCTTTTCTTTTTAAGACTTCTTATTCTAGCTTCTTTGCTGTCTTCCAGCACTGATTCCTTTGCTTCGAACGGCTTCTGCGATAAATGGCACCTAAAGTTCCTTGCACATTTAGTCCACCAGACTATCCTATCAGTTCCATAGCCATAAAGATTGACACTGCACCATTACTGAAATACAGCAGAGCATCCAACACACCTTTTTCCAAAGTATTTAAGGCTGCCAGAACAGTTTCTTGTACTCGTTCCAATTTAGAGCTTTTAAAAATCTCATTTGGATTGGATTGGATTGTTTGGGGGAAGAGACCAAACAGCGAGGTCATCGGTCTCATCGGATTAGGGAAGGATGGGGGAAGGAAGTCGGCCGTGCCCTTTCAAAGGAACCATCCCAGCATTTGCCTGGAGTGATTTAGGGAAATCACGGAAAACCTAAATCAGGATGGCCGGACGCGGGATTGAACCGTCGTCCTCCCGAATGCGAATCTCATTTGGGTTTTGGGTCCTACCATGAAATTACTTCTCTAATAACCTTGTTTCACTAAGACGTTAGAGACTAAAAAGTCATAAAAAACCAAACAAGTAAGAACAAAATTCTGTTTTTAACGGAGCTCTGCGTGACATGGTGGCGTCGTCATGTATGCAGATATGTTTACATTCATCTGATTTTGGAGCTTCCTTCGGTACAATTTCCTTGAGTAAACTTTTTCTTGTTCAGAACACTACAGACAATTTTTAAGAGAAAAATTTAAAAAAATAGATTTTTTACAGGACTATCGTTTGATGCAGCCGTGTGTTTTATGCCCAAAGTATCAGGCTAATATTATTAACCTTTACACCACCCTCTTCTCCCAGTTATCCCTCCTACCATGTTATCTTTCTTTGCTGGGACCCTGTGATAGTATATCAACATTTACAAGGTAAATAAAATATACAAATAAAGTTTTCGTGGTTCCCTGAACTCTTTCTTCTTTACTTACTGATTTTCTATGGAAGATTAAACTTGTACTAGAAATCCGTGAACGGCATTAAACCGTAATTATCGGGTTCAAAAAATGGTTCAAATGGCTCTGAGTACTATGGGGCTCAACATCTTAGGTCATAAGTCCCCTAGAACTTAGAACTACTTAAACCTAACGAACCTAAGGACATCACACACACTCATGCCCGAGGCAGGATTCGAACCTGCGACCGTAGCAGTCCCGCGGTTCCGGACTGCAGCGCCAGAACCGCACGGCCACCGCGGCCGGCAATTATCGGGTTCCTTTTTGGAAATACATGGTGTGCTGCCGTCGAGCATAGATCGTGTAATTACTGGTACGAACGAGTGTGTTACTTTCTATAAAAGAGGTATTCGCCCCCAAGTTTCCTCGCAGTTACGTACCTCAGGACACATGGCTCCTGAATTCTCTAACCTCGCTCTACCTTTAACGAAGGTTAGACACACTTTTATTATGAAAATAAGACTTCTCGCAATCATTTTCAGCTCGGTTTTGAACAAAGTATCATTCAGCTGGTGCCAAAAAAAAATTGTACCGTGGTGTACGGCGCATTGCTTTGTCCTCCGCAAGCTAAGAGGCGTATCTGAGAAAGAAATTGGAAGAAGAAATGAAAAGATAGCGCGCGCGTAGGACAGCGCGGTATATTTCTTGCCGTGCGGGTGGAGAAGACTTTATCTCGAAGGAAGAATGAGACCACTAATAAGGGCGAGCGTGGAAATGCGTGTTTTCCGACCAGAAGGAACAGAGCGGAGGCGAGTCGACTGGAGCCGCTATCGATTGAAGGGCGCTGCGACCGCTGCTGCCTTATCTGCGCTGTGCCCCCCACCCCCGGCGAGGGGCTTCCCCGCGGGGCCGCTCTGATAAAAACAAATGACTGGCACAGCGCGGAAGCGAGTCGGGTCAGAAATTGCGTCGCCTCCCGCCGCTCCTCCGGGAGATCGCGGCTGCTCCTGGCCTTCCTTCTCCAGTTCTTCATTCCGTGCCCGGCGAAACGCCTTAAATAGTTAATTTGGCGAGGTGCGACTCGCTTGTCACTTACTGCCTCCCTCCGGCCGCGCCGCCCGCCCCGCCGGCTAAAAAAGAATAAATTGGTAACTTTAATTAAGATGATGGAGGAGGATAAGGTATTCTTTTGTTTCATTTTTCCGTCCGGGTGATTCATTCCGGAGGGTTGGTCGACTGGGGCTGACGGTAAGGGGCCGCAAAAAAGTCGCCCCTTCCTACCCTCCGCTGATACGCAACCCCCGCGCGACGACGACGAAAGCCCGACACCGTTTCTGCTCCTTAGGCGCGTAGCTCTACTGTATCACCCGCATACGTCGACCATCGTATCCTAATTGGCGAAAGAACCAACAAGTAGATGTGTAAAGCAGCACAAGCCCCTCATCTTCACAAGCAAGATGTTTCACTGCCAAGCACGTAGCGACGAGCAGTTAAAACATTAAAATCCCAACACATCTCGATTTACCGTAATAGCACAGGCGTGACGTGAAAGTATAAGAAAGCTAAAGTAGTTGACATTGTCGTTAAACTCGTTGATCTAGCGCCCAATATTCCAAACTTTAGCCCGTTTACCAGATCGATGTATTGCAGTTGAGGTGTTACCACATGGTGCCGCATAATGAACTGTCAATTTTCAGGGATATTACGGGAACGATCGTTCGAAGCAAAAAGTCTAATAAATATGAGCTCTAAAACGCACAACTTAACAGCTATGAGCACTTCTTCATCTTCGATAGTGTGAAACAAATATTTTCTTCTGAAATCCCCTTGCTTTACTTATTTTGAGAGGTGATAGAACAAGAAAAAGAAAGGCCAGAAAACAATGGCTCTAAAGTGCATGCCTTCAGAGCTATAAGCACATGTTCATCTTCGTTACTATGAAACACATCTCTTCTACTGAAAAAATGCTCTTAAGGTACGTATTTTAGAGCCCATATTTCCTAGCGTTTTTTGCTTTTGTCCGTACTACCTACTACCTGCTCCCAAAATATGAAAAGCAAAGCGTTAGAAGAGATTTGCTTCAAAGTATGGAAGATGAGCTATCCATTTTAGAGCCAATGTTTACTAGACATTTTGCATCGAATGATCGTGCTTGTGATATACCTGAATATCAACCATTCCTCCTGGTACGCCCTGTGTGTATTTGATAATTGTCGAGTGAAACTGAATTTCCAAACTGACTCCTCATATTCTGTTTCAAAATGTGAGAGATAAAGAAATTAGATATTCAGTATCGACGCTTGTGGACGATCACCTTGATCCTAACAAACCAAAATCGTTATTGATGCACTGTCATACACATCTTCCCAATTTGGTTTCATATTCTGGGTGTTTCGGTATTTAAAATTAGAGTATACGAGTTACAGTGAATAAGTCTTCAACCACTTGCACGTTATTGACTTCGGTAATGTTCATCGACTAACCTGGAAGCGAATATTACTGAACATGCCATAAAAGAGGCAGGTTATGATTTATGTGAATGTCAGTAGCTGTTTAGTTTTGCCATGAGGATACTTCCTCACATATATGGGAATGTTCCAACGCCTCTATGATAAGCTACGGTCGTTGCTACGTCATGACAGCAAATAACAAAGTTCACGTTTCCAGACGTTATCTGTTACCTAGCCCTGAATAGTCTGAGTTTCACTCATATCCCTGAACTCCCACTCTGTTCCAGTTAACATTACGTTCCCACCATTATGAATTTAACCGCTGTCGAAGTACACGGTGTCTTCTCTTGTAACGCTGAATTAAGTAGACAATTGAAAAATAGATCTCTGTAGTGATATTAGCTTCTTTATCATCAGCGAAGTGTACTTGGACGTTTTTCATATCTTCGAAGAGCCATTTGAAGCAATCGAGCGAGGTGAAGAGTCGAAAACGAATTGGACTCATATTGACGAGGAATGCGGGTCAGATTTCCATCCGGTCACCCAGATTCTTGTTATCTGTTCAAAAAAATGGCTCTGAGCACTATGCGATTTAACTTCTGAGGTCATCAGTCGCCTAGAACTTAAAACTAATTAAACCTAACTAACCTAAGGACATCACACACTTCCATACCCGAGGCAGGATTCGAACCTGCGAACGTAGCGGTCGCTCGGTTCCAGACTGTAGCGCCTAGAACCGCACGGCCACTCCTGCCGGCCATGTTATCTGTAGTTTCCATAAGTACAATCAAAGGAGAGAAAAACGACGCTCTACGAAGTAACTGTACGAATGGGACGGAAATCGGTATATTCGTTGTAGATGTACAGACAAACAAATGATTACAATTGCAGTATAACCGGATGATTTATTCCAGAGAAAGAGCTTCACAAATTGAGGAAGTCAATAACGCGTTGGTTCACCTCTGGCCCTTACGTAAGCAGCTACTCGACTTGGCACTGATTGAAAGAGCTATGGATGTCCTACTGAGGGATATGAAGCCAAATTGTGTACAACTGCCGCGTTGGATCGTTAAAACCCCCAGGTTGTTGGAGAACTCTGCCCATAATGCTCCAAACGTTCTCAATTGGGGAGAGATACGGTGACCTCCCTGGCCAAGGTAGGGTTTGCCAAGCACTATGACAAGCAATAGAAGCTGTCGAATTACGCCGGCGGGCACCATTTTACCGAAATGTAACGGCAACAAAACGGGACATAGAATATCGTCCACGTACTGCTGTGCTGTAAGGAGGCCGCGGATGACAACCAAAGGGGTACAGATATGAAAAGAAATGGCACCTCAGACCATCACTCTGGTTGTTGGTCGATAAGGCTGGCGACAAGTTAATATCTCACCGCTGTCCTGGGCGTCTCCAGACACGTTTCCGGACTGGAATCTTTTGACCATGGAAAAACTTTATCCTTCGTTGTACTACAGGTCTGGTTCCCAAAACTAACCCATATCCTATTTTGAGTGCTTCAAAGCGAGCCAGTCCGTCCATCGGCTTGCCCCCTAACACCAAGGATATGCTCAACATCTCGGAGGGCATCGTAGTCTCTGGGCAACTCCTGAGGCCCTCGGTGAGTGGAAACCGCAGCCTGTTAGTCAGAGGGTCTGCGGCGGAAGCGCGCCCGCATGAGGAAGCGGCCAGCGGCCAGCGTCTGGTGTCTCGGCGCTGCCTGTCAGCTGGACATGACGCGCCGTGCCTGACCTAGACACACCTGCGGTGCCCCGCACACCTGCCGCCACGAACGCTGCAAACTGACGCACTGTAGCTGCTGGCTGTCCCACCAATACCACCGTTCCGCTCTAGCAATACCACCGTTCTGCTCTAACATCAGATCTTCACCCCATATCTCACCTCAGAAATATGACCAAAAAATTCTGGTCACTTCTCAGCTCTTTATATAGTCTGACCTACATCCATTTTCAGTATGTTTCGTCTCACTCTCATTCATTGTACAACCATATTCACAGACATTCTTCAGTCTGTGGATCATACTCTAATCTTACAGCATATTTCAGTTTAATGATGTTCTGCGCCACCACACTCTACATCTACATCATACTCCGCAAGCCACCTAACGGTGTGTCGCGGAGGATAATTCTGGCAGCGCTGATGTCCCTTCCTTGTACCACTCGCGAGTGGCGCGTGGGAAGAATGATTGTGGATAAGTCTATATGTTAGCTAGAATTTCTCGAATTACCTCGTCGTTGTCATTACGTGAGATGTACGTAGGAGAAGTAATACGTTGTGCAAGTCTTCCCCGAAAGTGCTCACTCGAAATTTCAATAGTAAGCCTCTCTGTGATGCACAAGGCCTCGCTTGTAGCAGAGTTTGTTGAGAGATCCTATTACGCTTTCTCACCGTCTAATCCCCGTGACGAAATGCGCAGCTCTTCTTTAGGTGTTCTCTATCTCTTCTATCAGTCCTACCCGGTATATTGATGAACAATACTCCAGAAGCGCCTGATTTGGTACTTCCTTCATGATTTCCTTAAGATTCTTCCCACAAATCTGTCTAGCATCGGCTTTTCCTATTATTTGTTTTATGTGGTCACTCCACTTAAGGTTGCTGTGGATAGTTACTCCTAGATATTATAAGGTAGATACTGTTTCCAGCAGTTTCTCATCAATAACGAAGTTGTACAATAGTGGATTTCTTTTCCTATTTTTGCGCAATATGTTACATTTATTCACATTCAGGATCAACTGCCAGAAACTGCACTAGCCACCAGTTCTCTGCAGATAATCCTGCAGAGTCATCTGCGCGGAGCCTTAAAGACCTCCCCACGCTTTCTACTAGATCATTAATGTGTACTGTAAAAATTAACGGTCCTTTCACACTTCCATGCGGTACTCCGAAAACTGGCTTCACGTCTGTCGATTTTGCTCCGTTAAGAGCTGTTGCAAATCTGCTCCGGTACTTGATAAGCTCGTATTTTTCTCGCTAAACGGCAGTGCGGGACGGTATTAAATCTCTTCCTGAAGTGAAGAAACACGGCATCAACCTGAGCGCCGTTGTTTACAGCGTTATGGATCTCTTGCCGCGCAGAGTAGCCGTGCGGTTTGAAGTGACCTGTCACGCACTGCGCGGCCACTCCTGCCGTAGGACCGAGTCCTCCCTCGGGCATGGGTGTTTGTGTGTTCTTAGCATAAGTTAGTGTGTAGGTCAAGGGACCAATGACCTAAGCAGTTTGGTCCCTTAGGAATTCACAAACATTTGAACACTTTTATGGATCTCTTGGAGAAACAGAGCTAGCTGAGATTCGCAGCATCTCTGTTTGCGGAATCCATGTTGATTTTTACAGAGGAGATTTTCGCTCTCCAGAAACGTCGTAGTTCTTGAGCATGAAACATGTTCCATAATTCTACAACAGATTGACGTCAATGATATAGACCCATAATTACGTGCAACAGTCGTACGGCACTTCCTGAAAACGGTAATGACCTGCGCTTTTTGTTTCAGTCGGTAGAAACGTTTAGTTGCTCCAGCGATCTACGACAAACTGCTCTTGGAAGGGGAGCAAGTTCTTTCGCATAATCTTTGTAGAACCTTTTAGGTATCTCATCCACTACTAAGCAGCTGTAGTTGCTTTTCTATTCCCCGATCGGTTATCTCCATATTTGCCGTATCGACGTTCGTAAGTGATTGAAATGAGGGATCGTGTTACGACCTTCCGCGGTGAAACAATTCCGGAAGACCGAATTCATACCTCGCCCTTCTCTCTTTTGTCCCATTCTGTTGTGTGCCAGCTTGCTAAAGAATTTTCGTGTGCTTCATTCTTCCTTCACTGCGAAGACCCATCTTCCCCTGGAAGCATTTCTTGTGCTGTTATGTGAAGCCGACACAGGCTACTGTGTCGCCCAGCACCTGATTCTTCTGGTGTTCAAAAATGGCTCTGAGCGCTATGGGACTTAACATCGGAGATCATCAGTCCCCTAGAACTTAGAACTACTTAAACCTAACTAACCTAAGGACATCACACACATCCATGCCCGAGGCAGGATTCGAACCTGCGACCGTAGCGGTCACGCGGTTCCAGGTTGTAGCGCCTAGAACCTCTCGGCCACTGCGGCAGGCTTTTTCTGTTGTCTGTCACCATCTGGAGCTTATCTTAATTTCTCCAACTTCTTATTTGAGAACAGCATTCTTGTCAGCCAGGTTTGTACTCCTTGCAGCTTGCTGGAATTATGCTGGCTTGTTTCCAGTGGCGAGCCGAACGTGTTATTGGAATAGGTGCCAAGTGACTTACTCCTCCAGCTCTAGTCGATCAATTCTCGTCTTCCCCAGCCAGCCCGTTTGTACTCGACATCAGGACATAATCGTTCTCTTACATGTTCCCCTCTTCGTCTGTAGCTGAAAGTGGGCATCTGTAGCCATTATTACTCCTGTAGTCTCCTGGATGTGTGATCCTGCCATATCGTAAAGTGTTCTTACTTCTCGGTCACTGTTGCAGAGGTCCCTCGTACGTTATATCGCCATCTTAAGGGAGACCACCTACAGTAGTAATAGAAATTAGGACATTTTACCTCATGGTGTTGTACTGCTTTTATTCGACGGTTCGTACGTCTTCCGGCTCTGGCGGTGGTGTGACGGGATCCCTGAAGCACCAGCCTCTTGTGCCTGTGGGCACAGAGGGTAGCTGGGCCGTGGCGCCAGGCCTGAGGCGCCAGACTAAACACCGTGGTGGAACACAGACTAAACACTGCCCCACTTGCAGCGAAACCTCCCTGCCGGTGTACGGCCGATGTACTACGTGCTTATATGGACACTTACCATGCTAGTAGCTCTCAAGATGCGTAAGTGATCTAAGAAGAATCCCAGTAAACAGCACGAATATCCTAACCGGAATAGCAGGGTAGGTAGCATTAAGACATAGATTAATGGTCCGAGAAGATATAGTAAATTCTGATTCCTCGCGATGACATACTGTGTTCAACGATTCTGGTAAGGCAGCCTTTTATTCTAATGTGACTAGCGGAAAAAGCTAAATTTTATTTCTGTTGTTAAATACGCAGTCGTTCAAAATGTATTTGTCCTTCAACGTTTTTTACTGAACTAGATAACTTACACATTGTAGCGACAACTTAGTAACTGTTCAAAATGACGAACATCGATCATCGCGCATTCATTAAAACATAACAGTTTGGCAGAAGTGAACTTTGTGATCAAAGTAATTTGCCCCATTGTCTATCTTAGGGGCGTAATTTGTGCTACATTACTAATCTCCATACTGGAGGAGTGTGCGCTTCAAGGCAAGCCGATGAGCTTACTGAGGAACGTGCTTCCACACAATGAAATACCATCCTCCTTAAACCCTACTGTGTTAACATTTCTTAGCCGTCCATCTTGTCAAGCTCTCTACGACTTTGAACGATACAGTTTCTCGCATATTTATGTGCATAGTGATAAGGTTTCCAGTTAAGATAGCTCCTGTTTCGAAGCTTGTAAACTTGTCTCTGTGCATTCATTCCGCTTTCGAAGCACTTAGCTCGAGTATCGAGTAATAGAATGTACACGACAGCCAGTCAAGAACTGTAAAAAGTAGCAACTCCATCCTGGACTTGGCAAGAGGATTGTTTCTTATTGTTACTATTATTATTATTAAATGTGATACTACCAAAGTTCCTGAAACGCGCAGTTGTTTGTTGTGCAACATAAGCAGTTTAGAACCAATCCTACCTTCCAATGCGCTTTCAAGACATCGTATGGCGTAAATATTAGTTTACGATCATTTTTTAAAATTATTGTTTTTAGTTATCATCAGATTTCGTGCGACCGCGTAGCCAAAGCTGTTTGGTCAAGGAATCATTCAGTACATGGTTTACAGAATACCAGTTAGAAAATTTGTAAACAAAAAAATTAATGAAAAACGAAAGAGCCGGCCGTAGTGGCCGTGCGGTTCTAGGCGCTAGAGTCTGGAGCCGAGCAACCGCTACGGTCGCAGGTTCGAATCCTGCCTCGGGCATGGATGTGTGTGATGTCCTTAGGTTAGTTAGGTTAGTTAGGTTTAATTAGTTCTAAGTTCTAGGCGACTGATGACCTCAGAAGTTAAGTCGCATAGTGCTCAGAGCTCAGAGCCAAAAACGAAAGAGATTCTGAATTGGTATTTGAATAGATAACAGATCAAAGAGAAAATCTCCCAATTAAAGGGAGGAATTCCTCTCGGGAATAAGAGGAAGGACCCACAAGGAAACCTTCCAACTTCGATTTGGTGCTTTGGAGTTTATCACTCAATTTTTTCAGATTTTATGGAAGCATACTGAAAATGAAACCTACTAATTATTGCGCACCTTTCCGTATACGGTTGATGAAACTGTTATCCAAGAACAGATCGTTTTTACTATCCAGTGGATGATAGCAGCAGTTTTTTCTGAATGAGTCAGTATTGTATAGAATAAACCCCATTATCAAAAATGGCTCTGAGCACTATGCGACTTAACTTCTGAGATCATCAGTCGCCTAGAACTTAGAACTAATTAAACCGAACTAACCTAAGGACATCACACACGTCCATGCCCGAGGCAGGATTCGAACCTGCGACCGTAGCAGTCACACGGTTCCAGACTGAAGCGCCTTTAACCGCACGGCCACACCGGCGGGCCCCCATTATCAGATTTGTTATGAAACTACATAACTGTGGGTTCTTTGATTACCCTGGGAGATGGCTCATCGAACAACAACATATGAGATAGTAGTGCACCGTATTACCTGAATGAATAAAAATATTTACTTAAATTGATACAGTCTTTTGCCACAGGAGTGCTTGAATATTTACATGCAATCACAAACTCTTCTCTTGAAGCAGCATGTTCAACATTTACAAAAGTACATTTTCATCTGAGACTTGGATTACACTTTCATCCTACTCTATGATGTTAACTGCTTCAGCTGAAATCACGAACTGGACAGAGCGGTTACATGCTCGGGTCTATATTAACCTCCGTGCAACGACGCTGCTACGCTGAGATGGAGGCCGTGTCGGCTTCAGCCTCTCTCGTTCGTCGTTGTGGATTGCAGCGACATATCGCCAATGTCTGTGGTATCGATATGCGTTCCCGATTTCGATGTGGCGCCGCGATCTTTGGACGATACGACAAAATTATGTTTAGGGATGGCAGAGTCGGCCGGCTTGTGTGGCGAAGCGATTCTAGGCGCTTCAGTCTGGAACCGCGCGACCGCTACGGTCGCAGGTTCGAATCGTGCCTCGGGCATGGATGTATGTGTTGTCCTTAGGTTAGTTAGGTTTAAGTAGTTCTAAGTTCTAGGGGACTGATGACCTCAGATGTTAAGTCCCATAGTGCTCAGTGCCCTTTGAACCACCACTTGATGGCAGGATCAAAATTTCGGGACATCTAAACAACGGCCTACATGAAGTTCAAGATCTGCCAGACCTTTTCTTGGTTACGAATATTCGCAGTGGCTACTCGGCACTGATGAAAACTTCTCGGGTTGTCAGTCGAGAAGTAGCATCGTGTAGTCACAACGTATCGACGAGCTTCCTATTCGTCACCTTCTGGAGCCATTTCGACGAGATTTCTACTCGTCATCTGCAGATGCCTGAAAATCATGATTAGAAAACTCGCCCAAAGTTGCGCCAAGCAGTACGCTACGACGCGGCCGAGGTCCCGAGAAGGTTTTATTAATGAAATTCGCCGAAAAGGCCAGCATTCCCATACATCCAGATTAGATTTTTTTCCGGAAATTCCCAGCCTAGGGCCATTTGGCGTTTGTATAAATTTGACACCAAGCGCTTGGCACACCGCGTTTGAAAGAGAGGCCCGTGGAATTTGGGAAACGAGGAAGCGTCCGTTCACCCGTGACCGTTCCCCGTGCGTGCTGACACGGTCGCTTTCTTCCGCCCCCGCGACATACGGAAGCCGCGCGGACTGCCAGATGTTGACAACAATTACGGCGCGGCGCTGCGTGTCGCGTCTTGATGTCGGTGGGGAGCGGGAGGAGCATCACGTTTAAAAAGCGGCGAGGGGCCGGCCGGCCGGCGGCAAAAAGTCCCCGAACTGGTGCACAATGCGGGCTGCGGGAATCACAAAGGCCGGTGGCGGTGGCAGCGGTAGGGGCGGGGGCGGAGTATCGGTGTTTGGTTACTGCGCGAGCTGCAGATGATAGCCGGCCGCGGCCGCTTTGTGCGCTCCTTTTGTCGCAGTCGCCGTATTGGGAGGCGTAATTAGTCCGGCGCACCCGTCTCGTCTGGGAGCACGCGACCCGCGCTGGAGCTGGAGCCGGAGCTGGAGCCGACTGTAGCCGCGGGACACGGAGGCGGCGTGGTTTTTAAGCAGCCTCCGGCCCCCAGCCTCCTTGTGCCCGCCGGAATGAGTTGTTTGAGGCGGCCCTGCCTCCGCCCCCCGCCCCCACGCTTTTGATACGCCGCTGCCGCCTGACTAGACGGCGCGTTCCGTTTGTAGCAGCCGTGCCTGACGCCGCTACACCAGATACCGCGCTGTCCTCCGTGCTCGGAAAAAGGAGCGCGAATCGCCTGCTACGGATGAGGATAAAGGAAGAGACTCGCGTCTTGAAATGCCCTGTTATTAAAAACCGTAGCTTATTCCGGACTTTCAGCTCGCGTAGATGCTTAACAGCTTGTGAAAGTCACCCTTACGGCTTCTAAAGGCTTGTGCATCATCTGCTCTCTTTTGTGCTGGTCCACAGACGCACTGTTCTCATCCGTCGCGGAGAGAACC
The DNA here is from genome assembly GCF_021461385.2 of Schistocerca piceifrons. Classification (NCBI taxonomy): domain Eukaryota; kingdom Metazoa; phylum Arthropoda; class Insecta; order Orthoptera; family Acrididae; genus Schistocerca; species Schistocerca piceifrons. The sequence goes on from NC_060141.1 coordinate 154,371,028, forward strand.
GCAGAATGGAGCCCTATGAACTGTCTTACACTTATTGAGCAAATGAAGCTGTAACTCTGTTAATTGAACATCAGATAGCGCGTAAAATAACCAGAGCGTTAGTTTTTGACCCAATAGTATACAAATTAAATATTGAAAGTTCGCTCCGATTTTGCTCTTAAGCGAAAATAATCAAGATAATTTCACCGTTTGAACTCTAGAGAAGTCAGCACACCCGCATAGATTCGACATCATTACTAGACATTGCAGAAAAATATAAATTTCTTATCATTGTCTAAGACTACTTTACTAGATAAAATCCTATGATAGGAGATATGATTTCCTATTTCCGAAAGAAGAGGACCGGTTCATGCGTGGAGTTCCACGTGCACCACAGTTAAGCTTTCGAACCGAGCAACGCCTCCACTTCGTGCTTTCAAAATAGTCAGAAAATATCTTTAATATAGTGATTGAGTCCAGCACATCAGAGCCTCTAGTTGTCCTGCGCAGGGACCAGATAAATGAATCAGAAGTTGGTTTTGGCTGGGACCGTCGAGCATTACAGTGAGTGGTTATGGAAAACCGCATGCAGTCAGCGGAAGGAATCACTCTTTAGTTCCAAAGCCCTACCAGCAGTTCAGTTAGCACAATTACTGAGTGTAGGGAGATAAAAATAATGAGGTGCAGCGATCGAGCAGCACCTCTTAAGTCGCACGGTTGAGGTGCTGTAAACAGCCACGCCACTGGATAGTGGCTGATCAGAAATGGGGGATTTCGAGTTATGTATGACGCTATAACTTGTCAAAGTCCGATGGAAGAGTGTGGGTTTGGCGAATGCCTGGAGGACATTACCTGCCAGCCTTTAAATACGGAGGATGTGGTGTTGCTGTATTGGGAGTGTTTTTTAAAGTTAGGGTGTGGTCCCGTTATTGCTCTTAAGGAAACGCTAAGTGGGTAAGATTCATACACATTTCACAGCATTTTGTACTGCGTACAGTAGAGGAACAGTTGGGATATGATGACTGAATCAGCATGGTATGCAAGCTATCATAAATCAGCATCTCTAAAGCAATGGTTTTTGAACAATCAAACTCTTGAAATGTTTGAAGAACGTTGTGATATACCTCCAGGAGGTGTTGACAAAAATTCTTTATTGAACAACCAGTTTCGGTCGACGGACCATCGTCGGGTAGTTTATATTACCATGTGGCAACAGTATTTTTATTTCTAGTGATGAATTCATGAATGTTGTTATCTGACGCCATTGATTTTATATCGCCTAGTATGATATTTTAAGTGCTTTTATGAACCTGATGATGGCCCGTGGACCGAAATAGGTTGCTCAGTAAAGCAATTTTATCAGCAGCTCTTGGCCACAAATCACGACGTTCGTGAAATATTTACTAGCTGTGGGGCACCACCTACTGCAAGTATATTCTTGAAACTGACTGGCCTGCTCGGAGATCCTACTTGAATCCTATTGAATACGTTCGGATTGATCTAGAACGTCGCTTTCGCTCCAGACCACAGCTTCCAACGTAACTGCCTTCTTTGGTTTCGGGTCTTCAGGAAGAATGGGCTTGCCATTCCTCCCCAGACGATACATCACCGTAAGTCATGAAGGTGAAAAGTGGACACACTCCATATTATTGTTCATTAATGTGTGTCCGGTTACTTTTGTTCATATGCAGGGGTTCCCAACAACATTTCCTCGAGGACCCCCTCTTGGAGAATGATTGGTACCTTGTCATATGACAGCATCAAGTACCTAAAAAAGCCAAATTTTAAGTCTTATTATACGTTTTCTATTTTTGGTACTTAGAAAAAACATTGACATATTCATTGGTGAATAAAATATTGAGCGGCCAAAACAAACAAAAAATCTGTTATCACACGAAATATATTTTTTATTCTAATAGCATCTTGCGGACCCCTCTGGCATAGCTCGCGGACCACTGGGGGTCCGCGGACCACCTGTTGGGAACCACTGATGTAGTGTATGTAGGACAATGGATTCAGTTTCCCATAGTGAGGCGATGTTTCTGGGTGCTGTAACTGTTCACTTCAGTTGTTGCTCAGCATTGGACTGCTGGGTGATTTGCTACATCTTGCCTTGTCTTCCAATGTTACAATCCATGATAGTCGACAGTGACTCGTGTTATCAACAGGGTTTGTTTACGAGATTTGACTCTTGTGACAGCACTTTCACCCCAGATCGTGGCAACTATAGGAGAGATCGAGGACCGTAATGGGCTCAGGAATGTCACTGGGCGACGACAGTTTCCTCTCCAGTATTCTAGCCAGTTTAAACGCCTTCCCGGGCCGTTTGGACCTGTTGCGACGTGAGGTCCAGTTCTGTGGAGCTGGACGCCTCCTCCCATCGGTATGCGGCCCTCGTTCCCGTTAAGTTGTCGCCGGCTGCGCGTCGCACGGCGAGACGGAGCGCTCGTCCCGTTGTAACCGAAGCCGCCGTGGCCGGGTCGTCGGTGCGCTGCGACGTGCCGGCCAGTGAACCCTGTCCTCCGCCGCCGCCAATCGCATTCCGGCGTGGCCGCCGTGTACCGTATGACTTGTTTTATTCCATTTCCTCATTACGGGCCGGCTTATCGGCCGGTGTCACCTTACGCATTCCGCCGCCGTGGGGACCGGTTGCGGCTGCGGCTCCGTCGCCGCTACACGCTCTTCCCTCCCTCACGATTATGATTTAAAACGGTTTCCGTGTCCTATGCAAACGCCGAGATTACGAGCTATTCACCACCTCGGCTCTCTTTGAGAGGAATGTTGGTCCGCCTGCTTGCTTTACGACGAGTTTTGTCAGCAGTGCACGACTGACCACTTAGCAGCAAACTGTACAGTGTGATTACCCATTTGTGTGGCTTGTTAAGCCGTATCAGAGTTTTCGTTGAGTTTGTAGACTTTGCTGTCATCCTCTGTCTGAGAAAATGTATCGAGATGACCGTTAATCAAAAATGTAATACATTCATGCTTTGCTTACTACTTCGATCCGATTAATTTAATTCATATACAATGTGATTTCTTAATGATGATACAAAATTTCAGGGATGATGAAGAAGGGTAAAAATATCAGTTCGAGGTGAGGAACCCTGGTCCGGAGACGACCGAATCGAGAGTTAAAAGCGAAAATTGTTCTCATGTCTCTAACTGTGGACCACCTATCGCAAGGTCGGCAGGAGTGGCCGAGCGGTTCTAGGCGCTACAGTCTGGAACAACGCGACCGGTACGGTCGCAGGTTCGCAGGTTCGAATCCAGCCTCAGGCATGGATGTGTGTGATGTCCTTAGGTTAGTTACGTTTAAGTAGTTCTAAGTTCTAGGGGACTGATGACCTCTTCGGGAGGCCATCATGATTTAGGTTTCCCGTGATTTCCGTAAATCGCCCCAGGCAAATGCCGGGATGGTTCCTTTGAAAGGGCACGGCCGACTTCCTTCCCCGTCCTTCCCTAAACCGATGAGACCGATGACCTCGGAGTTTGGTCTCTTCCCCCAAAAAAAACCCAACCAAGCTGATGACCTCAGAAGTTAAGTCCCATAGTGCTCAGAGCCATTTGAACCAATTCTATTGCAAGCTCTTTGCTTTCCATGGTTTGGGAGAGGTAGTATCGACCACAACAAGAAAAAGAATGTCCAGTGAACATGTGCTCTACTATGCACACCTTCAGAGCTAAGAGCACTTGTTCAGTAGAAGAGATGTTTCACGGTATCGAAGATGAACAAGTGCTCATAGCTGTTAAGGTATGCACTTTAGAGCCCACGTTGTGCTGCACATTTTTGTATTGTTTTGGCCCGTACTACTTCCTTCAAGAACATGGAAGCAAAGAGCTGCAGTAGAAGAGGTCCGCTGCCACAGGTACCAGAACGACTTCGCTTAAGCTGTAACTCAACCCGGTCGTTTCCTGACTACCATCCCTTAACTCAAATTGATACATTCACCGTTCTCTCTTTATACTACAAACCAAGTTGCTGTAATCGGTTTCGATCAGCTGGGTCAGGTATGCTTCACGTTTTCTCTATGACCAGCCTGACATGGGGGCTGGGGGAGCAATTTCACTAGGAATGCCATGCAGCTTCACATATAGTGAGAGTTGTTAGAATAGGTCGTTTCTATCTACTCACGTTTTCGTTGCCCTTTCAGAGATTGCATCTTATTTGCATTAGTATTGAAGGTGTTTCGCTTCGATTGTAGATAACTTCACAGTGGTTGCATTCACACCATATCAGCTCCACAATATTTCCGCGTCTGTTTCAGAACGACGGTGCGCTGATTCGTACAGGAAGTGAGGGTGAGAGTCATTCCACGGTCACCCAATTCCGAAATCAAGTCTTGTTTACGGAATTTTGACAGAAATCGATAACGAAATGTGCGTAGAGCTTCATGACAGTGATATGTAATGATATTTGGAGTCCCAGGATTGCCTATTGGACTCTGCGTAACATCACACGTCACGGTAACTAGTAAACTCGACGCCTATACGTGTAGACTGCCAACCTAGAAGTTGAAGACGCAATTGGCGCACTCAGTCTCTCTTTTATCTGATACTTTGTTGTTTCCCCACTGGTCAGGAGTTAAGTTTGATTGTGGTTCTAAGTCCAGTACCCTGTTGTATCGAACCTACCACGTTATGCTGAGTTCATATTTAAATAGAAAAGTTTGTAGCCGAGAGACTGTTTGGAGACCATGCTTACCCCACTGCTACTCAGTATTGCAGAGTTTGAAAGATACAGAGGAACAAAGCGAAGGGTTCTTTTTTGATGAGCTGGTAAATTATACAAAATAATCAATGTTTTCTGCAGTTCCCAGAATTTAGAATAAGAAGCCTTGGTCGTATTGTGACAATGAATAGGACGTGGTGTCCAGCCGGAGGAAGGGACGCAGGTGATGTGAAGACATTTCTCCAACAGCATGTCTTGAATGAACCTCAAAGTCGGTAGGCGGCTGGGAAGTGGAGAGCGAGAGAGAGTATCAGATCCTCCGTTCATTGCCCACGCTTCGGCTCTGTTCGTCGTTTTCGATGCCGGAATAATGAGCTTCGGTCTCTCCTTCGGGTACCGCGACTGCCAGCTCCCGTTCCCCTGCGTTAATGAGAGCCCGTGTCAGCCGACACTCGTGTGTGACTTCGCCTCCTCGAACTGCTTTAGAAATCCTCTCCATCATTAAAGCGACACCGCTAGCACGAAAAACGTGCTTTCCCACGATGTATACGTACGTATAGGGCAAACATATATCTTACTTCGTTTTGTAATATTGCCCCACATCTGACAACTTCCTCGTTACTGTGTCATCGCAAACAGAGCCTCTCCAGGGCAAGACACAAAATGATACAACCTGGATAAATCAGTTACTTATCTACTACTCTCTACAAATGGACCAACAGTTATCAGTGAGAACTCGCAGACTACTTCACACTTTGTCACTAGTCTCCTTTGATACTGTGGCCTGACTGCTCTCTGCTGGGAACACAGTCAGCGCCCTTATGACGTCCTACTTTTCGAATGTTCTCGCAATTATGTGCCACTGTCATCAGGTTCCTTTCAGTTTTCTTCTCCGCGACTTCCCCATTCTTACAAAACGAAATAATTTTTGGATTCTACACCTGCAGATGAGTCTGCGGTTTGTTTATTTTTTTTTCCCCATCAGTGAGAAGATACAAAAAAAATGATTCAAATGGCTCTGAGCACTATGGGACTTAACAGCTGAGGTCATCAGTCCCCTAGAACTTAGAACTATTTAAACCTAGCTAACCTAAGGACATCACACACATCCGTTCCCGAGGCAGGATTCGAACCTGCGACCGTAGTGGTCGCGCGGTTCCAGACTGAAGCGCCTAGAGCCGCTCGGCCACTGCGGCCGGTGAGAAGATATCGCTGGTTCCCTCCTAGCAAAATGGAGGCTCAATCCCAAGAGGAATTTTGCGTTTCGTTGTAACTGAACGAATCATTAGTGTGAGACACTAACAGCGCACTCTCAGTTCGATCTCTTCTTCCAGTAACCCTGTATTTTACCTAAAGCTCTGATTTCTCGAGTTTTGGACAGAGCGTGGTGGCGCAGTGGCTAGAAAACTGGACTCGCATCCAGGACGATGGCGATTCAAACCCGCGTCCGGCCACCCTGATTTAGGTTTTTCTGTGATTTCCATAAATCGGTTCAGCCAAATACCAAGATGGTTCCTTTGGAGGGGCACAGACGACTTCCTTCCCCATCTTTCCCTAATCAAATGGGACCAATGATATCTCTGTTTGGTCCTCTCCCCCAAACCAATCAACCAACGAAGCCTTGTTTGGGTAAAGGCCTTCCTGAAGAGAAAGAGAGAAAAAAAAGGTCTTTTACATCTCACCCCTGGATCAATTCTCCATTAGAGCACCTGCTCACTGTAAGCAGCTTTCTCGTGCTGTACGCAGAAATTCAGGTGTATTGCGAATTGAAGAAGTTATAAAGCAGCATATGAAAAACTATTGCAAGAAAAAGTGATCAACCCCATAAGGGCAAGTACATATCTCCTGATAACGAGGAGTGTTATGGGAATGCCTTAAACTCCTCATGACTGGCAGAGACGTTGAGCATGTTTAGAATGTACGATAGGGGTACTTGCGCTTTCGTAAATTTATGCCTGACAGGTTGCAGCATAAAATCGATGCCATTTTATTCCTTGTAGGACGTGCTATGATGTAGTACTGTACTGGTTCGATTTCTATGGCATGTGGGTGTGCGGTGATGACTCCTCCTCGGTTTTCAGAACGTAGCGAGCAGGTAGTAGTTGGGCTGTACAAGCGCGACAACTAGCGCGGACACGAGACTACGACTGCGGCCACGGCGTCCCGCGCCGCTAATTACAAGCACTCAGGCGCCACCGCTGCTGCTTAATTACTGCGACTAGATCCAAACAAAAGATTCATTCTGCGCTGCGCTGCGCTCGCCACTCCGGCACGGGGACAGAGAGAGAAACAGCACTGTCCCCGTGTAATTATCCGGCTGGGCCCGTGCATAATGGAGCATAGCACGCTGGCGGCGGCCGTGGCGTCCCCGGCCAGGGTCACTCGCTGCCTTCTCAAACCGCGCTCCGCACTGTCCATCACCATTGACTGACGCCGCAGACATCGGCTTTTTGTCGCTTATTCTACAACAAAGTGGTGACGCGTGTTTCTCATGCTGGTCAAACGCCTTTAGAGAGTCGTCGTATCTTCTACAGGGGTGGATAAAAAGCAAGGAAATACCAAGAACACAACACATTACCATCACCAATACGGCTCAATAATCATTTTATCTACTGGCTGTGGCGACCTGGGAGATGCGATGATTCATCCTCGTTCCAACAAAACCAATCCTTGACGATGGAAGCTGTGTGAACAGGGGCATTGTCATCTTGGAAAACACTAGCACAAACATTGTACCGTGGATGGACATTGTCAACCAGAATGTTCACATAATCCTTGGCAGTAACTCGACCTTGCAGAACAGCCATGGGGCACATTGAAAACCACGATATGACTGCCGAAATCATCGTAGAAACTCTAGCCAAGATTCACTGTTGCAACGTGTTTATAATCCTGTTGTGGACATTCTACATCGCACCGGTGATCCACGTTGAGCTGTAACTAGTTGTTCAATAACTACAAACATTCGGGAGAGGGGGTGAGCGATGGGTTGGAGCTATTTACTTCTTCTTCTTCTTCCGTGTCCGGCTCCGGTGTTTGCAGGATTGGCCGACTAGGTCGTTTCCAGGGGACGCCCAATTGCTTGTTGTTCGAGTGGTGAACGCAATCTTCGTGGAGGCTCCTGCAGTGTCCCCCAGCTATTTACTAAAAATGTTACTGTGTCATTACAGGATGTATGTATAGCCACCTCGGTTTCACAAAATTACTGTCAAATTAACCATGATTTTGACAGCACCGGTCTTCATCAGAATAAAAGTTACATAGGATTATCTAGAAAATATAATGACATGGCTTGAAATACAATATACTTAATAGGATTACTTCCATAAAATGTACAGTGTACTTAATGTAATCACACCATCGGTGAAAAACATCTGAGCAAAAGTCCCCTCGTCAAATAGAAATTGTCACAAGAATATAAATTAAAATGTAACATGTTTGTCAACTGGAATAAAATATTCCATCGAAATACAATGGCAACCGCGAGGTCGCTTAGGGCCAAGGAGTGCATCAAACAGCCGCTACCGTTACACAAGACGGCTAACGCGCCAAGGCAGCCACGAGTTGGACAGGAAAACAGATTCTCTCAGTATCTTTCTGAAGCCTGTATTTGGTGCACAGCTTGTACTTTATAATCTCGTACCGCAGTGCAGGAGCAGCACACAATTTTATATTCCTCAGATTCTGGGAAAGGACCCAGTGGGCACCGCGCGTCACAGGGAATTTGTTTTCCCTCGACAGCTGGGCCCGTCTTCCCGCAGTTCCTGACGGCGGGCCCGGATTTCTGGGAATGGCCATAACGCCGCCCTATCCGAGCTGTTTGTAGACGCGGCCGCAGTGTGTGCGTCGCCCAGGCGATGACCCAACGTCCTCGTCTGTTCCGACAGCCGGATTCATCCTCTTCTCTAAGCCACTACGACACTTTGACGAAGACATTCAAACTGTATTACTCATACTCTCTAGACCATCGTTATTATTCTCGTCTATTGGACCTCGTTGTTCCTTATGTCGTTTTCTACTGAGGTTGTTATGTAAGGCATAACGAAGCTAAAAGTAGTTTTTAAATTACAGTTTACCTTTGTTTGGCAACGGCCTTGCCGCAGTGGCTACACCGGTTTCTGTGAGATCACCGGAGTTAAGCGCTGTCGGGCGTGGTCGGCACTTTGATGGGTGACCATCCAGGCCGCCAAGCACTGTTGCCATTTTTTCGGGGTGCACTCAGCCTCGTAATGCCAATTGAGGAGCTACTCGACCGAATAGTAGCGGTTTCGGTCAAGAATACCGTCATTACGACCGGGAGAGCGGTGTGCTGACCCCACGCCCCTCCTATCCGCATCCTCCTTGAGGATGACACGGCGGTCGGATGATCCCGGTAGGCCACTCGTGGCCTGAAGACGGAGAAGGCGTGATAATCGCATGAGAAGAGATCAGGACTATGTGGCGGGTGCTCCAGTGTCTTCCACTCTTGTTGGCGTAACTTCTGCGTTATGACATTTGCGATATGTGACGTCTTTTGTCGAATCAGGACCGGCACAAATCCTTACGCATCATTCCACAACTGTGGTTTTGACAGACATGCCGTCCCGCACACATTTTTCGTTTTCCGATAAATGTCTAATGGTGTTTGTCCTTCAGCAACCAAGAAAATGATAGCAGCACGTTGTTCCTGTTTGGAACCATTTGGTAAAAACATTGCAGTAGTCCACGTTTCCACATTTACGGCACGCATGACGGGAATACACGAATGCCACACTAAGTCCTACCCTACATATCGGTGCTTATATACCCGTATCAGAGTCGCGCTTCGTTACTTACATGCTGCAGCAACGCCCTCACACGGAAGTATTTTGATCGCCCACTTATATGTGAAATAATTCTACACCAAATCAGGCATTATCTGACAGGGAAATCTACATCCACATCCATACTCTGCAAACCACTATGAAGTGCGTGACAGAGGGTGTGTTGTATTATACCAGTTATTTGTGCTTTTTGCCTTTCCATTCACGTAAGGAACACGGGAAAAAAGAATGCATAAATGCTTGTGTGCTTTTTATAATTAGTCTAGTCTCGCTTCGCGATCCCCACGGGAGCAATACGTAGGGATTTGTAGTACATTTCTAGGTTCTCCATAGAAAGTTAGTTCCACGAAATTCCTAAGAAAGCTTTCAAGGGGTAATTGGCCCCTACTTTCATGTGTCTGCCACTTCAGTTAAATTTGGTACGAGTCCCACACACCTGAGAAGTATGGGCTACATGAGTGTTTTGCGTGCGATCTCCTTCGTAGAAATGCGCAATATAGCGCATCTACATTGTTGCCATTATGTACAACTATCGCGGGAACTAAACATGGTCCGCAGCTCGTGGTCGTGCGGTAGCGTTCTCGCTTCCCGCGCCCGGGTTCCCGGGTTCGATTCCCGGCGGGGTCAGGGATTTTCTCTGCCTCGTGATGACTGGGTGTTTTGTGACGTCCTTACGTTAGTTAGGTTGAAGTAGTTCTAAGTTCTAGGGGACTGATGATCACAGATGTTAAGTCCCATAGTGCTTAGAGCCATTTGAACCATTTGAAACTAAACATGAATTACAGATTCGGATGAGGCAGAAACAAGTAGTTGGAAAGTGGAGCTTTTTGTCCATCTGAGCGGCACGTTTGGATAGCTCATATGTAAAAGGTAGACTGGAACGCAAAAATGATGGCTATGCAGTACTCACGTGCAACTTCACTTTTATCTTTTCAGTCACAAATGCAAACAGCAGCACGGATTAAGCTTAGCGGGCGGCTGTGAAGCGTAGGCAGGTTGCACGTATACAACATGCAGCAGGCGCACACTTACTATTCAGAACCTGTGTCACTTCCTTTATTTTTCGCTCAAGGAGAATAGTTGAAAGACTCCCCAATGAACCACTCGGATCCGCAGATCTGTCTTCCGTCTTTTCGTCGTCGACAGACTACACGCGGCCACACGCCGTGCCCCTAGAATATGTTAAGAAGCCTACGTTAGCGACGCCCTGGGTTTTTGTGGAGCGGGGCTGGGTTTACGGAGGAGGCGCATTATAAATTTCGACGAAAGGCGAAGTCGTAAACGGGGGACGGCGGAGGTGGCGGCGGCGGATCGCCAGCGCTATGCGTCCAGATTGTAATCGCGGCGGCGGCGGTCCGGAGCGTATTTCTGTTTTTAATGATGTTATCCGGCGCGGCTATCTGGCCCCCCCGCCGCCTCGCAGGCTCCCCGCCGTCGCACGGAACACTCCAACCCCCGGCCCGCTATCTGATGAGGCGACTCTCGCTGCCAATCGCACGCACCGCGCACGCAACGCGTCTCTCCCCAGTCGGATAACCTGCGAGCCGGAGAACGCCGTCCCGCTGTGACCAAAGGAGTGTCTGTGCGCCCTCCCTCAGAGCAGTACTAAATTACACACTACGATGTCCCCACGGTGATTTAGGCGCCTCGCGTTGGCAGGACGTCGGGAGTTAGAATGCAGAGCGTGGTGTCCGGGATAATGACGTGCGGTTTCAGATTTCTTCTTTACTAACAACCGTACTTGGGACGTGACAAATACACAAGTCTCAAAGAGAATTGATATACAGTCTGTTTACGGACTGATACCATTTCCGAGTCTCCTGTTCGTCACCTTGTTTGCCGGCCGCGGTGGCCGAGCAGTTCTAGGCGCTTCAGTTCGGAACCGCGCGACTGCTACGGTCGCAGGTTCGAGTCCTGCCTCAGGCATGGATGTGTGTGATGTCCTTAGGTTAGTTAGGTTTAACTAGTTCTAAGTTCTAGGGGACTGATGACCTCAGATGTTGAGTCCCAAAGTGCTCAGAGCCATTTGAACCAATCACGTTGTTTGCTCACTTAGATTTGCACAGTGCGGTCAAAAAGTTTCAGCACACTACAACGCAGGACACCGGTTATACTGGTTTCTCGAACTTCATTTACCACCATTAAGACATTTCCACACATATAATGCTACACATAATCCCACTTCTATAATTTAAAAAAAAAAAAAAATGGCTCTGAGCACTATGGGACTTAACATCTGAGGTCATCAGTCCCCTAGAACTTAGAACTACTTAAACCTAACTAACCTAAGGACATGACACACATCCATGCCCGAGGCAGGATTCGAACCTGCGACCGTAGCGGTCGCGCGGTTCCAGACAGAAGCGCCTTCAACCACGTGGCCACACTGGCCGGCTATAATTTTAAGATGCGATATAAAAACGCTAGTGATCAGTTTGCGTGTTGCAAGATTTCCGTCCACATCAAGACAGAACAGGAGTAATTTTCGCATCGCAAACCTTATTCTCCCGACAGACAATCTAATTACCCCCCAAACTGTGTTCGTTAGAGACGATTCTCCGAAATTGACGTGACTGAAACGAATTAAGCAATCCAAACATTTTGATTACTAATGCCCGCCATATGGAAAAGCTAAAAACACAACAGTGCAACTCCCTGCGATAACCTGGTAAGAAAACGGATGATGTTTCAATAAAGCCGAACATACATACTGCTATTTAATCAGCAGTTCTGACTTGGCCAGCAAATCTCACCTAAACAGGGCGCTCTTGCACGCTCTAACAAAGATTACAGCTCAGTAAAGTATGTTGAAAGATTAAATTTTTATATTTGACTGGATATCAACATTGAAGTTTCGCCTATAGCAAACAGAACATACAGCAACTGGGTTATTTGAGAACGAATAGCACAACAGATATTCTTCTGGGATAAAATTCATTGAGATATTCTTCTGTATATCGTGGAGTAGCACTCTAAAAGAGAAAGGGTGTTAAAAATATTGAAGCTCTGATTACGACCAAGAGATGTCTAAGGTGATCAGCTGGGAAGAGCATAGCCTTCGCATAACAAGTACCGAGACTTTGCGTTTCGTGGCGTCAACTCGAAAGACTTGCACCAGGCGAACGGTCTACCTGACGGGAGGCCCTAGCCACACGGCATTTACATTTTATCCAGAAATTCTATTCATATGACATCATCCCAATGGCTGCTTCTTTGCACGGATTTATTTGCCTCCATCAGTTGTTTTTAACATGCTGTTTCCTGTGTACATGCTGAAATTCTGTCAATGCTACTGGGCTGAAAATGGAATTAACAGCGCAATATTTGGCTGGAACAAAATCTATAAGCAAACAATAGTTGTTAAGTCACCCACTGCCAGTCGGTCGAACAAACCGACCACTCAATTACGTATGACTATCAGCCCCTTTGTACCATCTGAGGACACTGAAGACCGATGTTCTCGACTCGTCTGCTAGAGGGACCGGCTGCCCAGCAGTGGTCCGTCGGAATTGCAGCGCCCTTAACAAGCCCATCGGCACCTGGCGGGCCGCGCTGCGCCGTAAAACACGCGACCCGGCCAGGTTTTTTGTCCGGCTGGGCTGCGGCGGCCGCTGACGTTGTCACTGCCACGGACAGCGGTCACCGGCTGCCGTCCCCGGCTCACGGCCGTTGCCCTCGGGCTCTGTGGAAAACCGAAAATAGCCTCAAGAATACATTGAAGTTTTAAGGTAGTCTGCTTAACCAAACGTTTTCGCAAGTAACACACTTACCTTAGCAAAAGAAGCTGTACATCAAAATTCATATAAAGAAAATAAATCTGTTGAAAGACAAAACCGTTACTGTAGTTCGTTCCGTTTATGATGTAGGCTTAAAAGTGTGATTCAGGCTTAAAAATGTGCTGTTGGATATTGAGCTAAGTTCTTTATTCCATTTTTCGGCTTGATATTTCGACAGCCAATATACTGGGTGATCAAAAAGTCAGTATAAATTTGAAAACTGAATAAATCACGGAATAATGTAGATAGAGAGTTACAAATTGACACACATGCTTGGAATGACATGGGGTTTTATTAGAACCAAAAAAATACAAAGGTTCAAAAAATATCCGACAGATGGTGCTTCATCTGATCAGAGTAGCAATACTTAGCATAACAAAGTAAGACAAATCAAAGATGATGATCTTTACAGGAAATTCTCAATATGTCCACCATCATTCCTCAACGATAGCTGTAGTCGAGGAATAATGTTGTGAACAGCACTGCAAAGCATGTCCGAATTTAAGGTAAGGCATTGGCGTCGCATGTTGTCTTTCGGCATCCCTAGAGATGTCGGTCGATCACGATACACTTGTGACTTCAGGTAACCCCAAAGCCAATAATCGCATGGGCTGAAGTCTGGAGACCTGGGAGGCCAAGCATGACGAAAGTGGCGGCTGAGCACACGATCGTCACCAAACGACGCGTGCAAGAGATCTTTCACGAGTCTAGCAATATGGGGTGGAGCGCCATCCTGCATAAACATCGTACGTTCCAGCAGGTGTTTATCAGCCAGGCTGGGGATGATGCGATTCTGTAACATTATCGGCGTACCTCTCACCCGTCACGGTAGCAGTCACTGACGTTTTGCTGTCCAGCGCCATCTGTAGGACATTTTGTGAACTTCTTTTTGTTCTAATAAAACCCCATGTCATTCCAAGCATGTGTGTCAATTTTTACCTCTCTATATACATTATTCCGTGGTTTATTAAGTTTTCAAATTTATACTGACTTTTTGATCACCCGGTACTTGTTACAGCATGTGAGCTATGTTGATAGGTGTTCTCGCTGCTGGGACTCCAACAGCGAGCATAGTTACACAGCTTGCAGGACATGAAGAAGACGAATTGCGAAATAACATGCAGAAAAAAGGAATCAACAACTCGACTGAACAACCGATAATGCACCGTTAATCAACAAAGCCCAAAAACCAAGGAAATCGCTCTACAAAGCTTTTCCTTCGTCGGGTACAGTCTGATGATAGCTGTTTTATGCAAAATTCGGTAAGTTGAAATAAAACTGTAGAAAAAAGCAAAGCCCGCATCTCGTGGTCGTGCGGTAGCGTTCTCGCTTCCCACGCCCTGGTTCCCGGGTTCGATTCCCGGCGGGGTCAGGGATTTTCTCTGCCTCGTGATGGCTGGGTGTTGTGTGATGTCCTTAGGTTAGTTAGGTTTAAGTAGTTCTAAGTTCTAGGGGACTGATGACCATAGATGTTAAGTCCCATAGTGCTCAGAGCCATTTTTGAAAAAAAGCAAAGGTAACCAAGCGGTATCAGTTGTTTACTGGAAGCAATGATAAAACTGTAAATGCTTAATTACAGCGCAAATTGTCATTTATGGCCAGTTTATCGCACCGAATTGTAGTTACTAAAAATGTACAACCACGGGGCATCGAAATCGATGAATCATGCAAGTAAATGAACAGCTTTTTGCACCATGATAGCGATGTCTCTAATAAAGAGTAGCATTTGCTTGTAGAATGAGATAGCGGATATTTTGAAACCGTGAATTCCACATAAAAGAAACTATTGATGTGGTACACGCTTACAGAACTGCGGTGAGGTTTGATTGAAATTATCGTTTAGAGTGACTTGGTACTGAAGCGTTATTTAGATAACTGGGAGAACGGATAAAAAGGCCCCAGATCCAGCCGAAATATGACAGTTAGGTTGTAACGATGTGAGTGGGAGCTACAATTACAAAAGATAAAGAACAGTCAAAATAAGATCGATGTAAAAGGAAAGAGAACCAGAAGAGTTTGTCACCTTGGTTGAAGTTACTGATACATCTTCGAAAGATAGAGAATTGAAAAGAAAAGGATTTGCAGTTGAATTAATATCTAGAAATCTCTCTACCGGTGGGGCACAGTAGAACTCTACAATATAGCGCTCTACGTGTTCATGTCAGCAAAGGTGAGTCGATATTGAATGCGGACAGCTGACCCTTTCGGAACATGACGACGATAAATAACAATGTAAAAACGCATTGTAGAGCCAGCTGACACTGTTTTGGAATTGCTCTCGACCTGATTAGTAGGAGGCGGTGTGCTGTTTTTTTGTACGAGTTTCCGCAATTGCTGGGATCACGATAAAGCTACATAGTCCATTTACTCCAGGTATTGACAAGAGTTGACGAATAGAAGCCGATGAACTGTCGGCACTAAACGCAACGTTGTAACTGAGTTCGCTCCACAACTGTGTCATTGAATATAACAACGATGCAGTTTATAAATAATGTTGTAAGTCACCACATCGTAATTTGTCGTCGAATTGCTAAATTAATTACTGGAACACGTCGGTCATTAAAAAGACTCTCACAGGGCTGCTGCCTTGTATCAGTGTTGCAGAACAGGGACTAGGGCGTGGGAATGGTGTAAGAGTGAGTCTCGCTGAGCCGGCGCTAATCCGTCTTAAAATGAAAGCCGCATGCAATAACAAAGCGAGTGGCGGGGACGCGTCGCGGATCATTTGTGGGCCAGTAATTGCAGTATTTTACGCGACCGAGACCAGCCTTCGAGCAGTACTCGCGGCACTCGTAAATCTAGAGCGAACGCCCGCGCTTATAACGGCGCTCTTCCGGCAGATCTTAAAGCTGAGTTAATTGCACAGTAAACTCGGAAAAGCCGCACACGCCTCGCCTTCGCTGCGTCGACCGCAGACCTATGCGCGTGTTTCTCGCGTCGCCGATTACCCACTGTCGATCTTAATTTCCTCGCCTACCCGTAGTCTACGTACTACAAATACTGCTCATTGTTTCATATATCGTCCACTTATACCCAATGGATGCTCTTAGTCTTACATTCTAATTTCCTGCACAATCATAACTGATAACTGATTTTCCCTGCGTCGTATCTAAATATTTTGCTCCGTTTCCTTTGTCTCTTTTGTTCATGATTTTCACTTCTCTCTTACGATAAATTCAGTATTATTTAGTCTTGCACCAGAAGTACCCGTCATTAATGGTCAGTTGCACGCCCCACACCTACCTACCACCGCAAAGTAGCCCCTACTTTTTTGAAGAATACCACAATTTTGGCAACTAGAGGAAGATCGAACCCTCTTTCAGACAATACCTTCTGCAACAAACTGTTCTCGCATCATGTACGAAACTTCATGAACTTCTCTTTCCACTAGCTCCTTGTAGTGATAACAGACAACCAATCGTCGCCAGCCGGCCGGTGTGGCTGTGCGGTTAAAGGCGCTTCAGTCTGGAACCGCGTGACCGCTACGGTCGCAGGTTCGAATCCTGCCTCGGGCATGGATGTGTGTGATGTCCTTAGGTTAGTTAGGTTTAATTAGTTCTAAGTTCTAGGTGATTTATGACCTCAGAAGTTAAGTCGCATAGTGCTCAGAGCCATTTGAACCATTTGAACCAATCGTCGCCATTCTTACTACCAATGACTCGATGAACAAAACGAGAAGAAGAATTAATGTTATTGGCTTAACTTCCCCGTTAAAGCAAAGAAGCACTACCTAAGTTGAGACTGAAAACGGCATAATCGTATAAATCGTTCGTGACCTTGAAATAAGTATCTTAGCACAACCTTGAAATTATTTCCTGCACCTACGTCGAAACCTGCATAAGGATTACCGGTCTTCACGCCGGTTCATGCTAGTACAATTCATGTGTTATAATCACTTCCTCTCTCAGTTCCTTTGCAGAGAAACATTATTCGTAAATGTAAATCCATTCTCCCCGTTAAAAACCTGTAAGAAATAAACGAATACATTTCATTTTACGCACTGTATGTATGGTTTGAACAAACAGATTTGGAGAGTAAGGAGAGAAGTACTGCCGCAATTGTAGCTGAGAGGTTGGCACATGAGTCTTACCTGGATGTCTGAGACAACAAGAGCATTACACGCGGAAGCTCCCGGTTCGAGTCTTGGACCAGCGCATACTTTTAATCGGTCGGATGGTTTCAGAAACAGCACGCATTCAGCTGCAGGGTAAAAAAATTAATTTGTCTGTTATGTAAGCAGGAGGCATTTGAGACTACGTTCCACGATTTGATAGCCCAAAATACGCAGTCCTTACTTTCCCTTGTAAGCAATATTATCTCTGTAAAAATACTTCTCGCTGTGACTAAATAATCTCTCATGATATCAGTTATCTAACTGCTAATGTACTGACCTTACAATATTTTGTTTGGGACTTTGTTCTCATTTCCAATGGTTGAAGTTAAATTTAGTGTAATGAAATTAGTAAACATTTTGAGCATACAACCGTCTTTAGCAAGAAGCTACATACATTTTTGTACAATTCTCACGCTTTCACGCAGATAAACCGCTCTTTTGCTGGCTAAAACAAAATACAGAATTAATTTAGTTACTATGTTGACTTGAATTTTTCTCTTTATATTTCTGGAACTGACGTCGATAAAATCCATCCATATTGTAAAAATTAATGTACGTATGTGTGTGAATTCCACATCTGCTCCGAAACCACCAGACCGATTTCAACTAATGTTGGTACACGTATCCCTTACTGTCAGGCAACAATCGCTCTGGGGGTAAGAACCACCTGCCTAACAACGTTCAGGACGTATGGCGTCATAAAAAGTGAGATGCACGATCCAGGGCTACTGATTCCATTCCCAATACATTTTTCAGGCATTATACACATATGTCGCTGAATATACCTACACGAACATGTCATCGTACGGCATATCGTTCAGGCGAGATGACATCATAAACACTGAGATGCGTGAAAAAATGCCACATCATGCGCGAATTTTTAATACATTTATTCTTTGCTACTAAGACACTTCCACAGTGGAGTCACCTAAAGTAATCTGTAGCACCTGGCTGCGCTGTTGACAGCTTTCAACTCCGAAGCACGAACGGCTGTTAGTGAAAACGATAGCCCTCTATACAGCAATGAAGAGGGGTCGTGCTGTAGACAGGCGAAGCAGGTGCGCCCAGCGTACAGAAAGTTTCCGGGAGCATCTCACACACAGCTTGAACGTTACGGAGAATTTGTATTTTGCACTATGTTTCTTGATTTAGATACTGTACTTGCAATTTTTTACATTTTGTGTATTTCTTTATTCGACTGTTTCATAATTTCAAAGGTGTTTTTATGAATGCATGGACATGAACTTTTTTCTAGAGTACGATACAAGCACGGTTCGTTTGTTGTTTTCGTTTCTAATAGAAAATTGGCGAAATTAACACCCTTGCTATGCCGAGTTCGTAAGCTCTCTCTCTCTCTCTCTCTCTCTCTCTCTCTCTCTCTCTCTCTCTCTCTCTCTCTCTCTCTCCCCCTCTCACTACTCTATTCGTTTAGTCGGTTCCGACTCTTCGTGACCCCATGAACCCAATCACGCCACTTTTTCCTGTCTTGCACTTTCTCCCGTAGACCTTCCATCCAGGTTGGAACCCATTGCTTATGTGATGCCATCGATCCATCTCATCCTCTGACGTCCTCTTCTTCTAGTTTCTTCAATATTCCCCATTAATGTTTTTTTCGAGCGAGGCATGCCTTCGCATTGTGTGTCCAAAGTAGGTCAGCTTTCTTTAACATTAGACCTTCCAGGGAGAAATCTGGTTTTATTTGCTCCAATATTGATCTGTTGGTTCTCTTTGCAGTCCATGGAACTCTAAGAAGTTTCCTCCAACACCACAATTCGAAGGAGTCAATTCTTCGCCGTTCAGCCTTTCTAATGGTCCAGGTCTCACATCCATACAGCACAACTGGAAAGACTATAGCCCTCACAATACGGATCTTTGTTGCTAGTGTTATATCTCTGGACCTTATAACTTTGTCAAGTTTTGACGTCACCTGTCTACCGAGCAACAGGCGTCTCCGGATTTCATGGCTGCAGTCGCAATCAGCAGAGATCTGAATTTAAGCTAGTATGAGCTAATTGGGGAAGCGAATTTTTTACAAAACAAAAAAATATTTGTTGGCCAGGAAGCGTGAGTGTTTCGAGACGAGGTGCTGAGGTAGCTTCATTTTGCAGCTACTTGCGTAAAGCAATCAGTCTCGTCTCACCGTTTTGTCCGGGGAATGTGTTTATTTTTGTCGTAACCGGAAGGAACCGCCGTGTTCACGGGCGGAGGCTATTACGTGCGTGCGGTTGCGAGTAACAACGGGGCACCGCGGCTCGAGCGTGTCGAGGATGAGGGCAGTCACTGGAAAAAAAAGAAAAAAAAACAGGAGAGAAACACACAGAGAGAGAAAAAGAGCTAGCGGGGCGCGACGCTTGTCAAATAACAGCCGCGACCTGTCCGCACTTACTCCGTCCGGAATAATGCATGCAATTATTTCATGCGCGGCGCGGCCGTTTCAATTAGCGGAGGCACGCTTCGGAACGGGCGGTGGCTCCGGTGTGCGCGGCGAGGTCGCGAGCGAGCGAGCGCAGCGCTGCTCGGCTCGGCTCGGCTCGCCGCGGTGCAGGTTTAAAGTTATTAAAGGACAGCGGCGACGCCGGGGCTCAGTGATTGCTCGTCAGAGCCGCCTCCGCCTCCGGCCGCGGGTGCGCCGTTCGCCGGCGCAGCAGCTTCCGCCGCTTGACTCCAAATCTAATTAAGGCGAGCGTGCGCGCAATTGTCGCTGCGCCCTGCCCACGGCCTCCCTCTTGCTCGCAGGGCTGGCTGGCTTGCTGCCGGCCTCCTCCTGCGTCTACTCCTCCACCCCCACGAGTCGGCAAGCCGGCGGACGGACACAAAATAAAATCTCATTCGCAACACACAAAACTCCCCCATTACATTGCATTACAAAACCCCGCGGCTCACTCCGAGTTAATCGCATTGAATTCCAATGGGGTGGAAAATTTCATTCCGCGCGTCGCCACCCGCAGGGCGGCCAGACCCCCCGCTGGCCCCCTCCTCTCCTCCCCCTCCCCCTCCTCCCACACCACCCTTCCCCATCCTAGCGTCGGGATCCGCCGCGAATTTGCATAATCGCCGCTCGGTCGGCCGCGGAGGCAGCGTCGGTGGCGGCGTCGGAGGTGAGGCCGTGCGGGGACCACCACCTTACCAGACGCAGAGACGCCAAGGAGATGCGACCGTCGTAGCACAATCCGTCTAGAGTGGAAGTGTCGCACACTTAAATCCTTCGCGATTGTACCTTGTTTGCAGTAGTGTAGCAGTATGCGAAGTACACTTGAGCAGATGCCAAAGAACGACAGTTGCGTCCGAGTGAATGTGAATGGCTACGTAGTAGCTCTGCAGGACCACCATATTTTCGTGCGATGCACCAGAGGCTTTCATGCTAGCAAATAATCCCAGCTGTTTACCGCGGAGTCAACTCCCAAATGCACAGAGCATTCTGGAAATGCAATAGCGGAAGTTGATAATTTGTGCCGGATTGGGACTCTCTCAGGAGCGGTTGCCTTAATCGTTTGTCACCCGGACACGGTCCCTGACTGACCCAAGTTTCCTACTTACAACACCTTACAATGCAGCGTCCCTCGTCCATTAACAACTACTTGCATATTATTGATTCCCGTACGAGTTCGAACGATAGTAGTACATACACGCTGAAGGAAATGTCTTGGAGCCGTCACGCTATCATACACCAGTAGTGTCTGCTCTTCGGACATGTCCGATGGAACAGACATTATTCGTATACGTATACATTAATGTTGCTACAGAAGAATGCTGAATATTAGATAGGTAGATCACATAACTAATGAGGAGGTATTGGGGAGAAGAGGAGTTTGTGGCACAACTTGACTAGAAGAAGCGATCGATTGGTAGAACATGTTCTGAGGCATCAAGGGATCACCAATTTGGTATTGGAGGGCAGCGTGGAGGGTAAAAATCGTAGAGGGAGACCAAGAGATGAATACACAAAGCAGATTCAGAGGGATGTAGGTTGCAGTAGGTACTGGGAGATGAAGAAGCTTGCACAGGATAAAGTAGCATGGAGAGCTGCATCAAACCAGTCTCAGGACTGAAGACCACAACAACATACATTAATGTGAAGTTACTTAGATAGGTGGAGAAACTACATAACGAAAAAGAACTTTGTTAGGAAATATGCGCTAATGTGAATAGTGAAATTGTGCGATCAAGATAGGGAGATATGGCAGTGCTGGAATCCTACTGTTGCTTCGGTCTATGTGTGTGTGTTTGGAGCAGATAAGTAGATATTTTTACACCGATGAGCGCCAGCTACCATCGGTGTTAGCAACAGTCCTCCCGTTTTTCACTCATAAATCTGAAGATATCAAATTTGCCCGAAACCGGTATACTTTCAATAAAACATGATTTATAGTAAAATGAAATTTTCACTCTGCAGCGGAATGTGCGCTGATGTGAAACCTCCTGGCAAATTAAAACTGTGTGCACATAGTTTTAATCTGCCAGAAAGTTTCATGATTTGTACTGTTTAGTACATAAAACTGGATATAATGTTAGCACATAATATGGGGAAGAAGTATTGGCCTAGCAAAAAAATGAAAGAAATAGTCATAGGCCTATGCATACACAATAGATAGCAGGAATCATTCACTGTTAAACAGTGGATCGGTGCTGGTTTTAATTTTTTATGAGCATTCTTCTTCTTCTTCTTCTTCTTCTTCTTGTTTTTCTTTTGCGCTTATCCCGTATACACACGGAATCAAAATGTTAATTATAGGATTCGGCATTATTAATGTTAGAAGGTGGCCTGTTCCTCTTCCTGTCGCCACCCCTTTACCCCCTGGGACGGAATTTGTGCACCCCAATTGTCTTGCCGCTATTGTCGCCGTCGTAAAATTATGTGAAAGTTTATTAAATGTTTGCAAATTGTGGAGCTTGAGGCGGGAAGTGGCTACCAGCTCGGTATTCACTTACTCGAATGTGAGAAACCGCCTAGAAACACCTCCAACGTTAATTCATCGTTAATCCACCGTACTAATTTGATCCAGACCAAGCAAGCCTTCCCGAGTCGCAGAAGCGACGTGCTAACACGTGCGGCCATCCGGGCGGGTTTTTGTGAGCATTAACCTGTATTTTCGTATTCTGGGGGGAAGTGGGGAGGGGGGGGGGGCGATAAACACGTCATTGGTACAGTAAATGGAAGGGACAGAACTGTAATGGTATTGCCATATTACATATTCTGATGGTAACAGAATTGCTCACAAGGGAACCTCCCCATCGTACCCCCTCAGATTTAGTTATAAGTTGGCACAGTGGATTGGCCTTGAAAAACTGACACAGATCAATCGAGAAAACAGGAAGAAGTTGTGTGGAACTATGAAACAAATAAGCAAAATATACAAACTGAGTAGTCCATGCGCAAGATAGGCAACATCAAGGACAGTGTAAGCTCAAGAGCGCCGTGGTCCCGTGGTTAGCGTGAGCAGCTGCCGAACGAGAGGTCCTTGGAACAAGTCTTCCGTCGAGTGAAAAGTTTAATTTTTTTATTTTCAGACAATTATCAAAGTTTAGGCATTCACACATAATCAACTTCTCTCTCCAAAATTCCAGGACATGTTCAGATTTACTTGGACATATGCAGGATTTGACGGTATACACACGGAAAAATTTGAAAACGTTAGAAACATATGTTTTGACAGAGCACAGGAAAAACTGTGCGACTGTGAAACTGTTACATTCATTTATTGCAGTTTATGTGACAAACTCTTATGTTTTCATCTTTTTTTTGGGAGTGATTATTACATCCACAAGAAAACCTAAATCGGGCAAGGTAGAAGAATCTTTTTACCCATTCGCCAAGTGTGCAAGTTAGGTGGGTCGACAACATATTCCTGTCATGTGACGCACATGCCGTCAGAAGTGTCGTATAGAATATATCAGACGTGTTTTCCTGTGGAGGAGTCGGTTGCCTATGATCTTGCGATCAAATGTTTTCGATTCCAATTGGAGAGGCACGTCCTTTCGTCTACCAATCTCGCGGTTTTGAGGTGCGGTCGCAAAACGCAGACACTAAACTTATTACAGTGAACAGAGACGTCAATGAACGAACGGACAGATCATTACTTTGCGAAAATAAAGAAAATGAACTTTTCACTTGCGGGAAGACTTGAACCAAGGACCTCTCATTCCGCCGCTGCTGACGCTAACCATGGGACCACGGCGCT
The DNA here is from genome assembly GCF_021461385.2 of Schistocerca piceifrons. Lineage (NCBI taxonomy): Eukaryota > Metazoa > Arthropoda > Insecta > Orthoptera > Acrididae > Schistocerca > Schistocerca piceifrons. Next base: position 154,394,547 of record NC_060141.1, read on the forward strand.
CCTCAGCTCATACTCTCCTTCATGTTGGCTATCTTCGGGATGGACTACTCAGTTTGTGTATTTTGCTTATTTTTTTCATAGCTCCACACAACTTCTTCCTGTTTTCTCGCTTGATCTGTGTTCAGTTTTTCAAGGCCTATCCACTGTGCCAACTTATAACTAAATCTGAGAGGGGTGCGATGTGGAGGTTCCCTTGTCAGAAGGCCGGCCGCAGTGGCCATGCGGTTCTAGGCGCTACTGTCTGGAACCGCGCGACCGCTACGGTCGCAGGTTCGAATCCTGCCTCGGGCATGGATGTGTGTGATGTCCTTAGGTTAGTTAGGTTTAAGTAGTTCTAAGTTCTAGGGGACTCATGACCACAGATGTTAAGTCCCATAGTGCTCAGAGCCATTTGAACCATTTGCTCAGAAAGTCAGAGAGACAGGGAGACGGAGGGACTGGAATGAAGGAAATGTAGAGGCTCTGGACCAAAATCACCGTACAAGAAGATAACCTCGCAGATGAAGAAAAGTGGAGATTGGGTTGTGATAGTCGGCCAGTTTTCAGTACATAACGATTAGAGATAGCATATTGAAGGCCATGAGCAACGTAAATGCGACGTGTGATCCCAAGCATTTCATTTGACACGCGGCAGCTGTGCCGCTTGCAACTCGCCATCCGGTACGCGGACGCAGCAAGTACCCGGGTATTGCGGCGGCGCTTGATGGATCGCGGGCCGCTGTGACGTCACGCTGACAGCGGCGTAATCGGAAGTGACGTGCTGCTCCGTGCGCCGTGCGCGCCCCCGCCCCCTCCTTTCTTCGTGCTGCCTCCTTTTTTTTGCCGGCAGTTGCGCGGCTGTCGCCTGACGGGCGCACATCCATCTCTTTGTCCGCGGGCTCGCGCTGTCATCGTGGTCCGCCCCGTCAAACGCCAGCGCGCTCTGTTTATACCGCGCGCGTTACCCGCCATTTAAATCACACGTGCCGCGCACGCATCCGCTCCGACGTCTCCTCGGCAGGTGCTCGCGTCGTTGCTCTCCAGTACAGCCACCTGGGATCATGTCAGGAACAGCTATCTCTCTCGACCTGACCTCGTGGTTGTAACAGTGTATTGTTGGAGGGGGTGAAAGGACAGGAAAGGGAAGGAAGTAATAATATCAGCTGCATCTGGACTTAATGCGGAATCTGCGGGGAGGGGTGAAGACGTTTGCCGGACCGGGACTCGAACCCGGGATCTCTTGCTTACTAGACAGTTGTGTTAACCACTGGGCAACCGCAACACGGTGTTCATCACAAATGTGTAGACTATCTCACCACGCTCCTCAGCTGAGCCATGCTCCCACCTGTTTGCAGTCGCCGTCAGTTTCCTCCATGCTCACTACTTTGAGATTCCTACAAGAGTTCGAACGTAAATGTCCGTCTGCACTGAAGGTTGTGAAATCATTGCCCCTCGAGGCGAATCGGTTAATATGAATGCGTCGCGTCTGTTCTTTTGAACATGTCGGAAAGAACAGACTACCTGCCGGAAAAGACTCCAAATAATTATTTAAATATCTTGTGATGTCTCAGAATCACTACTGGAGCATTCTGGAATGGTTCAAATGGTTCTCAGCACTGTGGGAGGTCATCAGTCCCCTAGAACTTAGAACTACTTAAACCTAACTAACCTAAGGACATCACACACATCCATGCCCGAAGCAGGATTCGAACCTGCGACCGTAGCGGTCACGCGGTTCCGGACTGTAGCGCCTAGAACCGCTCGGCCAATCTGGCCGGCCTCTGGAATGATTCTTCAAAAATATGATGGCTAGTATGTTCGTCTGCCCCCTTTGCTTTTCAGCTGTTAATAAATTCATTGTCGACGGAACCTTAGAACTTGCACGACCAACGTTACAGTCAGTAAGGAAATGCAACACTTATTTAAGCAACTGAAGGTAGAGTATGTATTTCACAAGTACCGTTCGTTGCTATGGCAGGCAAGCTGTATTTTGTTATGGCTCCAAAACTGGCCTGATTAAATTTTTACGTCGTTCCCTTCAACAGCTACAAACAAGAACACACAACTTAAGGTCGTTTCCTTCGTTATTAGTATGGATGATCGCTGTGTGTGTGACGTGGTACTGTAAGAGAGAGAGAGAAAAACATTCTGAATTTTCTGTAAATTACTAGTGTACGTAGCGTTGTTTTAGCCTATTTCCAGCCATGGACATCAGCAAAGTTGAGTAGTATTCTCTAAACATTGTCATTATGTGGAAAAAATTCCAAATTACCGCTTCCAAAAGTTCAGGTAGCATCTCCTGATCTTGCTTTAATATCACATGTCATTGAAATTGCAAGACATGGCTGTTCCGAAAATCTCAGCTGCCTCTGACAGTAACATCCGCAAGAGAAAAGTACTTACTTTTCCTTCCATAATTATTTGTAATCTGTTAAACATACTGAAAAGTATAAATGTCCTCAACTGCAGTAGATGATCTGATAATAAGAAGCAGCTCGGGAAGACACAATGAGTGTGCTGCGAAACATTCGCTTGCAAAATTGTTTTATTTCTTCTTCTTCTTATGAATGATTTAAGATACAGAAAAAGGTAGTTTTTGTACAAAATTTCCTTACGTATCCACATTCTGTTAACAAAAATGAGGTCCGATGAGCCGTTTAGTAGAAGCTAAATCTCGAATCTTGTGGTGTCCGCGTCGTGAAATGGTGAAAAATATCAGACCAGTAACTGTCTGTTTGACCCAAATGTATTAGTCATATTAACGTAAAATTTCATCTTAGTCTATTCAGCAGAGTACTCGTGATTAACTCGTGGGGAGAGTCGTAGACACGCCCCACTGTTTTTTTTTTTAACTACCACCATATCACTGGCGGCGTCTGTGAGCTCCTGATTACCATTATTGGGCCGGCCGAAGTGGCCGTGCGGTTAAAGGCGTCTGGAACCGCAAGACCGCTACGGTCGCAGGTTCGAATCCTGCCTCGGGCATGGATGTTTGTGATGTCCTTAGGTTAGTTAGGTTTAACTAGTTCTAAGTTCTAGGGGACTAATGACCTCAGCAGTTGAGTCCCATAGTGCTCAGAGCCATTACCATTATTGGTTTGTGACGCGGAAGTCCTGGGTTCGATTTCTGGTAACAACCTTAGATGTTTCTGTGGTAAAAATGTAAATGCCGTGTGGCCAGGGCCTCCCGCCGGTTAGACCAGTCGCCTGCTGAATGTCTTTTTTCAATAGTTGCTTATTTTTTATGACCCACCGTCTAATTTCTTATGGTGGGTCGTATGTTGCCACTTAGCCGCTGTGACTGGGTCCGGGGTCCGGAGTGACTGAAAGTAACACCACACCGGCTCCCGTCCCCACTCACACCATTGCCCGTGTCCCGCCACGTGGAGGCGCGCTCTATTTGTTTACATCCATTTGATATCTTTTTTTGTGCAGCATTAGAAAAACTTATAACTAATACAAAATCAAGTGAGATATTGATAAACAAAACTAAATTAAATATTTAGAAAGAAGGAAGACAGAGAATTGAATAGAGAAGAGGCAAGTATAATATTGCCCGTCACCTGGTTTTGGGCAGCGGCCCGGGTCTTGGAATGACCCTCAAGACGCTGGCCATCGCTCACCATGCCTTTAACGTCTACCATTCTGAAAACTACCTTAGCTATAAGAGATTAGGACAATACAACACCCATTCTTTGAGCGAAGAAAATCTCCGACCCAGCCGTGAATCGAACCCGGGCCGTTGGGTATAACATTCCGTAGCGCTGACCATTCAACTACCAGGGGCGGACGTTTCTGTGGTGAAAAAGTCTGGAATGGGGTCCACTCATCGTCGTGAGACCAAATGAGTAACTGTTCCATTAAGTAAGCATTCAAACTGATACACATGACGCTCAGATGAATCTAAAGACGTTAGCAACGCTGGAAGCCAGTTTCAATTTCAGTCAACCTTTTAACAAAGGTAAAACTGATGACAACGATCGATCGGTCACGAGTCAAAAATGTTTGAATCTGGATGTTGCCAGGGAATAACTAGAGTTGAAAACAGCGTCTTATTTGAATTAGTCGCATTCTTTCGTATGCTCAGTGTGGATGAAACGTTCACAATATATAGTGTACGTCACCGTCTAACAAATCCTAGAGGCGCTGTCCTTCGGTGGTAAACGCGACGCTGGAGGGCAGGAGGAGCAACACCGGCGCCGACGTCGGCCGGCAGCACTTGTTGCTCTCCTCGCTTCTCTGCGAGGGGCCTGTCGCTGGAGCTGGAGCCGGAGGTTGGAGCACGTACTTGACGGGCCGTCCGGCGGCGGCGAAAGTGCGGCACGCGCCGCCCGCACGCAGTTTTCACTGCCTGCCTGGAAAGTCGCGTCGCGCTTCCCGGAACGAGCGGGCGCTTCGCCGCACGGCGCCACTCTGCGTCGTAAACTTTACAGCTACCACTGCGACGGCGTTCACTCGCTGCTATGAAGACGTGGGCCATGGGGCGATTTCCACGCTCGCCTGGGAGAGACAGAGAGAGAGAGAGAGAGAGAGAGAGAGAGAAAGAGTTGCGGATTCTGCGGGATAAATTCGAAAACTGACTTGCGATCATTGGCTATCCATCTGAAACCTTTTGCAAATTTCCCGAAAATCATCCAGAAAGTATCGGAAATACTGAACTCAACAACAGCTGTAGCCTCATAAGTGAGATGCTCATCGCTCTCGCCGGCCGCGGTGGCCGTGCGGTTCTAGCGCTGCAGTCCGGAACTGCGGGGCTGCTACGGTCGCAGGTTCAAATCCTGCCTCGGGCATGGATGTGTGTGATGTCCTTAGGTTAGTTAGGTTTAAGTAGTTCTAGGTTCTAGGGGACTGATGACCTAAGATGTTAAGTCCCATAGTGCTCAGAGCCATTTGAACCCATCGCTCTCACTTCGTTGTGATGTTCTACGCAGACATCTGATATCAATTACTGTACACTGACTGTGGTGGTGTAGTGATTGAGAAACGCGAATCACATCCGGGGGGAACAGATTTCCGGTTTATGCAACTGTTTGTTGTGAGCTCACAATCTTTTAAATGACTTCATATTTGCCACTAATTTTACGTTTGTACAATATTTTCTATTACAGTTTCGATCTTTTAGTCATTTTGAAGTTGTTGCAGGCGCCGAAAAATCAGCAGTAGTCAGCGCTAATGAATAACAAAAATGACGTTAGCCGTACAACTCATGTCAGCCGTTGTCACATACACCATTGTAATACGAAGATAAGGATAAGAGCTATGGAAACTAAATTTGTACTCGTATTTACTCCACATGTCAGTCTAGTGCGTAGTTCCTACGCGTTAGTACTTGAATATGGGAAAAGGCAAAACAGAAATACAGTGGTTATTGTAATAAATGTACACAGCGGTGAATATGAAGGCATTTAACAGGGTTGACGTTTGTAGCGAGCATCGCCAGGATAATTCTTGCTACAAGTAGTCCAAGTTTACGTTCCGTCTGAAACATTATCGTCGTCGGTGGGATGTTCTGTCCTAATTTTGGTTTGATTATTTTTTTAAATTAACGTTCAATATCCGATTACGTAAGTTACTTCGTTGTTTGATAGTAGTTCTTATTAGATTTCTGTGCCCTTTATTATGAATTTATGCATTTAGCGCTATCATTTTTTTAAAGATTTACTCATGAGGGTCAATGAAAGGGCAACGAATAGCCATGTGGACGTCCTCGAGGTCGCAATTAATGCAAAACATTACTGTGGCAAAATGGCAGTCTCCAATCCGACTTATTTGGATTCCTGATACTCTCCATTCAAAGACTCCGATCGAAGTTGGGAAGTGCTTGCTCGTCTGCGACAGTCGTCTCGTTACGACTGGTCGAAGCAGAGGGCTGCTAATGGGACTGTAAATGCGAAGCGTATATGCGCGCCAGCGGTTACTGGAGGCGAGTCTTGCTGGAGACAGCGGGAGAATGCCTGCGCAGATGAGGTCGACGCCGGGAGAGACGGCGGCGCACGCCACGCCTGAAATACCCAGTGCGCCGGCATTCGTGACTCGCACGCGCGCCGCTGCTGCCCGCTCACGCGAGAACACTGTTTATCTGCCGACCGTCGGCGGCCAGTGATGCACCCTTTGGCGAACGCCGGCGAGCCCAGCTTCCGCGCGGGGTAAAAGGCGGCAGGTTAGAAATTCGGGAGAGCGTTAATGGCCGGCTAATAGGGTTTAGCGCCATTACTGATGGACGCACCCAGGACTCCTTCCGTGGAAGCCTCGTAATTTCATTTAGGCCACGTGTCCACCGGCGGTGCTGTGGTCCGCGAGATGGCGGCAGGACGCGAACGGTGCGTCCGGAGGAGCTACTTGGCGTACTGCGTTGCTGCGATGACCCTCGAAGGTAAAATGCTCCAGACACGTCGACTACAAGTCGAAATTTGTAATGCTTGTTATTCTCTTACACCAGACATGGGAACCTCTGGTGACCCACAGGCCGCCTTCTCATGTGACGCGACACCAGCGTTCGTAGCGTATGGAGTCGAAACTACAGCGTCCATGATGTCAATGTTTATGGGGTAACGCACTGATATGAATGGACCCCTTTCCCGACCCTCCATGGGAGCAAATGAAACCTCAAAACACCTGGTTTTGAGATACATTCGTTTTGTGTTCACCCGGAATTTCTTCCGCGGGCAGGTTTGAAACCAATCTCGGACCGGATGCGGTCCAGCGGACCACCGCTTGCTTCAAATGGTTCAAATGGCTCTGAGCACTATGGGACTCAACATCTTAGGTCATAAGTCCCCTAGAACTTAGAACTACTTAAACCTAACCAACCTAAGGACATCACACACAGCCATGCCCGAGGCAGGATTCGAACCTGCGACCGCAGCAGTCCCGCGGTTCCAGACTGCAGCGCCAGAACCGCACGGCCACCGCGGTCGGCCCACCGCTTGCTCACTCGTGCTCTAAACAGAGTGATAAATTAGAGTAATGACCCATTGTAGTATCAGGGCGTTTCAATAGAAACCAGACAATCTGATTATAGAGCAATAGGAGTTCTAATAGAGCACATTTGGCAGCATTTACCTTGCACCTAAGAAGGCCTTCCTAAAACCTTGAGGAAAACCAGGCGATGGCAACTATCTTTAATTAAATTCTCGCATCGCGTATCGAAGACAAAAAAATGAAAGTCTAGGCTGTATATGTTTACGTGTATACTCGGCTAATTCGGTGACTTGTTCGTCGTATGTTGTGTACCTATACCGCTGCGTGCTGTATTGCAAGTTTCTTCCGGGCCACAGTATTCCTATTTAAGTTAGTTGGAATCTTGAGTGTTAGCGGGCTGGAGTGCTCACGCCAACAGCACACCGATGGGAGAATGTCATTGTCGGCTCCAAGGGTGTGTGCTGGCACTTGCTCTGCACGAAGCGTTCCCCCGCCAGTCTCTCAAGCGGGAAACTTTTTCAGAAGCGAAAATATCTCCTATTTAAAAAAAACACACAATACAGCCCTAAATAAAATTAAGCGCAATTCCTTGCCACGCTTAGGGACAATGTAGGGACCTACACAGTACGTGAATGTCTAAATTTTTAAGCTGATTCTTGTAGGTTAAAAATACATTGGACATCAGCTTCTTACAGATTACATATTGACACTAAAACCGCTTTTTGCCGGAGCTCGTACGCAGGAAACACAATGGTCACGAAACTCTAGAAGCATCCATTGTCGATCGTGATATTTTGGTATTAAAAAAAGTATTTCAATTAGTTTAATAGTTTTAGAGATATGCAGTAGTAAGTGCAGCACGAAATAAAATTGAGAACAATATGTTTGACTTGCTTGGATGCACTATATGGATCAATACCATAAGTAAATTTCAATCTGTTACGTTATTTTGGTAGTGGACAAAGACTTTAAATCAGTTTTCTATCACCACGGAGAGTGGGGCGCTGTGGTGGCCACTACCATTCGCGACGACGTCGAAACTTTCGGATCTTAATCTCCAGATCCCGGTTAACGTAAATCAGGCTTTTAGGTCTCCCAAGCACCTACGAGGAGACGTGTGAAAAGTTATACCTCCGAATTTCTTGTGTGAAAATTCTTAAAGCTTTTGAAAAAAAAAGTTATTAAAATTCTACATCTTTATCCTTCATGTTGAAAGGTGGCTACACTGTGCCACTGCGCCAGAGATTGCGCCAAAGAGTACTATTAAGCCGCCTCCACAGTGGTTGTCGAGAGTTCGTGGCAGTCAGTGCCTGTTTAGAGTTCGTGGCAGCCAGTGCTTGTTAGGAGATCGGAGAGGACAGTGTGTGTTAAGAGCTCGTGCTTGTCGTGAAGTCGGAGTAAGATGTTGTAGTAAAGAGTGTTGTTCCATATTTTATGCAGTTATTTGATGGGAGAGATAGCAGATGTTATTGTAATGAGTGCATTTCGTCAATATATATGAAGGTAAAAATTACAATGTTTTTTTTTTATTAATTGTGTGTGTGAAATAATGCGTCACTACAGGTTCAGTCAACAAAGCATCTGGCTCGTGTTCTTGCATTAGAGTGTAATTCTGGTTTTCTTGCGTAATTATAGTTTTTCTAAATTTCTTTTGTCACGCCAGTATAGTTGGTATTTAAAAATTCTTGTCTTGTTGGAAAAGAACCGTGCCAGATGTGGACGTTGAGTCACACTCCCACATACAGAACAGTTACTCTTGTGCTTGTTGGCTTCGTAGATTTTTATAGTTGCTGGGGTCTTAATTAATTAACTGTGTTTACGAAAATTTTCTTACATTGTTCTTTGCAGTCAGATAGGTTAACAATTCTAGTCAGGGCCAACCGATTACGAGACTTGCGTAATCGGACAGACAGTTACTAAAATTAAAAGTATTTTCAATATCAATATATATTTAATTAAGCCCCCATGCAATGTCTATATATTTGCAGCCATATACCGCTAGAAGGCTCTGCAACAATCCAACTGCTTGGTTTCATCGTCATCAATTGCCCTCCATACAGTCTCGATTTGGCCCTACCCGATTTTCATGTTTCTACCTCTTAAAGAACACCTTCGACGATTCCACTTTGATAGTGATGATTCGGTGGAAGCAGAGGTGGAGTTGTGACGGTATCAACAAAGTGGTCTCTGGTTGGGAGAAATGTGTTTGTCGCCTGCGTGACTACATTCAGAAATAGGCATGAAGAATAAAGATGTAGAATGTTAATAACTTATGTTTTATTTGGAAAGCTTTGAGAGTTTTCGCATAGATTCGGAAGCATTACTTTTCAGCACGCCTCGTGTAATCATATATTTCAAAGGTGTGTCAACGCTAGTAATTGAAAAGTAATCGTCATTGCCAACGGAATTAAAGTTCACTATTGTGGTGGTACCCAGATTGGAGGTAGGTGTTTTCAGACCTTCCGTCGAAATAAATCTGGTGATGAAATAAATTTACATCAGAATAGATTCGCTGCAAAGGAGAGATAACGTGATGTCAACCACGTACTGATTACCAGACTGGGTGACAATGTCTTGGGTTAAATACAATCCTTTTTGCCGTGGCCATGGCTTGAGGTAATATGATTCTCTTCACAGTGACTGGAACATCGGATCAGGACAATAAATTTCGCTGCCCATTAATATTATTCGCGAGAAGTGCGATCTGTTTTTGTGCAGCGTTTCAACTTCTACTTCCTCCGTCATCACCAACACGGCATCACGGTTTACACCTACTCCTTAATGGAACCCACACTAAACAGCTACACTTAAGTCTCAGTACTCATTCGGGAAGAAAACGTACCCGTGAATGCGAAGAAAGAAAAACTTTCCCGTTAGGCAGTGTACTCTCGTGTCCTTCTAGCCAATAATACCGTAAGACTTGAGAGGAAAATTTGCTCTAGGTAGCGTCAGGGCTTCTACCTCAAGCGTTTTAGGAGAAACCACTGTAAATGAAATCACTGTAAACGAAAATTAACTTAACCATAAGGAGACTTGGAAAGTACTCTTTCCTAACGAGAGTTTAGTATGTGAACTTCTACGGCGCCTCACAGTATCGCCGTGCCTACTGTAAGAAAGTAAAGCAGTCTTCAAACCGCGACTGTTGGTTTGAAGACGTAGGAATGATTCTATGTGAGGATGGACGCTTTTGACTTACTCTGCAGCCGACCGAGTGGCCGAGCGGTTCTAGGCGCTACATTCTGGAGCCGCGCTACCGTTACGGTTGCAGGTGCGAATCCTGCCTCGGGCATGGATGTGTGTGATGTCCTTAGGTTACTTAGGTTTAAGTAGTTCTAAGTCTAGGGGACTGATGACCTCAGACGTTAAGTCCCATAGTGCTCAGAGCAATTTGAACCTTACTCTGCACTGTGAACTGCCTCCCCAAAAGTTAGAGGGCAAACTATACTCAACGTGAAATCGATCCATAGTGTCTTTTGACTTTTCCAAAAACATGCAGGGTATTACCAGAAGTGAAAGAGATGTAAAATTCTAGAAATAAATTCAAGAGACAATCAAATTTCAAAATCTGAGCGTTTGGCTTTGAGTTTAAGCGCTTATAGAACCACAGATATGGAGACTTTAATGCAGAGAATCTACCAGAAGCTACAAAAAAAATGTTCATGCTACTACCAAAACTGTCAACGTTTTTTGTATTAAAGTTGAGCAGTATGCGTTGTTATGTTTGTGTAGTTAGCGTGTTTCCGCTACTATCTTACAAAGTATGTAACTGTCTTTCGGACAGTTTCCTCCACTACGATTGTGAGTTACGTAAACGAAACAAAGTTTCCATGAAAAGCGATTCCTTCGCGTTGTCGTCAACGGCGTAGATGCTATCTGCAAAAAGCTGCAAGGCACATTAAGAGCTTTGGTCGGCGAGTGTTCTCCTTGGCGGTCACCGGCGCGCCGTGTACTTACCGCGGCCTGTAATGCCGTGTAATGGCACACATCAGCCGCACCGAGATCGCCGATAAAACCGACTCCAGCGGGAGATGTCGCCCGCCGCCTGCGGCTGGACTGTATAAACACCGGCCGCCAGTCACACGCCGGCGCGCACTTAATTCTGCCATTATCGACGCTAAATTAAACAGTGTCGTTACAATTTGTTCCTAAAGACCTTACTGATATCATAAAGCAATTCCCGGGCACCGGCGGCGCAGCCTTCCCCGAGCGCAGGCCGGTCATTACGTGGAATGGTTCGGGTAATTTAGCTGCACTAATACCTGTAATCCACTCGGGCACACGATTTGGCAATTAGTGCTGTGTACGTGTTGAAACGGACCCCGATACGCCAAGGCGCTGGCACGTGTCAAAATAACGTGTAATTGTGTAATCAGATGTTTAGGCCTACTTTGCTCCGCTAGGGTTGCAATTAACATTTATGTTTACCGAAATTAATAAAACTTTGCGGCAAGCCCTCTGTTCCTTATTTTCTCCCATGACCTGAGGTGAGAAGCGAGCAGCACTGAGCGGAGATTTTTGCGACTCCTCCAAGGACGACGGAATGGATCACACGTTTCTCACGTTGAAGATATATTCGTGCCTACCTTTTGGTTTTAGAATAATTGTATTTTTGACAGCACATTCACTAGAAACGCTACATTCCATCAATAGGGATGCTACAGAACCATGATTTTTTAATATCCCATCAGTATCAAGTAGATGAGAGAAACGCCATGATGAATATGACTGCTTCAGCTGAGTGATGAATCTTCTCCTGCAAGTAGTTTCAAAACTGGTTCAAATGGCTCTGAGCACTATGGGACTTAACATCTGTGGTCATCAGTCCCCTAGAACTTAGAACTACTTAAACCTAACTAACCTAAGGACATCACACACATCCATGCCCGAGGCAGGATTCGAACCTGCGACCGTAGCAGCAGCGCTGTTCCGGACTGAAGCGCCTAGAGCCGTGCGGTTCTAGGCGCTTGTCTGGAACCGCTTGACCGCTACGGTCGCAGGTTCGAATCCTGCCTCGGACATGGATGTGTGTGATGTCCTTAGGTTAGTTAGGTTTAAGTAGTTCTAAGTTCTAGGGGACTGGTGACCGTAGATGTTAAGTCCCATAGTGCTCAGAGCCATTTGAACCATTTTTTTTTTTGAATGGGCAATCATTCGTGTAGCGCTATTTTAATTTTTTTGTACTTTTTTTTCAGAGTAACTTCGTTGTGCACCAAGAGTCAAAAAAAAAAGTGTTCAAATGTGTGTGAAATCTTATGGGACTTAACTGCTAAGGGCATCAGCCCCTAAGCTTACACACTACTTAACTTAAATTATTCTAAGGACAAACACACACACCCATGCCCGAGGGAGGACTCGAACCTCCGCCGGGACCAGCCGCACAGTCCATGACTGCAGCGCCTTAGACCGCTCGGCTAATCCAGCGCGGCAAGAGTCAAATGTGAGTTACGATGTTAGTGAGAAATGAGATGGAAAAACTATACGTATCGTCTGTTCGAATTAGGATGACGAAAATCGCGAATTCGGTGGGAAAGCGATATTATCAATTCACAATGCGAGTCTCGTCCGTCGCCGTCCGTCGTCAGAACTTTACGCCCTGGGAATCATTTGTAAAGGTGACTTTTACTGCAGACTCACAGAAGAATAAGAAGACGCGCCGGGGACCGGTCAGCTTTACGGCGGAAGAGGCCGCTTTTGTTCGTTTTTGGATCGATCCTAGAAACCTGCTCGGCGCCTCCGCGGTGTGTTCCAGGTAGGCCGGCGGCAGCACCAGGAAGTGGCGCGCCAGTTCCAGCAAGCGCTGGCAAGGAGCGCTTCATTAGCGTCACGTGACGTACATGGACACGCCAGTAATTACCTAGCCCGGCTCTTCCCGTGAGAAGGCGCCGCCGGCCGCGCGATTGATTAAATCGCGTAGCGGCAGCCCGGCCGCGCCGAGTCGCCGGTATTGCCGTACGAATGGATGAAAGCAAAAAGGAATAACAGAGAGAGAGAGAGAGAGAGAGAGAGAGAGAGACTGGCGGAGGAAAAAAGGGGCCGGAGAGCAGGCGGCTGCTGGCGACAGTCTACAGAAAGCGAACCGCGTGCCCGTTCTGGAGACTTGTTCTGGAGAACTGTGGAATGCGCTGCCAGCCACCGGCGGTGCCTCGCCTTGCACACGAATAACGTTGTGAAATAGAGACCGCATTCTTTTTGTGCAGCCCTCGACAGGAGCCTACGCGCAGCTCATAGGAGGAAGTGGGAGAGGGGGGGGGGAGGGGAGAGTTGCAGCGTTTTCATAAGCTGCACGACGAGCATAGTAAGGCGAGGGGTTCGACTCCCCTCTTCGACAATCTTGTTTCCAGCTGTCCGTCGCCGTACAATATGTTCGTGGCAAACGCTATGAGCTCCGAGTCAGAGAGTCAAGTTTCACTCTCATTTACGATGTATACAGTTCTTGGTGGTCTAGCTAGATGGCTATATTAGACATAAGCAAACCATATTTCTATTAAGAACTTTATACATGTTTGAAGACTCGAAATTTGGGCAATTTGTAGACGTCCTGCGTCCTACACAACGCTTATTTTGGAGATGAACGATTTATCATACAACCTGAATATGAGTTACTTTTCGTTGCTGCTTAGAAAACGTAGTATAAAGTACACATTCCAGGAATTCATTAATTTTCCTTGTTTAAGCAGGACAACTACACGAAGGCAGAAAAATTCAGAATTCTGTAGAGAGACATTTTACATTAAGAGTAACACTTGGCACCTTAAGATTGCGGGTCTACTCGTATTTAGCGGATTCCCTAGTTTGTTAAGATACGAAAAAGTACGTATGTCTTGGCGTAACATATGTAGCTGAGGAAATGGAGGAGGTAAATGGCTAATTCATGACGTCCGCAGACGCTTCGCTTACAACGCCCGTCTTCATAACACTGAAGCTACTCCAAAGTGAGTGAATCGTTGGTGCCAAGACAGTTACGTAGTTATGTAGCGTCAGTTGTACGTTTCACACTCATTAAATGCTCTATCAGCTTACATCACAATTCTGATTCCGAGCGCTCTTTCCAGGCTTCTTCGCGCCAAGATTAGGTCTTCGGACGCCATAGACAGGCATCAGATACTAATAGCCACTATTAGAGCCTTCTGGCATAGTAACCTGCCTTGAAGCGCCTCTCAAAGTTTTCCGAAAAACTGAGATCGGAAAATATTTTTTTTCAGTATTACACTCATCACCACTACCGCCAGTGCGCATAAATCCTTCACATAGAATGACTATCACCGTATGTAGTGGCATTACTAATAGCTCTCCACAATTATAATGAACAGGACCCCAGTGCTGATACCAAAGAAGCCTCCACTACCACAAGAACCACCACCACCACCATCACCACCACCGCCGCCACCACCACCACCACCACCACCACAACAGCAACAACAACAAAAGTACAACAACTGCTAGCACCACCAGTGCCATCACCAGTCCATCAGCGTCAGTGGGATTGCTAATGAACTTCCCACACATTACTCATCTTAATGACAAGTGCCACAAACGACCAGTGGTTCTTTCCGGAAGAGGTAACTTCTTCATCTATGCCGCTAGCGTATTTTTCCCGTACGCTGTTTCGTGTATTAGTCACTTGAGGAGGGATAGGAGCGGCGGCTGAGTGTGAAAGAATAGCTAATTACGGGAGTAGCTGCTGATGAAGGCGAGTTTAATGCATGCGCTGCGCGGCATGTGAAGCGCTAACTGCTGCTTCCTGCGTCTATCTCTTTCTGCCTCTCTGAGTCTTAATTGCTGCGCGCTTTGTAAATGAGTATGTGTGCGTAGACACAGGTGAATGTCCATCCCAGGCCGCTAGAAGGCAGCCTACAACCACGCTACCATGACAAAGACTTTCGTTCGTAACACGCCCAGATGCTTTCGCGCTCAGGTTCGTGTAAAAAGTTATTAGCGGTCGGATGAATATCGCTATTTCGAACAACCATTTCATTTGACCAGTTCTGTAGGGTTCCTGTAACCACGATGGAGGAGCTGAACATGTGATATCGTGTTATTAACCCTGTCGGATTCCCTCTCCTCTCAAGAATGATCTGTCTAGCAGTGTCTAGTGTCACCCACATTTTCAATTCTTTGCCATCATAATCTTCATTGTCGTCCTTGTCCTCATCAACGCAGATAAACTCTTCACAGTAATGCTCGTTGGAAAGTTCACGGTAAAGAAGACAAGCACTTATATTAAGTCAATATGTTACAGTCAGTACTTCTCTAGGAGAACTATTCTACAATATATATTTTTGTAACACGGTCGTAATACACTTCGTGATCAAAAGTATCCGGACACCCCCCAAAAACATACGTTTTTTAAATATTAGGTGGATTGTGCTGCCACCTACTGCCAGTTACTCCATATCAGCGACCTCAGTAGTCATTAGACATCGTGAGAGAGCAGAATGGGGCGGTCGGCGGAACTCACGGACTCCGAACGTGGTCAGGTGATTGGGTCTCACTTGTGTCATATGTCTGTACGCGAGAATTCCACAGTCCTAAAAACCCCTTGGTCCACTGTTTCCGATGTTATAGTGAAATGGAAACATGAAGGGACACGTACAGCGCAAAACCGTGCAGGTCAACCTCGTCTGATGACTGACAGAGACCGCCGACAGTAGAAGAGGGTCGTTATGTGTAATAGACAGACATCTATCCACCATCACACAGGAATTCCAAACTGCATTAAGATCCACTCCAATTACTATGACAGTTAGCCGGAGAGGGGGGAGGTGTGAGAAAACTTGGATTTCATGGTCGACCGGCTGCTCATAAGCCACACATCACGCCAGTAAATGCCAAACTCTGCCTCGCTTGGTGTAAGGAGCGTAAACATTGGACGATTGAACAGTGGGAAAACCTTGTGTGGAGTGACAAGTCACGGTACACAAAGTGGCGATCGGATGGCAGGATATGGGTATGGCGAATGCCAGCGTGTGTAGTGCCAACAGTAAAATTCGGAGGCAATGGTGTTAAGGTGTGGTCATGTTTTTCATGGAGGGGGCTTGCACCCTTTGTTGTTTTGCGTGGCACTATCACAGTACACGCCTACATTGATGTTTTAAGCACCTTCTTGCTTCCCACTGTTGAAGAGCAATTCGGGGATGGTGACTGCATCTTTCAACACGATCGAGCACCTGTTCATAATTTCATAATGCACGCCCTGTGGCGGAGTGGTTACACGACTATAACATCCCTGTAATGGATGCACAGATACCTGACCTGAGTCCCACAGAACACCTTTGGGATGTTTTGGAACGCCGACTTCGTGCCAGGCCTCACCGTCGGACATCGATATCTGTCCTTAGTGCAGCACTCCGTGAAGAATGGGCTGCCATTCCCCAAGAAACCTTCCAGCACCTGATTGAACGTATGCCTGTGAGAGTGTAACCTGTCATCAAGGCTAAGGGTGGGCCAACACCATACTGAATTCCAGCTATTTCAAGGTGTACACTCTTTCCATTATGTCACTGAGCTTTGTTGTCTGCCTGATATCATATGCCTTCTTTCTATCTTTCTTTTTGTAGCCTTACATTGATCTTTCCATTCATCTTTGGGCTACTATTAGCTTGTAGTTGGAAATGACGTGTTGTATATGTAGTATTCGAAGAGAGCTGCGTATAATAAACTGCAGCTAATTATCATAGTTAGCAGAAAGCTATTATCTGGACGCACACGCACACGCACACGCACACGCACACACACACACACGACCACAAGGAACATGTTTCCTGTTACAGAAACTGACAAGCGTTTTGTGTGCATTACAAGTACAGGAACTCTTCACAACTTACGCTCGAGTATCGCACTGACAAGACATGTAACCTGAGGAAGAACTTGAGCTCCGAGAACCCGAGAAGGCAGTCCCAGGAATTCGAGGTACTCCATCCGGGACCGCGCCCACCTGCGTCGCATTAGCGAATCGCCACCGGAGGCTGCGCGACAAGAGTTTATTAATTGGGAGCGGGCGGCTGATTTGAATACAATGGGCCGGCACGGCTAGGCGCTGCCCGCCTGCAGCTGTCAACAAGTACCGAGGCGCGCACCTACTCATTTGGAAGGACGCGCCGCGCCGCGCCGGGACCCGACAGTAAAAACGGAGCGCAATTACTGTCCGACCTGCCGCCCACCACTTGCAGACTTCCGCCCGCGCCGTGCCGTCGCTAAACGCGTTTCGGTCCCATTGTCCACGAGGCTACCCTCCCACCTTGAAGGCAGTGCAGCAAGTGGGACAAAAGAAACTCGCCACTCTTGCTATTTTCACGCATGCGCGACTCAGGTGGACTGGTCGAATCGAGCCAGGTAGCCAAGGTGCGAGACATTGCGCTCTAGCATTACTCGAAACTTCGACTTCCCGTCGTAGCTGAGGTTTTTTCGTGGCTTCACTGAATCACTTCAGGGATGTTCCTTAAACAGTCCATGGATGATTTCATGTCTTCAGTGTTTGACCAAAAGCGACAGTGTTCCACCTCTAATGATGTCGATTGCGACGAGACGTGAAACTCTAACCTTCTTATAAGGCACACTGCTGTCGTTAATAGAAGACTCTACGTCGGTGAAAATCTCTTCGGATCTGTCGCTGCCGTCAAGGAGTCTGCTGATCTCAAATGGCTCTGAGCACTATGCGACTTAACTGCTGAGGTCATCAGTCGCCTAGAACTTAGAACTAATTAAACCTAACTAGCCGGCCGCGGTGGCCGTGCGGTTCTGGTGCTGCAGTCTGGAACCGCGGGACTGCTACGGTCGCAGGTTCGAATCCTGCCTCGGGCATGGGTGTGTGTGATGTCCTTAGGTTAGTTAGGTTTAAGTAGTTCTAAGTTGTAGGGAACTTATGACCTAAGATGTTGAGTCCCATAGTGCTCAGAGCCATTTGAACCAAACCTAACTAACCTAAGGACATCACACACATCCATGCCCGAGGCAGGATTCGAACCTGCGACCGTAACGGTCGCTCGGTTCCATACTGTAGCGCCCAGAACCGCACGACCACTCCGGCCGGCTGCTGATCTCAACTTCAATTGGAATCATTAGAGACGACAGATCGACTCCCTCCGCATGTGTGACCCAGATGGGTACTTAAAACGTTGATATCATCACACAGTCTCTAAGAAGGTGCTAGTTCAATGGTAAGCCATCACAGTCTATAAGGAAAGGCTTCTTTGTCGAGTGCACCAGTATTCATCAGGGCGCAGATTAGCATGTCGTTGAGTATCCTGAAAACATCATTAACATCGCCATTATGATCCCCATCATAATGAGTGTGAGCCTCATCATCATTGTAATCCTCATCATCACCATCACCCTTACATCACCATTGTCACCCTCATCCTCATCATCCTCATCATCATCAGCAGTAGCAGAAGCAGCATAATAATCACTGGCATCCTCCTTATCATTATCATTATCATCATCATCATCGACATCCTCCATATGTTCATCCTCCTCATCATCTCATCGTCATCACAACATAACTGTCATAATTATCATCATCATCATAATTATCATCATCATCATTATCATTATCATCAACAACAACAACCACAACAGCAGCAGTAGCAGCAGCAGCAGCATCGTCATCCAGTCTAATTCAGTCTCCCTTCATGGTGATGGCCGTGGTGATGGTGGTTGTTGTGACTTGGCAAGACAGCCAAGTCACAATGAGAGGAAGCCGAAAGGCACGCGTTTAAGCTCACGCAGGCTGGCGTGAGGTCTGGAACAGGTAAAGTAATTGAGACTAGCAAATAAAGTACGAAGCTGCTGGAATACTTAACTTTAATCCATAAGTGGTGAACATAGCTCTTGACGGTACATGCATCACAAGATGGCGCCTTGCTAGGTCGTAGCAAATGACGTAGCTGAAGGCTATGGTAACTATCGTCTCGGCAAATGAGAGCGTAATTTGTCAGTGAACCATCGCTAGCAAAGTCGGGTGTACAACTGGGGCCGAGTGCTAGGAAGCCTCTCTAGACCTGCCGTGTGGCGGCGCTCGGTCTGCAATCACTGACAGTGGCGACACGCGGGTCCGACGTATACTAACGGACCGCGGCCGATTTAAAGGCTACCACCTAGCAAGTGTCTTGTCTGGCGGTGACAACACAGTGGTAATACTCCTAATGGTTCGAAGATGTCGTTTTAAAGTATCGGACGATGGTTTCTCGTAAGATTACTCGCTTGGACACAGCGTAGGAGTGAGTGTTTCGGGAAGCTGGCGGCAACCTCTCGGGCGCCTTGCAGAGCACGTGGACGGCCCTCGTGCGGACGTTCGTGGCGCTCGTTAGCGGCGCGGGCCCCGGGCCGCAGGCGGGGGCACGGTCGCAGATTGGCGTGCCGGGAACAATGGCGAAGAGCCGACACTCGCTGATTGCGTTCCTTTCACTGCGGCGGGCGGCCGCGCGACACGTTCTTGGCGAGCGGGCGACCCTTTTTGCGGACCTGATCCCGATCCTCTGCCGCGGCGG
Source organism: Schistocerca piceifrons (assembly GCF_021461385.2). NCBI lineage: Eukaryota > Metazoa > Arthropoda > Insecta > Orthoptera > Acrididae > Schistocerca > Schistocerca piceifrons. The sequence continues at coordinate 154,413,935 of NC_060141.1, forward strand.
GGACACGGCGCGCGCCCCGCGGCCGCGGAGAGGTCGCGATTAATTACCGCCTGTTGTACCTGCAAGCAGCCGCGCCGCAAGAAGTTGAGGCCGGCTCCGCCGCTGCACGGCACCCAGTCGCCGCCCAGTGCGTTTTTTTCATAGCGCTCGGCGACAGCTCGGACCCGGCTGCAGCGCGGGAATGTGCGCGTACCCGCCCCGGTAACAGCATACCTGCGGCATACCGCTGACAGCCGACACCGGAACGCAATCACGCCGACCGCCGGCAGATAACCAGCCGCCTCTTATCGCCGCTCCGGCCAGCAGCCGTGGGAGAAACCGGCGTTGTCTCCCCGTACTTACCTCTCGCTCCCAGGTTGCTGCTGCCCGAGTCCTTAAGAGCCCTATTGCAAGATCAAAACTATCCTCATCCCAAGGTTGCGTCGACACCACAGTACTATACTAAGCACGAACTTCTTGTTTGATCGGCGGCCGGAGTGGCCGAGCGGTTCTAGGCGATACAGTCTGGAACCGCGCGACCGCTACGGTCGCAGGTTCGAATCCTGCCTCGGGCATGGATGTGTATGATGTTCTAAGGTCAGTTAGGTTCGAGTAGTTCTAGAGGACTGATGACCCCAGAAGTTAAGTCCCAAAGTGCTCAGAGCCATTTGAACCATTTTTTGTTGTTTGCTCTAATTTGTTTAGCCAGTTTTTGGGGCGCCTACTGTTAAATGCACTTTACAAAACTCTTATTCGACCAATAACATTTGAGTATTTGTCCTCAGTCTCAGACCAAGTAGTATGGTGAAGCGAATGGAAGTGATCAAAAGAATTTGGTTGGTTTGTTGGTCGGCTGATCTGGCGGAGGGGACCAAACATAGAGGTCATAGGTCCCGTCGGATCAGGGAAGGATGGGGAAGGAAATCGGCCGTGTCCTTTCAAAGGAACCATCCCGGAATTTGCCTGAAGCGATTGATGGAAATCACCGAAAACCTAAATCAGGATGACCGGACACACTTTTGAACAGTCGTCGTCCGGAATGCGAGTCTAGTGTGCTAGCCATTGCGCCACCTCGATCGATGAGCCAAAGAGCAACAGCGTGCTTCACCACTTTTTTTTTTTTTTTTTAATAGGAAGCCTCAAAAGCGTGGACAGATGCTCATCCAACTGCAGTGTCAGACCCAGAAAGAGAGTCATCGTGTGTCATGGTGTGGTTTACATTTAAAATTTCGAGGGCCAACGCTCCTAAAAGAATTTTTTTTTCCAGGTAACTGTCAACAGCATCGATTTATTTGTAGACCTGTATGATGCACCCTGTGCTATCTCACAATACGTTTTTACTACCGGTTTCCATGACTGACTATATTCACGCTAGAAAAATATCTAATGTAACAGTTTCACGTGGCATACTTGACCTACTGGGTCCGGTTGTGGGTGAGCAATGGTGCTGTGCATTTACTGTTCTTACAGGTTTTCATGTTTTCATGTATCCAACGTTGTTTTCTGTTTGGTTAAGTCTGTCAGAAATGGCGTATACTTTCCTGTTTAAGAAATATGTATGTCGTATGAAGTTGTTGCATTAGATATTTTTTCGCTGTGAGAATGGTCCATGACCGAAACTGGCAGTGAATAAATGTAAGAGAGTGCAGTGTGCATGACGCATTTCTCCAAGCTCTTAAAAGAGTAAAAAAGCGTATTTCTTCGTCTTACACATTCAGCGTGATTTCGTGATGGTGTTACAGACTTTCGGAGATGATTGAGAGCGGTTGATATACCAGTTTGTCATCGGACTTTGGTCTGGAAACAACCGAGTAGAAAGTTATAAGCGAGAATCATTCTGATACATCTGACTATGGAATATGAGTACCAGTAATATCGTTGCTAAGATTGCAGGATAGGTGGTAGTGTGGACCAAAAGAGGAAAAAAAAATCTCAAGTAAATATGGGCTCTAAAATGCAGGCATTAGGAGCTATGAGCACTTGCTCGTTATCACTAATCTGAAACATTAAATGAATTCGCATTTGCGATTGAGGACAACCATCAGCTGTAGAATGGAATGACGACAATGAAGTTTTCATGCCGTAGCGGGACTCCAACCCGTATTTTACACTTATCGCGAGCGCTCGCCATACCATTTGGCTATCACCGCACGACTCACGACCACATCCAAACTTCCACATGCCGTCAACCATCCGTCATTCGTTGTCGTCATTCAATTCTATAGCCGATGGTTGTCCTCATTCGGAATTGCGAATTCATTTAATGTATTTCATAAGAGCCGTAGTTGCTACAGAGCCTGTTCCTTTGGACATGCATGCATGGCCAAAGGAACTTTGCATTGTAATCAGAATAACGCAAGCACTGTAGTATCGTATTACTCTGAAATACGTCTCTGCGACTGAAGAAGTACCCATAGCTGTAAGGGTATGCATTTTAGAGCCTATGTTTACTAGAATTTGTTTCTTGTTTTGGTCCATACTACCACTTCTGCAACTTGCCGACCCTACAGTCTTAGCAAAAATAGTACTGGTGCATATATTCCACTGTCAGAAGTATCAGAAACGGTGTTCGCTTGTAACTTCCGACTCGCTCGTTTCCGGACTAGAGTCTCTTAGCTATAATTGATAAATTTTCCCTTTCTAATCACCCTGAAACTGAATAACATCAACACGGGATCATCCTGTGTATTGCAAAAAGTCCATGAAGCTTATCTGCTTTGAAAGCAAACGATACTGTGTCATCAGCAGAATAAACGTAATTCAGAAGTATTCCATTAACATTTATTTCATTTTATGTTTCTTAGTGTAGGAATCCGGAGATTCCGCTTAGGCTGACGCCATAATTACGTATTACTGTTTCTGCCTCTCCTACGCAATTTTATACAAACGCGTCGACATGCTCTAATTCAGCATATAATAAATCAGTCATACTGCGGAAACAGACGTACGGAATAAAATAGAAATCACCTGCAGTAGGTGTGTGGCCGTGTGTTGTGGACAGTAAAACTGGGTGGACCAGCCGTATGTACACGTGGCAGGAAGCAGTTGTTTGCAGAAATGGACGTCCGTCACCGTCACCTGGTCCAGCGTTGTGCGGGGAGCGGTAAAGCGGGCAGGTGGCTAATGCGAAAAGCGTGTCGTTATTCACAGGTGCGCCAGCCTTCATATCGAGTCCGACGGAGCGGAGCGGCGGGAATACCGGCCGGCGAATTTGTCGCGGAGCGGGCCAGGTCCGGCAGTTTGGCGGAGACAGTTCTGACACGCGGATGCCGTGTCGCAACGCGCCGAGCAGTCGAGTCACATAGAGGCTGGTTAGCCTAGGGGCCGTCGCGCAGACCTTGAGTATTCCGGCGTGTCTGCGCGCGCCGCTGTAACGCGGCGCCACCTGATGAATAATGGACTCGGCCGCCGGCTTTAGGAGCCTCGTTCACGTGAATGGAGCGCCAATTGTCGCAGCAGAGCACCCTTTCAGGAGCCGGAGAGGTGCGTTCTCTTAAGAGTCTGCGTCGCGAAACTGTCTGCCGAGTGGCATAATGTATTTAGTCGGTAGGAGCACCCTCTGACAGCTAAAGGCGACGTGTGATGGAGGCAGCCGCAGACACGGTTTCTAATTGTGGCTTGTCCGCAATCCATTCTCAGGATGAGGTGAAAGCTAATCAGGACATTGAGAGTTTTTATGGTCCCTACCTCACTGCGTCAACGCTTGTTGCCAATGTCTAGCTACTCATCAGCAGTATCATGAGGTTTTTCCACATTGTCGTGCAGCGATATGGATATGCAGCTACTAAACATGTTAATTTTGATACTGAAAACACACACACACACACACACACACACACACACACACACACACACACACACACACGGCTCATCCATATCAAGCACCCATCCTTCCAGTTTAGAACTTATGTTCTGGAAAAGCTTCCTCTGAATACTGTATGAAATAATTGCATCACCTCAAAAGGGAAGTAATGGGAAGTACAATTTGCGGTAGCCCAGGCCCCAATCGTCCCAGGAAGGATAAGAGTTTAGCACGTCATACCATGCGCAGCTAAATGTGTATCTCACGGCAGTCTTTCAATAGACTGGAGACTGGAGTGGGCGGGACCAAAGGCATCCTAACGACATAGGCCTACATCGAGTCGAACTCCAAAACCTAGCTTGGTGATTATCAAACTACGCAATGTATGCCCTAGTGTTCTGTTAGTCTGTCTTCCTGACTCAAGACTGCTACATAGCAGTTTTCTCCTAAACAGTCCTGTAACATATTTAATATTCTAACATATAGATCCGACTAGTGAATCAAATCAAGTCACAAACACGGCACGTGAACTGCAAGCAGTAGTAACAAATGCCAATGATTGCAATTCTAATTAGCTCTATCTATTTGGTTTTTTGTACGGTGGAGGATTACAGTATTGTAGTGCAGCCTAGGGCGTTTAACCGGCTGCTGAAAGGCGAGAATCGTAGGGGACCCTCACGGGTTGTAAAAATGTTTTCGCTGAGTGCCAAAGTCTTGGCCAGGTACTCAGCGGGAAGGGTGCTCTCCTGGCGAAACACAGCAGGGGCGACAAGCGAGGCCAGCCCAGCCCGTTACATAGTTTTGTTGAGGGCGTAGTGCTGAGAATCTCTTTTAGCAAATATAAAACCTGAAGGACAAGAGGAAACACGACTCCGTTAGCCTGGGACCCAGTCATGAGGCCGGAATTTTTGTTCAAATTTTAGTAAGGTCCCTGATTGACTCACAGTAAGTATTTTGATAGTGGGGTACAGTTCCCATTCTTTTGTGCTTATTCATGCCTCTCCACTGACTATAACTACAGATCTGTTACGTAGTGGGAGTGATTTTTTGCCTTCTGCAAGAGACATTCCCTGTTTGTTAATCACAGCAGAATCCATAAGAGTAGGAAATTTGTTTGCGTCTTTACTAAATTATCATTAGTCGGAACTTGCAAGGTCTGTTGCAATGGGCTGACGAAATTCTGGTGCTGACAGAACCAGCTAAGTTTTGTACAGGAGACTAAGAAAACACTTCTCCTTAGGGCAGCGCATTGGACACTTCTCTACAGGGACCGATACAGCACGCTTCGTCTTAGAGATGCAGAGCGAGGTGTCTCTAACGTAAAGCACAACTCAGATGCTGGGGGTGAATTGAGAATTCTCAGCCATTACGGCAGACATTCTCTGCTCTTATACATCAATAATGTGGTAAGCTTTGGCCATACTTGTGTTCACTGAGACGAGGTGTGCGTCAAGTTCTGATCTAATGTTAAGAGCCGGTTAGCTGCACCCAAAAAAAAAAAAAAAAAAAAAAAAAAAAAAAAAAAAAAAAAAAAAAAAATAAAAAAAATGGTTCAAATGGCTCTGAGCACTATGGGACTCAACATCTTAGGTCATAAGTCCCCTAGAACTTAGAACTACTTAAACCTAACTAACCTAAGGGACATCACACACATCCATGCCTGAGGCAGGATTCGAATCTGCGACCGTAGCAGTCCCGCGGTTCCGGACTGAAGCGTCTAGAACCGCACGGCCACCGTGGTCAGCCCCACTATGCACTTCAGCGAGAGCACTGTTGTTTTTTCATGCTTTTCTGGGTCTCCTATGTAGCTGATTAACTTATTCTACAGTCACTGGTCATATTCACGAACAGTTTTGTATTGATTCTACCATATATCCACCTACCTGCGCCAAGGCTATCGTACATGCTTCAGTCCCCTCTTCCTTTGATAATTACTTGTATTCCTGATTCATTGGACAGAATATTTTTGATGTCTTTTAGTAATAAACCCTTAGTTTCTTTCAGTAGTATGATGGACCCTGTTATCGGCATGTCTGTGTGAGGTGCGCTACTCATATTTCATGCTTAATTGGGCCACATCTGCTAATTTAATTTGATAAGCCATTTCCTGTTACGTGACTTTGTTTTCGTATAATTTGATTGATCTTACGGAGAGTTGTCTATCCCTGTAGGTCACTGAGGACAGATTCTGTAGTATCTTAGAGGTGGTCTAATATGCTCAACTGTTTCAAGGAAGGCTCGCTGTTGTCGTGTATCGACTGCAAATGTTTCCTCTTTATTTTCCATCGTATTGTTTAACTGTGTAAACGTGTGTTTATTACTTGGAATGGTGATGTTTGATGACATTATCATTTTTCTAAGTCATCTGACTGATTTGAAGTGGAACACCACTATTTTGTTTATATTTTAGTAGCACTTAGGCCCTACTTTCTCAACTATTTGTTCGAAATACTCCAGTTTCTGACTTTCCCTGCCATTTTCACCCTCCACAGCTGCAGTTCTTCCTGAAGTCTTCACACATACCCTTTCTTCTAGTTAGCGTTTTCCACGTATTCCTTTCCTCATCGATTTTGCAGAAAAGCTCCTCAGTTCTTACTTTATTTGTACATTTAATTTTCAGCATTCGTTTGTAAGTATGCACCTCAAACTTTTCGATTCTCTTCTCTTCCTTTTTTCATACAGTCTATAGTTCAGTTTCGAACTGTGCTGCTTTCCAGAAGTAATTTACTGAAATTTTATTTCTGAGATTAACATCTATGTTTGACCCTAACGGACTTCTCTTTTGGCGTGAAATGCCCTCTTTACCTCGTTAGTCTGCTTGTATGTCGTTCTTAACTACAGTGTAGTCCTCCAGTAGGTTTGTCACAGATAACATTTCTGCTATTCCTGATTAGTTCTTCTCTGATTTATTCTCAAGCAGAATTCTGTCTACCGTGGAGTGTTTGTTACTTTCAGATTTTAGGTAATATTTCTACACTTTCAGAATGGATAACGATGCCATAAGCCAATTATGTCAGTGATACGCCCTCACCCGGAATTTTAATTTCAGCGCTCTTATGCAAGAATAAAGTGGGCCCAGTTGTGGATACCTGGACCCTTCTTCGCATGCGCCGCTACGCGGAGAAGAGAGGCAGTGGAGAAGGCAGAAAAAACAAAAGAAGCCGCGAGAGCTGTCGCCGCGGCGACCGCATTGACAATAAAAGCTCATGTCGGCTCCGGTAACCCGAGCGCCGTTGGCGGCGGCGGCGGCTCGGGCTGGCCCGCGCTACGCCCAACCGAGCTGTTCATTAGCAAACCGGGCACCGCGACGCCTTATATGGCACAGCGCAGCGTAGCGCTGCGGCGTACCCGGGACCCAGCCCGGCCCAATTTCTTTTTCGTCCCGTTTCGTGCGTCGACCCCTCGCCCCCCGCCCGCCGCCCGCCCCCTGCCCCCGTCTAAATTAAAATGCCATGCATTTAATGGCTCGGTGTTGCGAAGGCAGACGGCCGGTGCGCGCCTTGTAATTACACGGCGGGCTGGCCCGCGACCCTCCCAGCAGCGTCTTCGCCGTCACGGCCAATCCAGCGCCGTGGAAGCCGCTACAGGTGCGCCTTTCAGCACCAGCGGCCGTACTGCGTAATAAAGAAACCGTGCTTACCGCACGGGGCAGAGTTGATGTCGCGTAGTCTGCACGAACTCTGCGTTACTCTTCTTCTCTCCCAATAATCTCACCGATGTAACAGGGAAGGCTGATTACAGCTTAGCATTTTTCGCTCTATTAGTGTAGAGTTGTTGGGGTTGGGAGGTCATGCGGGTACGTTTAGCCGCCAAATGGGAAAGTAGACTTCCTTTGTTCACGCTGGTATCTACAAGTGCAGAGAGGGGTGGAGCCCCTCCACGATGACACCAACATGGTGACCATCACAAAAGTTCTACTGTCACCTCAATGTCATTAGTTTCAATCGAGCAGATCTCGGGAACTGGAGCTGTGATGCTGACCTTGGGTCTGGGTAGCATTACCCACTAACGCGGAGACAGAAGTGGTCGGAAAGCGAACGAAGGGTAGCAGGTTTAAGGGCAGAGGGGAAAAGTGCAGAGGTAAACGCGAAGAGGAAAAAAACCCTCTGCGATATCCTTTCTTCCAAGAGTGTAAGACCCACAAGTATGGCAGAACTTTCGTGAAGTTCTGAAGGTAGTAGACGAGGTACTGGCGGAAGTAAACCTGTGAGGACGGGTCGTGAGTCGTGCTTGAGCAAAGCGGGTACCAGGTTGAGATTCTTTGGCAAAGTCCTTAGAAAATGTAGTCCATCAACAAAGGAGGTGGCTTACAAAACACTCGTTCGACCTATACTTGAGTATTGCTCATCAGTGTGGGATCCGTACCAGATCGGGTTGACGGAGGAGATAGAGAAGATCCAAAGAAGAGCGGCGCGTTTCGTCACAGGGTTATTTGGTAACCGTGATAGCGTTACGGAGATGTTTAACAAACTCAAGTGGCAGACTCTGCAAGAGAGGCGCTCTGCATCGCGGTGTAGCTTGCTCGCCAGGTTTCGAGAGGGTGCATTTCTGGATGAGGTATCGAATATATTGCTTCCCCCTACTTATACCTCCCGAGGAGATCACGAATGTAAAATTAGAGAGATTAGAGCGCGCACGGAAGCTTTCAGACAGTCGTTCTTCCCGCGAACCATACGCGACTGGAACAGGAAAGGAAGGTAATGACAGTGGCACGTAAAGTGCCCTCCGCCACACACCGTTGGGTGGCTTGCGGAGTAAAAATGTAGATGTAGATGTAGATCTGCCCGTGAAAGGCAAAGCTCCTGAGGTCGAGTCTCGGTCCAGCACCCAGTTTTAATCGGCCAGGAAGCTTATCTCGGCGATAGTCAGGACAGGTAGTAAGAGCAATAGCGGTTTTTGTGCTTGCTGAGACAGATCATGCAAGGATACGGTTGTTGATAGTTTTTGGGTATTGTACAATGCTTGGTACCGTTCTCATGGCTTACGTTTGTCATAAAGAGTATAGATACATATCGATGAGAAGTACTGCTGAGGTTGGGTACCTGTGATATCTCTTGGGCCAGTTGCATCGTCTGGGTACCTGTAACATGCCAAGGTTTTCATATGGGAGATGCTTGGTCGTAAATCGATTGCAAAGTGTGTGGGATTTAGTTGGGTTTGTGTTTTATCTCGGTTGCCGGGTGGTCGGGGCTGGATACATTCAGCTCGCGTTGCCAGTTGTAATGCAGGAGCTCACCAGCATTTGTTTTATCTGTGTGCTTGTACTAGCCTTAGATGGTTAATTGTCGATAGCATATAGTATTTTTGGGGGGGATTATGTTTCCATCTATGCTTGTCATCATAGTTTCTCGGGCTTAGTATGAAAGGATTGTTAGTGTGTCTCGAGTTCCTGAGCAGTCATAGGGCGAGTTTTTTGAACCCCCCCCCCCTCCCCCCGTAAGTGTGTTAAGGCGGTATTCTCTGTGAAAGTCTGCAGTGCTTGTGTATTATGGATCATTGGTTATGATGCGCAGCACATTGTTCTGTACGACCTGCAGGCGTCGCAGGCATGTTGGAGCTGCGTATCCCCAAACTGGAGGAGTGAACATCATCCGAGGTCTGATCAGTGTCATGTGCGTGCATCTCGACACCCTCCTGTTCAGTGTATTTCGCCTGTTGAGCACTGCGTAAATTGCTTGAGCCTCACGTATGCTCTGTTGCTTACATACTCTGTGCGGTCGCTCCATATTGATTTCCGAACCAGCCAGATATAGTGGTACCTAACTTCGCACAGAAACGTATTTGGCATGTAATGTTATTTGTCTGCAGTGTTGGTATTTGCCCAGTTGATTCGGTTTGCGAGTTAAAAGAGCTGATTCGCACTTCTCGACTTTACCGTAACACACTACCGTACCAACAAGGTTCGCCAGTTCTGAGTGCTGTCTGTAATCATGAACTGATGTTTGATGGCTTCCAGTCTCGCGCTAGGATTGTAGTGTCATCGGCGTAGATGTCTACGATCGTGTTTTCTATGGCTGAAAAGTCATCAATATAGAGGTTACACTCTCCTTAAGTCCTCGAACGTTCCACAATCCACCTCGCCTTCCGTATTCGACTACTATCAGTGTTTCACCTTTATCATCATCTCCATACTTTTTCCCCGTTGAACACCTTTCGATTCCCTACACATGCCTCACAGTTAACAACATTCCTTGGTCTCCCATTTTCTTTTGTTTTTTGTTTTATCACCAGTGACAAAGAAAGGAAAAATTCTTGTGAAACGTACATTCAAACTTCACAACCCCTTCGTAAGCAATAAACAGATGGTAGAAACGTACCACTGACCATGTTTTAACTGGATGATACGAAATGCGCAAGTTATTTCCAATTTTGGCCACCAGATACATATCTGACACTGTACAGCATCTCTTGTGTAAGTGGCGATTAATGATAAAACCATTCACATATTTGACCCTTTCAGCCCACATCCCGTTCGTAGTCCATTTCATATGGAAATACTTCTATACGTTTTTCTTGCATTCAAAGCGCCAGATTTGCACCTGGTGGCCAAAATCGGAACTATTTTTTTAGATCGTAAGTTTGTTCCTGATTAACGCTTTGGAATATCTAAAAAGTTTCACCGCTATACGATTAGTACAGCCCACGTTGGTCCTCTGTGAGTAGCTGCACTTTAATTATAACCGCACGGTATATATCTCCCGGGAGACACGAACGTCTCTGCAATGACTAAGATGATGATGGTCGTTGTGCTGGTGACACCCATATTTCATTTTGTGCGAAATTTTCTTTTATAGCCTTATGGTAAATTCCAGAAGATGAAACACTAATGTTTTCAGTTTTCTGTTGCGTTTATAGTATAGTTGTAATCGTTTCCGCTGTATTAATGATGAGTATTTTCCGTTTGATTCCGGTAAACACTGCAGAGTGCCTTCGAGAAATCACGGTCGATTCTTGAAGCCATTCTGACCCACTGAGCCCATGCTCCCTTTTTTAATTTCGCCTTTGTTTAGTGCAGTGAAACTGAAACAATAAAAAGGCAATGACGTGAAACGTACGGAGGAGCCTGTCCGTTGCTGAAGCGCTCCTCGTACGTGGTCTTGCTCCTCCTTCATGTCTTTCGTGTCAGTCACGGCGCAAAGAGGAGCATATTGCTTTAACACGTTGGGGACACGAGAACACTTGTCAGATGCTGCTTTTTCCATTTTTCTCACATCACGATGCTGCAAACGACGCTTCCAGGAATTCCGTAGCACCTGACGATGCGGCTGCAGTTTTCCGGGAGCCAGCGGACGTGCGTTTTTAATTAGAGCGCGGGAGGTGGTGGTGGCGGCGGCGGTGGCGGCGGCGGCAGCCATTATCCGGGGGCAGTCCCGGCCCGTAATGACGCGCCACCAAAGGGTTCACCCGCCCGCCCCCAAATTGTTTTACCTGAAAACGCCATATGGCCGCGGCTCGGCTCGGCACAGCACGCACAAAAACACCTGCCGCGCTGGGGCGCCCGCACTCACAACGGCCCGTCGCGCTCCACCCGATCGGATCAGAAAAAGAGTTCCAAATCGTTCACGAGTCCCCATACACAGCTAGTCCCTGTAGTGGTTTCACCACACCCCTGGAATTCGTTAAAGGTTACATTCGTTACTATCGTGCAAAATCGAGAAAAAATCTCCGCTGGTGCTGTCCGCGTGGTCTATATCGACATACAGGGTGTTTCAAAGCCTTTATACCAAATGTCTAGAGTTACAGATCACGTTAAGGGAAACTTTTGTTAAAGTCAGAATGTTGGCTTATATGTTTGCGTGGTGTCTGTTCTTTCGGAAATAACCGAAAAGGAAATGATTTTGATGGTCTTTTTCTTCTCCATATGTAGTATGAAAGGTAGTGTTTCGTCTACGTTGAAGACACTAGTGATGGAACCCTAGTTCATTTGTAGGAGCGAAGGAACGGCCATGGGGTATTTCAGAAATTGTCCCTTCATTCGCCTGTAGCGGTTTGAAGAAGGGAATAAGGTAAATGAAAATGGCTGAATAAAGTTAACCCAATCCTTTCGAATGGGAGTCCAATGTGGTTAGCCACTGGTTCTCGGCATTTTGTGTCTTTTTACCGTAAACATTGCACTTTGTTCATACGACGGTATTTATGATACACAGGGTGTTTCAAAGTTACACCGAGAAGCTTCGAGGGGGTGTGGAAAGTGTCTTGAGGAAGAAAATGAGGATAGGAACCCGTGTTCGGATACGTCGTTACAGAGCGTTGGAGATACGGGCACCGGCGTCTGTATGTGCCTGTGTATACAGAGTGTGTCCGTGACTATGTTACGAGGATAACTGTATCAGTTTGAGGTAAGGTTCCCTGGTCCGGAATCGAACGAGTCGAAGTTATAAGCGAAAATCGTTCTGAAACCTCTGAAAGTAATGTACATGTTACCATGTGTAAATGCTACGGTTCCCAATTATGCTTGTTTATACGGTAGATATGTCGGGATGTAAGAGTGTCATTCAATATGTAATGCCCGACATCTTTTTAAAAAATCCGTTAATATACATAGACAAACGTCCTTGTTGGTGCTTCATATTTGACGTTTGTTCTTTGCGCCGGTGAAGTTTAGAATCGTTCTAGAAGGTTTCAGAGCCGTAGTAAAGCGTCAAAATGGCGTCTACATTCGACTCACAGTACAAGCAGCGTGCTGCTATTGAATTCTCGTGCGGAGAAAAAGAAGCTGTGGTGAACATCCATAAACGTTTGTGTGCAGTGTACAGCGATGCTGCAGTTGATAGGAGTACAGTTGGGCGATAAGTAAAGAAAGCTACAGCCTCAGCAAACGCAGAAGCAGAGCTTCATGATCAGCCACGCTTTGGATGTCCTGTCACAGCCACTACTCCAGACATGCTGAATCGTGCGGATGCCATTATTCGTGCCGACCGGCGTATCACAACTCGACAATTGGCTCTACAGTTGTCGTTCAGCATTGGAAGTGCGTCTGCAGTGATCGAGACTCTGGGATACTCAAAAAAGTGCTCACGATTGGTTCCACGATTGCTCACAGCGGACCACAAGATTCAAAGAAAGGCCATTTCATCTGAATTGTTTGAGACTGACGGAGAGGCCTTTCTGTCACGGATCCTTGCGGGGGATGAAAGCTGCGTGCACCAGTTTGCGCCAGAAACAAAAAGGCAAGCCATGGATTGGCATCATCCCCACTCACCACAAAAGAAGAAATTCAAGACAACCCCCTCTGCCGGGGATGTCATGGCGATAGTCGTCTGGGATTGTGATGGCGTCATTCTCGTGGATGTAATGACAAGAGGGTCAACCATCAATTCAGAGGCATACGTGAAGACTCTGAATAAAGTCAAGAAACGTTTCCGACGTGTTCGAACTCGCAGGAATCCAGCAGAGATGTTGCTCCAACACGATAATGCACTCTCACACACAAGTCTGAGAACCCGGGAACACATCAAATTAGGTTGGACATATTTGCCTCATCCACCCTACAGTCCCTCGTATCTCCATCTCTTTGGGCCGCTTAAAGGTTCTCTACGAGAAACACACTTTGAAGATTACGAGAGTGTCATTCATGCAGTGAAAACACGGCTACGCCTACAGGACAAGTGCTTTTACCAGCAGGGAATACATGCTTTTCCACAACGTTGGCGTACGGCCATAGAACATGATGGAGACTACGAAGAAAAATAGCACATGGATATGTTGATGTATATTGTCACCAAATTCTGACTCTTAATAATAAATATGTTTTGAGGAAAAAAAGGTGGGGCATTACATATTAAACGGCCCTCGTATATGCCCATCTTCAGGAGGGAATTTATGTTTAAAGCGTAACGAGTGATAATGTCTGGAAACTACCAGTATATGGGCAAGTCTTCACGAATAAAAACAAGTGTTAATCCTCGAGTAAACAGTCGATTAGCTAGAGCTCTGTTCCAAAGATCCCAGAGAGTTGTTGTTCTCAGACAGGAGATTCGTCACCTGTGTCCCTATGCAGGTAATCGCGGAGCATCGCTGCAGCTCCAGTGTTTATTCTCGGGACGTTTGTGTCGGCGATCCAATCAGTCTTCCGCCAGAGCATCATTGGCTGTGACAGGAAGCGACCCTCGAATATGCCACGGCCGGCCGGCTGGGCACGTAGGCGTTTATTTTACGGCTGTTCCTCACGTCGCGGCACGTGGAGCGGGTGGCGATGCCCGCCGTCGCTCGGACGCGTGTCGGTCTGTGGCGCCAAGACCCGGCTGTGGACAGCCCTGCTTTAAATGACGCGCGGCCGCTCGCTGCGCCTCGCATTCCAATTTCGCGGCTCGGTCCCACGCATAATATGTACCTTTATTCCCCGTGAAACGCGCTTCGCCACCGGACCGAGCCGCCTCAACACAACGACGGACAGCGGGGCGGCGCTGGGGTACGAATCGCTCCTTTCAGAGCACGAGAGACGCAGTGAAGACACACTCTCTTGACTGGAGAACCGTGACAATGCGCTGTGTAATGAGCAAGAAGCGGGCTCCCCGGGGTACTCCCTTCACAAGCGGACAACGACTGCGCAGCGCCAACGAGCGTTGTTTCCAGCATTGGTCGCCCTTTACGTTTGTCCCACGTGCTTGGTCACAATGTAGTGGCTGGGAACACTGGCGCCCGCATTTTTCATAGCACAAACTAAACAAAATTCTACCTAACTTGAATTTGGAGAGATGACCGTCGAATCCATAAGTAATTTCACGTTAGAAGAATAATAAGGAACGAGATATTTTACAGAATGCGTTTAGGCTTAATTTTCCCATGTATTTTCCCGAACTGAATACGCAAGGTCACGCAGTCGGTAATAAGTACCCTCCGCCGTGCATTATAAACCGGGTACCGGACTATACATGTACGGGAGGCGTTCAGTAAGTAATGTAATACATTTTTCTCTGGAAGCAGGATGGTTTTATTCAAGATTCCAATACACCATACTCTTTTGGATACAAAACTCTATTTTTCAACATAATCTCCGTTCATTACGACGGTCTTATGCCACATCAACTGAGAGGGCCTTATGCTCCGTGTTACCACTTTACTGGTCGACGTCGGAGCATTCGTCTTAGTGCATCAATAACCTCCCCATCATCCGCATACTGCTTGCCGCTGAGTACATGCTTCTTAGGGCCAAACACGTGGAAGTCGGAAGGGGTGAGATCCGGGCACCCCGTTGGGGTGTCCCAGCTGGTGGACGTCTGTTGCAGCACTACCGACTGAGAAGTCCAGTTGAACAGCGAAATGTTTGATTGAGATCCGTCGGTCTCCTCGAACGAGTGTGTCCGCACGTTCAAACATAGAGGGAGTCACAGCTGCGTGCGGCCGGCCGGCACGCGGCATTCCCGATAGGTTTGTGTGACCTTGTTGCGATGGTGACAGACGCCTCTCCCGAGGACTAACTGTGCAGTCGTTCACGAGAGGTCTCCGTAGACATTTTGCAAGGGCCTATGAATATCTGCGATGTTCTGGTTTTCCGCCAAAAGACATTTAGTAACAACTTCCTGCTTGGAACGCACCTGCGTTTCAGACGCCAATTTCAAGGCTAAATATAGCGCCACCACCTATTGGAACTTCATGGAACTGAATGAAGAATATTCCACGATGTCTCACAAGAAATTCCGCATTTTTTTCGCCGAGTATTGACCATGAAAAACATGTTTTACATTATTTATTGAATGCCCTACGTAGATGAAGATGTTCTTACCCCATGTTTCTCATTGTATCTGACTGCGCATTTATGACTACTTACCATCACTGGGTGGATCTCTGACAGAGACCTCTGTTCATACAGATCAACGTAGAGCTTAAATCATTCAACATATCTCAGCAGTCGTTCTGAACTCTACAGTGCTTGCCGTGGTATCAACACAAACCTGATTATCCATAAAGAATTTCTTGGTCATTACTGAATGATAACTCTCGCTACAAACAAGCAAGCCTATTCTGAAACCAACCATTAGGATCTGATTAAATCATTATGGTCTTATCTCCTTGCGTGTATATAAATTCGACCACTGGATTATATGACAGTTTTTAATCCATCGAGATTCATTCACTTTTAGTTTCATGGAAAGCAGCAAGAATAAGGGAGATTACGCAGTGGTTAAGATAGTGGCCTCGTATTTACACGGAGAGCGGTTGAATTTCCCGGCTGTGCATCCGGTTTAAGGTTTTCTTAAATCTCGATTTTTTTTTTCATCATCCAATCCCAACAAAGTTTGTGTTCGGTTACGTACGCATACTGTTTAGTAATCATCAACTTTCCCGTTAGCGATACGGACGCTTGTGGGGATCATAATTTTAATTCTGACAAAAAAGCATTCCAGTTATCGGTTTGTTGCGTTACACGTTTGGCCACTTTAGTATCATTTTCAAATGATAATTCATCCGAAAAACAGGGCCTTGTTGGAAACAAACGACGAAGAAATAAAGCTGCGTGTAGTACGTAAGAAGCGTAACGAAAGTCCTCGGAAAGCGGCTTTGAGCGACTGCCAGCTGTTGCTGCCTAACGGGCGTGTTTTTAGAAAATGTCAGAACAGCTGGGAGGCTAGCGTATCTCACTCATTTCCATACATATCATGACCGAGAGAACGGTGCGTTTCGAAGATACTCGCTAATGGCAGTACAGTGGGTAAAAGAACTGTAATAAGCTACAGACAGAGTCTTGTAGCAGATAGTACAGTGTGCATCAGGAATGTTGAAAAGGAGCACATTCGGTACATCGGAGTTTTGCAGTGCTAGTATGAATGGCTACTTGAGTGGCTTGTCCATAGTTTTGCGGCAAATTGCTTCCGCGCACGGACTCCACATTTACATTGGGACAAGTAGCCTTGGCGCATTCGCATATATCCATGAGGATAGCAGGACGCTAGACACAAACTATCGATAACATTTACCGAACATTACCAACTTTCGCACACTCGGGATAGCTTTATGCCAAGGCAACCGAAATCTTCGGCATATCCTTATTTTCTTGCCTGAATACCTTTTATACAAGATAAACAAGTGAGTTCTTTTCTTTTATGTCTACTTTTGCCGCTAATTTGTTGCTGTTTTAATTAGGATGCTCTCCTTCTTCCCGTAATAGTGCATCCTAAATTTTGTGGTGAAAAATATTTTAGTATCTTTTTGGTTCAGTGTTACTAAAATAATATAAGAAGGCGATCAAAAAGTTTCCGTTGGAGAGCGTCGCTGCAGCGTATATGCAATGTAGCGCGTTTCCGATGGGGGTATATAAGCACTGACATGTAGGCATGAGAGTAGTGTGCCATTCGTGTCTTTCCAACCCGTGTACGGTAAAAACTGAAAGGTGGACTATGGCGACATCATCACCACCAGTTGCGTCCAAACGGGAGCGACGTGTTGATATTATTTTCTTAGCTGACGAAGGACAAACACCGGTGGACATCCATCGGAGAGTGAAGAACTATATTGGGCAGCACGTCTGGCGAAAACCGCCGTCGTGGAATGGTGCGCCTAGGGGTGCTGCTGCTTCATGATGCAAACGTTCCCATATTGCGAAAGTCGTAACGCAGAATTAACGCCGACTCAAGTGGCCCGTCTTATAGACCTGATCTCTCCCAATGCGATTATCACACCTGCGGTCCCTTGAAAAAGGCCCTGAGAGGTCGACAGTTTATGTCGGGTGAGGATGTGCAGCAGGCATTTACGGACTTTCCACGCAGCGGGACACAGTGTTTTATCCAACGAGTATCGTCAGCCTGATGCGTCGATGGGATGATTTCCTCAGTCCTCACGGCGATTTTGCCTGACTGGCAACCGGTTCTGGACTGTGCGGTGTTCGAACGGAAATTTTTCGATCGCCTATTATAAACAGATGAGATAGAGTATTTTCCTCGTATAGTTGTGAAGTATCAAAATGAAATTTTGTATTCGTCTACATTTTGGTTCGTCGTGAGTGGATGCTGGGCTGCTCGTCTCGCTTTCTCCCGCTAAACATGTACATTTGGGCAGAAAGAGAGGAGGGGAGATAAATTATGTGACTCCGTCCGAACAAGCTCCTAAAGGCCCAACGGTACCGATCGACCGCCGTGTCATCCCCATCCGATAGGCATTAACGGATGAGGATATTGAGGGGCATATGGTCAGCACACTGCTCTTCTGGCTGTTGTCCGTTTCGTGACCGGAGCCGCTACTTCCTCAATTAGGTACCTCTTCAGTTGGCCTCACAAGGGCTGAGTGCATCCCGATTGCCAACAGCGCTCGATATATCCGCACTGTAACCCATTCAAGTCCTAGCCAAGCCCGACAGCGCTTAACTTCGGTGATCCGACGGGAACCGGCGTTGTCATTGCGGCAAGGGCGTTGGCTGTTGCCTCAAAGCTCATAAAGATTTGAAAAAGTCATGATTTCTCTCGTCATTGCAGATGTATCATTATAGACATAACACTAATTCAGATGGAGGGTGAAGGATAGAAAATGGTCTGCAAGTATCCGAGAAAACCGAGGATAATAAAGCCCAGAAGGGATTTTCGGGGGTGTGAACCCTGCTTCAATCTGTCTTAACCACTGGTGAATTATCTCATTAGATACGGGAAGACAGAGAGAGAGAGATTGAGAGAGAGAGAGACTGGAATACTTTTCCGCTTAAGATACCAGCCTCCTTCAAGACTGGTGATTAGCTAGTCTGTAGTCATTTCTGAGCCAAATTCCCAGAGTTGGGGGTGGTTCCGTAAATTTGTAGAGAGACGGACGGAAAAAAGAAACTAATAAGCAAAACTGCGTGACGTGTCTTGCTCAGAGCTTTTGCATCTCCAACTTCGCCGATTTCTTTACGCAAAACGGCAGTCGAACACGTTTCACGGGACTTGTTTACTTGGCTCTGGCGCCAGCCCTCATTTGTGACTGTCTGTGAATACAGCACACACGCTGTGTCCCTGAATATTCGACGCTGCCAAGATTTCCAGCAGTCAGAGTTCCGGGATCAGGCGGGGGTCAAGACGGGATGAATCAGTCGCACTCGGCAGCGACGGATGCCACTCAGGCGGCAGCCAGTAGGCAGAAAGCAGGAGCTGTTATCGCGCGCGCATCTGCGGCCAGCATTAGCCGGGCCCCGCCAGGAAGCAGGCTCGCAGCTCCTACGGGAGAATTTAACGCCACCGCTCGGCCCGCTATGCGCGTAAAACACACATATAAAAGCACGCGGCTCGACTACGGCCAGTGGCGAGGAAACAAAATTGCACGCGCATGCAAATCAGCTCTAATAAGGAAGTTCTCTCTGCTCCGTCTGGCGTGAAAGAGAGAGAGAGAGAGAGAGAGAGAGAGAGAGAGAGAGAGAGAGAAACTCCAGCTGACCCGAGCGGGTTCCTCGGCTGGCCGGGCCAATTAAACGTAATGGCGCGATAACTCGCCAGCCTTAGTGCCGGCCTGACGCCAGATTTTTGTCTCACTCTGCTCTGCTCTCAGCTCTAGCGCGGTCGCCAGACGGTCGGGTCGTCTTCGGATTCCGCGGCCGGTGTCGCAATGGCAACAGGTTGGCTCGTACTCCGCTCGCCGGCTGGTCCTGCTCTCCCTTCCTTGGCGCCACCGCTCGTTAAGACGAGGAGCAACACTTTTAGGGTTGTCAGCCTCGCACCGACGGCACTCGTAGCAAAAGAAAACGTGTTGATCGCAGCGGACGGCGAGGTAATAACATTTATCTCGCACACTAAACGAACGAGTTCCATACACTTACAGAGTGGTTACAGATTTATTGGAGGAATTAATTTTCGCCATCGCTGAACAAATGATCTCACCATATTTCGAAAAAAAAATTGTTGCATTTGAAGCAACTCATCTGCTAAAGAAATCATATGCCCAACAGGTCACCGATTTTGTTCATCCCTCGCACAATTGCTTAAAATCTTGTCTGTGTTAATACTCCTTCATATTGAAGTTTAAACTCGAACTTTCGCAGATTAGCACAACCTCCTTCATCAGGAGACGGGTTCCTGTTGCGAGCTCGTCGTTGTTCCGGTGACCTAGCTTGGAATTCTTACTTCTGTCAGCACTGACGTCACCTACAGGACGTAATTCACATGCGCAGATGTAGGAAATCGAAAATCTGGTGGTATGTTCCCCCTCCTCACACCGACACGTTACCGGTTTCCTACATTTGTACATGCAAATCTCTCCTTCTAGGTCGTCTCGCCGCGAAAAGGAGCTAGAATTCCTAGCAATATCATCCGAACAACGACAAGCTAGTACGCGGCATAAAGGAATCAGACTACACTCCAGACAAACAGCCATTTTCTGAGAAAAGAGATTGTGTTAATCTTCAGAAGGTCGAGTTTTAACTTCGGTGTGACGCGGACTGAACACCGAGAAGATTTTATAAAAGGGTGCCGCTGCGAGAAACTTCCATGTCATTTCGCGTGATTTCGATACATGCTTAGATGAACAAATACTGCTCTAGTGTGATGCGGTTCTCGAGCGTTTTCGACGAATCTAGGTTTAATGTTTTGTCAGCCTGTTGAATACCATCCAGCTTGCGACCAGTGACGTTCACGCAATTGGCTAAGACAACCCATACTGAATTTGAGTCTTACCCATTTTACTTCATTTTCTAATCTTCCATTAAACACTTGTATCGCTGCAACGAATCATGCTTCTTCAGAAAGAATCAATAATAGCCGTAATAATAATAATAATAATAATAATAATAATAATAATAATGAAACTCTCCTGGCGGATTAAAACTGTGTGCCGGACCGAGACTCGAACTCGAGACCTGGCGGAAGTAAAGCTATGAGGACGGGGTGTGAGTCGTGCTTGGGTACCTCAGTTGGTAGATCACTTGCCGCGAAATGCAAAGGCCCCGAGTTCGAGTCTTGGTCCGGCACACAGTTTTAATCTGCCAGGAAAGTTTCATATCAGCGCACACTCCGCTGCAGAGTGAAAATCTCATTCTGAATAATAATAATAATAATAATAATAATAATAATACTAGTTGTACATTTGAGGCGAGGTATATTTCAAATGTGATAATAATTTTGTGTGGCTCAGTGGCCGGATGGAATTCTTTCAACTGGACACCGCTTCGGCAGCTTGCGTGTCCTGAATCTACCCCAGTTAGATAACTGGCGAAAGAGTACCTTCAGTTTAACGTGGTATCCGAACCACGTATCGTTCTTGGCTACTCGTCACACCGTTGAGAGGTGAAATGTAGATTAAAAGCACACTGAAAATTACAGTGGTCTGACCGGTATCCGACCCCGCAACCTCTCGGTTTCCAGGCACCCATTTTTAGCACTAAAATGTCGGGCCTGACATAACGACTTGTGTGTCGAAATTAATATTTATTCATCGATACATTCAAGCGTACATCACAGTGAAGTCATACCAGGCTATACCCGCTGCGAATTAGGTACGCCGTTTAACGTTGTACTGCTGTAGGGGTGTAAGGAGAAGGTCGTTGCGTTTCCTGTTCGCGGATTGGGTCGGGGTTGTCTGCATTACCGTCTGTAGTGGTGCAGACGGCTTCATTTAGAGAGAGAGAGAGAGAGAGAGAGAGAGAGAGAGAGAGAGAGAAAAGAGGCTCAGAGCACTATTGGACTTAACAGCTGAGGTCATCAGTCCCCTAGAACTTAGAACTACTTAAACCTAACTAACCTAAGGACAGCACACACATCCATGCCCGAGGCAGGATTCGAACCTGCGACCGCAGCGGTCGCGCGACTGAAGCGCCTAGAACCGCTCGGCCACACCGGCCGTCCATTTAGAAAACAGAAGTGATAGAGTTATTACTCAACAGTAACTCTTCATAACCACTTAGGAAGTATGTTCGATACCGTACAATGCAGAGACACGTTTACTGTGTAACTTGCCCCATTAGCTGGGTAGGGAGAACTGTCTCGAAGATCGCTTTCGTCCGCAAGAGAAATCGGTTTGGGCTTAGAGACCGTTCCCGAAAAGAAATTCTCTGTCATTCGTCATCGAATTTTAGTGTGCTCATTTCGAACCGCGGGGACAGACGGCTGCGGCGCGACGACTGATAAGTCGTTATCTCGTCGGTGGATTAGGGATCACTCCCTCCCTCCCGACCCTTCCCCACTGCAGACCCCGACTGGGAGCGTCGCTGTGGTCGGAGTGCAGCAGCGTCGGCAGCGAGGCGGGCAGAGGCCGCTGGTAATTCCTGTGTTTGTTGTTTGTTGTTGCAGACGCTCTAGGTAAGTGGCGGGCGCCCGTGGCGGCGGCGGCGTGCGGCGCCCTCGGCCCCCGCTGGTGGTAGCAGCCAGGTAGGCCGCCGCCGACCGCCACTGCAGCTCTGCAGGCGCTCCGCACCGCCCTGCGCTCCTCACCGCCTTCTGTCCTGCGGATCTCCCTCGAGGTTCATGCTTAACTGCTAGCAAAATGTTTGTGCTGGATAACTGCCTAAACGTTCGAGGAGTCTCGATTGAGCCCAATGTTTGTGACTAGCATCTGACGTACAGGATGACTCAGTTGCCCCTACCGATGCGTTTTATGCAACACGCAACGCCTTCAAAAACCACGCGCGAGAACTCCATATTCTCTCACTCGCTACGGGAAAACTATTAGACCTTTGTAGTTAAATTTTGTACTGGGATACGTTTTCTCTAAAGGCTGTGGTTTTCGAATTATTCACGAAAAACCTACGTAACTGACCCTCAAACGTACCTCCACTCCCTCACTCATTTCTCACCACCATGATTTCCAGTATGTTCTTCTTGGCACTTTCTCCTACAACTATACAAAAATTCCTGACTACTGTTCCTAATATTCTACTTTTTCTGGTCCCTATTATGCCACCTACGTAGTCTGCTATGTTGTTAACATTATTAAACGTGCTCAAGTGGGTAATGAAAGAAAAACGACCTCTGTAAACGTTAAGCTGAAACTAATTACGTTGACAGTTTGATCCAAATTTATCTCTTATAAGCACAATAGTTTCGTAATCAAAAAGCCTGACGAATAAATAAATTAATAAACTTGATTAACTCATCTTCAACTTTTGTAGTCCTGTTTTCCTCAGTTGCGTGTAATATTACGGTATATTGGTAATTTTTACTTATGGACCGTCTGACAGCAACTGAATAAAACACAATTTTAGTGCCATACGCGTTTCGCCTTTATTTTCTGCAAAGCATCGTCAGTGGCAGATTGCGCGGACAGTTTCTTACTTACTACGCTCCTGTTGCATTTTTGGTGTTGTTCTTCTTCTTATGAATGCCAATTTGCGGCTTTTTCCCACATTCCACAGCACTATGAACTGAACGCTTGTTTTAATGCCATAGTGCTGTGGAATGCCATTTGGCATTGAAACAAGCGTTCAGTTCATAGAGCTGTGGAATGTGGGAAAAAACCACAAATTGGCATTCATAAGAAGAAGAACAACACAAAAAATGCAACAGGAGCGTAGTATGTAAGAAATTGTCCACGATACCTGCCACTGATGATCCTTTGCAGAAAATAAAGGCGAAACGCGTATGGCACTAAAATTGTGTTTTATTCAGTTGCTGTCAGACGGTCCATAAGTAAAAATTACCAATATACCGTTGATTAACTCAGTTGCTCACCAGGCATCTAATCAATTTGTTGCTTTAATTTATTCACGCCAGGGTGGTTGTTGAAGTGAACCACATCAAAGGGAAAAATCCCATTGTAATTACCATTAATCTTGCCAGTAGGACAAACATCTGTTTGTGATAGCTAATATCACTAGACAAGAGTTTTTTCACTCAAGATGTCATGAACAGTCCAGCAGTCGACTCGAGGTAGCGATAGCGGGACAGAAGCTGTTGATGATCGCAGATTACTGAGCGGCGCTAGTTTGCCAAAGCTTGTCCACAGCTTTCTAACTGGTTGCTTTTATTTGGCTACATACAGTACATGCTATCAGAACAGCGCTCAAGTCACCACTGAAGAAACGCTTCTCCGCTTAACTGTTGCAGTTTGTCCCATTCGCGTGATTCTTACGTATTTTTTAATGGACTGAGTACTTGTTTACTGTTTTGTCTCTTATCTGTGTACATCACCTACTATTTGTAACTCTGTAGAAGTTTAATACTTCAACTGATTGAATTTGCTGAATAAATTTTTGTTTTCAATAACTTACTGGTAGATTCTTCGATAGCAATTGGAACGATCCTTGTTTCACAGACCCCTGGACAGTGTTTTCCGTGAAGGCTATATGAGCTGGTTCTAGTGCTAATGAGAAAGGGAGGTGGGTGTGACCTTGCTTTTTACGAGTCGTCCGGCTGTTACTGAGGGAAGTTTAACTCCAAACGCACCAGCTGTCGCCATTTTTCTGTAACGTCTGAAATAGCGTAAGTATACAGGAGGTAACGGGCTTAAGTGCAGATGTTTTTGTATGTGGTACCTTGGTATGTACACACATCAGTGTGTCCGTTTATTTTATTTCTCTGCGTGTAATAGTCTTTCCTCAAATACGTCACATAATGTTTTTTGTACGGTTGCAACTCCACTGTTAAACGGACTACGCCTGTCGGTGTAGACTGATCGTTTTCCGTCCACGTGTCCATACTTCAACGCCTGACAGGCTGCCTAGGGGAAAATATTCATTAATGGCTTGCTTTTGACGCACGTTCTTGTAGATGCTACCAAACCTTAAAAACATACGATTTGTAATAGCTATAGTTGTAACTCTGCGAATGTCGTAAAAACTGGTTTAATGTTGTTCAGCACACCGCCCTCAGTTGCTAACAAGAATATCTGCTCTTATGCCCGTTACACCCTATATATTACAACTAAAAACTTGAGGGTTATTGTAAATAAATAGCCGAAAACTGATCTGGTAGCTGTGTGGTAGACATTTACCTTTTAGAGGAAATTCAGTGTAGGTGAAATGGAATATGTGTTCCATAAGCCACAGGTCGAGGACCGTTTCGAGAACGACCACTACCTTGGGGAGAGAGAGAGAGAGAGAGAGAGAGAGAGAGAGAGAGAGAGAGAGAGACAGAGAGACGTCATTTACATAGTTGAATGTTGGCTTTATACAAGAAGGTTTTCTACGCAATGTGCGTACTGCGCGCCCAGGGGGCATAAACTACGGTAGTAAACAGTGTCTGCGGCTATGCGACGAGTCGCGGGACGGCTAGCGCAAATTGCAGTGATTCAATTTCACGTTAGCCAGCCGCGCATGGCTACCCGGCTGGGAGCCATTCCGGCGCGAGCGCCTCGGTGCATTCCACCTTAAGAGAATCAGCCATAGAGGCACGCCTCTTAGCGCGTAAAATCGCGAGTAGGAGCGCACCCATTGTGCGCTGTTTGTGCTGCCTTCGCTACGGGTCGTAAAAATTTCACCTCGCCATCTTGAGGCCGTGCGAGCGCGCCAGTCTAAATATTAAAGGCTAGGACACGGGCCCTGGCCAGGCGGGAGGGGGCGGGTTTGGCCCGCCGGCGTGTCGCTTCGTTACGCGCCACGGCTCCGAGCAGCGAGGAATGTTTAATCTCTCAAGTGATTCTGTCGCGATGGAGCAGGCGATTAGCGCGAAATGGCCGTGCGATGCCAGGGCTACCTCGCGTCACACTCGCTGTCACTGACGATTTTTCACTTTTATTTTCTCCGCGTTCTTCCTTTTTGCGGAACCATTAGCTGTACCTTAGCCGTAGGATCGCTAATGAAAATATCACTACCATCACCAGGCTTATTAATTGTCTTTCCCTCAGCCATTCACCAAAAAGTTTTGGGGAACCAAATTACTCTTATATAAAAAATCAGAAAACGACATTCTTATCGTGAGACGTGACCTCTACGAATGGCGAATTTTTTTAATGCTCTCCAAAATCACGCAAAAGATTTTGCAAAGTGTCTTTGACCTATGAGGCAATAGGCAGCATCATCCCACACTCTATCAGCCTCAAATTCTTGTCCGAATTATTTTCCGAAGCACATGTTTTTATGTCACGAAATTTGTAACAATGTCCATACCACATCTGAATGTAATGTTAACTCTGTAAACAATCCATAGACTGCGCCTAAAACATTATCTGTCTTGGAGAGGCGGGAAAAATCACCCAGTTACAGTCCTTGACCTAGGTTTCGACAGTTTTAAAATTGTCTTCTTCAGAAGTGTAATAGACCACGTTACATCACATGCCAAGCAGGCCAAACGGCTCTTGTCATGTGAGACATCTATCATAAGAATACACGTGGCTTGTGATTATTTGTGTTCTTAAGATGGATGTCTCATATGACAAGAGCCGTTTGGCTTTATTGAATATACTTAATCAGCATGTGATATAACAAGATCCATTACGTCTTCCGAAGATGACAGTTTTAAAACTGTCGAAAACTAGGTCAGTCCGCAGCTCGTGGTCGTGCGGTAGCGTTCTCGCTTCCCGCGCCCGGGTTCCCGGGTTCGATTCCCGGCGGGGTCAGGGATTTTTTCTGCCTCGTGATGACTAGGTGTTGTGTGGTGTCCTTAGGTTAGTTAGGTTTAAGTAGTTCTAAGTTCTAGGGGACTGATGACCATAGATGTTCAGTCCCATAGTGCTCAGAGCCATTTGAACCATTTGAAACCTAGGTCAAGGGTTCCAATAAACCTTCATTTTCAACTGGTTGGCTGATATTTCCGACATCTTCACCTTAACTGACATTCAGCTACTGAAGTTAAGCCATGTTTAAGATTTCATTATCCGTCTTAATCTTACTCTCTTCTGTGTATGCAGAATACTACACTGGCCCTTGGAAAATAGTCGTATTGAAACTTTGTTAGGTCAAGGGTTGTGTTTAGGTAGCTCAGTTACATGATTGCCTGACAAAGGAAACGTTCAAGGTTCAGTGCCCCGTCCGACACACAGTTCTTACAGCATGTTTATGAAAATGGGAAAACAGAGTGTAGCATCCCATCGACGACGATGTCATTACAGACGTAGCACGGCTAAGGTTAGGACAAGAAATCGCTCGTTTCTTTTTCATAGTGATCATCCCTTCATTTACCTGCAGTGGAACAAAATAGCGATGTCTTAGTGTTAAAATAAGCTTATAGAGGTAACAGAAAAGTGTGGAAGTGTGTGGACGGTGTTTTCTTACGTCAAGCCTACGACTGTCGTGCTAAATGCCCTGTAAATCTTGATAATGTACCATTTTCACAACTCCTCTTATTTTGAAGAAACTGATATTGCCTTTTTTATTTCTCAGTACAAGGTTATCGTCCGGAACATTCTGCTGAGTGTATATAGTATCATCTGAAATACATTAATATCTGCATACAGTCATTGCACGACGCCTTCCTTATGTTATACGTTCGCTATTTATGATAGACTAATTTTAAAGTATTTTACAGTTAAAATATCATTCTCATTAGACTACATCACACATTTTTTTGTCGTTGAAGATTGTAAAGAAACCTCATGTTATCTTCATATTTTTCCGTACAACCAGGCAAATCAAATCTTCTAATAAAATTACTGTCGTTTTTACATGTCACATACGACCGAGCGAGGTGAGGAAGCGGTTAAGACATTCGCCTTGCATTCGAGAGCACGTGCTTATCGTATTTTTGGTGATCTGCGGTTTTCCTAATTCATTAAGGCAAAATCTAGGATAAAAAAGGCACGACCGATATCCTTCCTCATCATTCCCCGGTCCAAGCACGTGTTCCGTCCCTAATGACTTCGACATCGACTGGTCATTGACTCATAATCGTGCTGATCTACAGATTTGCAGCAACTAATGCACATGTTGACAGACATAACCTTGGGACTACTGCTATGCTTTAGCACTGAGTAGTACCTGCAGATCTCTGAACTGGTGCGGAATTCGCATCGGAGCAATTAAGCGAGTGTTTTCCCCAGTTTCCATTGAGCGTTGGGCCAGTGTGAGAAACGGCCGCGTCTATCGTGGCCAGCACCTGGGACAGCGGCTCCGGCTCGCCCGCTTGATGAGTTGCCACGCTAAAAAAGGAAATATGAGCGCAGCGCCTCTGATGGATTTCTGAACAGCTACCGCCGGCCCCAAGAGATGTGCAACACTCGTCAGCGGGTGCGTCTTCCCCCGGTTCGTGTCTGGCACGACGGAGGGTGTGCTGTACGCGCGATTCTCATCTTTATGCCCGCCTGTGTGAATGTTTTTATTGTTCATAAAACGATCTACGGATTGGCAGCAGTGACTGAACTGTCTCACATCCAGTGGAACTTATAATTTAGCTTTCTCTTGGTCCCTCTCACTGATGGGCGACACATTCCGCAAGGGGAAGCGTTTCAATTTAGTCTCCTTCTCTCTCTCTCTCTCTCTCTCTCTCTCTCTCTCTCTCTGATCGATAACATGCGATACATTCAGCAACGTTTTATACTTGTAAATATGAATGTTCTCTCAGCATGGATTACAGATCTACAAATAGTAAACATCGCAGTCACTCCCTTCCCTGGGTCAACAATTTAGGGAGCCACTCTGCTCACCTGAGTGACCATCCATTGACACTGAAGGTAATAACTTTTTGGTTGTTAAGCTCAGTCATGTTCCTCTTCAATTTCTTCTTACACAACTGACGTTTCTACCTCTCTGCTGGAATCTTCCCCAGAATATTGTTGTGTTCCTTATTAGCAGAACATCGTTCAAGATCATTGTCACGTTCGCATATAAACCTCCTTTTTATATGCACGTGTGACTTTGCTCTTTGACAGTGTTCAGCTAAAGGAAATCCGGAAGATCCTGAAGACGGTCCAAGCAGAGGGGTCGAGATGTGGTGTAGCCTAATACCCAAGAAGATTTTACCTTCAGTGTAGCAACAGTACCCGGCATAATTCGTATACGAAAACTTCCTTTTCATCTGCTGTCTTCTACATGAATTCTTCTTCAAATTTAAATCCTAGTGAGTACGTTACCTAAGCGGATTGGGTTCTAAGACGGAGCGAGATGGCACATTTGGGAGGAGAGAGCTTCCAATTGTCCTCCAGACTTACTTTTTTCGTGATTTTCCTAAACAGCAGACAGGAAAATGCGAAAATCTTCGGGCGATGTCACCATCACACCAAGCTTCAGCTCCGTGTGATAACAATCGCGTAGTCGACACTAAACGATAAAATTTCTTCCACGTTTTCCATTTTAAGGCAATGAGCAATGTCTTCACATGTTTCCACTGCACTGGTACCCACTCGGTCGGCGTTACTCTACGTCAAGTAATAACGGCGATCTTTTATATCTCTTACTATTTTCGAAAATCGTGACAGAAAATATATTACTGGAGGACTAAACGGACTGCCCTATTCACAGAATGAAGAGGAGATTCTGTAAAAGTAGAAGAAATGCATTCTTTATATAGCTATTCCCCAGCCGGTTTCTTTTCTCATCTCATGTGATGTGTGTGAATTATATATACAGCTCGTCGGTCTGGGAACCTTTTGTAAGTTTAACAGCTGAGAAGGAGAAGACTCTAAGAAAAGCAACACTGTTCCTCTTGGGTTTGTTTAGCCAGTGTCAAAAGTGCGACAGAACGCTCAACAAAGTAGCTGCAGTGGGAGATGTTGTGCATCTCGGATAGTGTTAAAAAAATATTGCAAGATTCCGCACTGCAAAGGGAGAAAAAGAAGCGTACTTATCACTCCAACATACAGTATATCTCGCGTAATGACCCTGACGCTAGAATTGGAGAAGTTTTGAGCCCTATACAGCGATCCCGACAGACTTTTTTCCCAACAAACCACACGGGAATTGTACAGGGAAGGGGAGGGAAAAATGCTGTACGTACCCTATACCATACACCGTATAGTGGCTTGCAGAATCAGATTTAGATGCAGAAACAAGTGCACATACAACGACGCCAGTGAGGTCGAACTAGTTTTTTCTGACTCACATGGCCCGTAGAGAGCGCGCGGAAACCTTTGAACAACTCTTTTTAGAGTTTCCGGCGGGCGAAGTATAACACCTGTACATGAAGGCCCGCCACGAGAGACGCGTTGTGTGTTTGCGTGCAGCCTCACTCCGGTGTACACCGAGCTATCCATAAATGCATGAGACGGGGGTCATTGCCGCTGGAAACGGAACCCGTGGGACGCGGAAAAGGACCCCGCTAAAAGGAATAACAGTCCCCAGGGAGCCGTACTATCAGTCTTGTCTGGGCGGGTGGAAATCAAGACAAGCAATTCAAATTCGCGTGCCCGCTTGTGTGCCCTCGCCAGCTGGGGGCCACGGAGTAAGCATTCGACGACACACACACACACACACACACACACACACACACACACACACACACACACGCTCGAACCGTACGCCCGCACGCACACTCTTCGGAACTTACAGAGGGAAGAACCGAACGTGAAAATGGAAACTATAACGTGTAGCAATTTTGTTTGACCTGGATTGGACGTGTGCAGCATGTTAGCTGGCTCACGTAATCTATTTTCTGAGCTGCCGCAAAGTAGATTGGCGCCGCGCGCGCCGGGGCGGCAGAGGAGGTGACGTGATCGGGGAGCCGATGGGATGCGGCGTGGCGCAGCCGTCACTTACACGTATTGCGACCCGGTGCCGCCCCCGCATCCCGCACTCCGCCGCCCCCGCCCCTGATGGATGGGCTCGCCTCGAGATTCCGCCCCAGCCGGCCGCGGGCTCGCACCGCCCCTGCCGCCGCTCGCACCCCGGCGCGGGTAGTAAATAACGCCGGTCGGTCGTGCGACCTTGCCTCGAGAGTCCCCTGTCTTACCACAAGGACAAGATCCAATGAAACGCACGTCTTGATGGCTTAGGCTGGCATTTCGCTGGAGAAGTACAACGTAAAAAAGCGATCTACCTCTACATCCATACTCCGCAAGCCACCTGACGATGTGTGGTGGAGGGTACCTTGAGTACCTCTATCGATTTCCCTTCTATTCGAGTCTCGTATTGTTCGTGGAAAGGAGGATTGTCAGTATGCCTCTGTGTGGGCTCTAATCTCTCTAATTTTATCCTCATGGTCTCTTCGCGAGATATACGTAGGACGGAGCAATATACTGCTTGACTCCTCGGTGAAGGTATGTTCTCGAAACCGTAACGACCTACTGAGGTTGTAACCTCCCCCTCGCTCATCGACCTTAATGACAGTGAAAAATTAAACCGCGTGTACCTAATGGAAATTTGGGAAAAGCAATCGTCACCGAAGTTAATTTGTCGGTAAAGAGGGAGGAAAGGGTTACATCTAAATGAAAAGAAAAATGCAAATGAAACTGGTGGAAATTAATTTTGAAAAGGGGTAAAGTTAATAAAGAAAGTAAATGTGCTGCCGTTAGGTTAACAGTTAACCAGCGGTAATTAGATATTTGAGATTTGGGGGAAATTACGGTCGCCAGTCCTAAGGACAATTACTATAGTAACTGAAAAAGGAAGGTTATTACACTAGAAGCGTTGCAACTGAAGGTTGACACGTGTAGTGTGAAAACAGAAAGTTTGTCAGAAGTAATAAATTTCGCTACACTCTGACTTAATTTAGCAAAAGAATTAATAAAACCAGAAAATCGAAAGTTAATTTAGTGACTGAAGTTAATAGTGAGCTTTCTTTCTGAAGCACATCGAAATTCAGTAAAATACGGTTAGTCTTGGACTACCTCAACAATCATTTCAAAAGCTACTTGAATCTACGCAATTTAGAAATAAGAGATTTAACGTTGAACTTGAATTAAATGATTCTGAACAATTAACAATAGTAAAATTTATTACGTACCAAGCTGAGCTGC
This sequence comes from Schistocerca piceifrons, assembly GCF_021461385.2. Classification (NCBI taxonomy): domain Eukaryota; kingdom Metazoa; phylum Arthropoda; class Insecta; order Orthoptera; family Acrididae; genus Schistocerca; species Schistocerca piceifrons. Next base: position 154,445,364 of record NC_060141.1, read on the forward strand.
AGTCACAGGTAAGCTAAAATACGGTAGCAAAACTCGCACTCTTAATTTGTGCTTGTGTAATCTAAATATTGTAGCCAGCTATGAATACCTTAACTGAACTTTGAAATTAAAGCAGTGAAATCGAATGATGCTGGCGTTTGAATTTCAACGACACTCGGGTTCATTCCGGAAAAGGAAGGGACCCTGCTTGGTAATGCAATTGGGACAATGAGCAACAAAGGTTCATACTACCTTGCTGTAATTTAGTTATGAAAATGGAACAGTTTGAAAAGCTGAGGTCTGCCGTACAGTTCTAAAACTTTACGTGCTTCCAGTCTTCCTTGTTGGTTGGTTGAAGGTTTGAAGCCGTCGATCGAGGAGGTGGCGACAGTCACTCATTGTCGGCCGTCGCTGTTGCAGAAGCTGGATGTTGGCGCTCCTTCTTCTCGACACGGTCACCAGGCGAAACGGGCTCTTGATGTGCGCCAGCTAATGCTTCCCGTCAGCGACACCGTGTCAGAAACTATCATAGCAAGTCGCGCGCAATTACATGCCGCCCAACCCCGAAAGCGCGGCAACTCGCGGGAGCGTCACACAACACACCTGCTCCACTGCACCGCTCCAGCCAGACCCTCCCTCTGCCCGCGCTCCGCGCGACAGAGTTAACACTACCAAAGATCCTAAACACTTTGGTTCTCCACACGACCTATCGATGTATTCGTTCGATAGCATAGTTTTCCCTAGGCAAGACCCAGCGTAAAAATACAAATAATATTTACAACACAAACCAATTATACATCGACATAAATGCATAGTAAATAAAATAGTAAAACAATTACAATACATAAAGGCACAGAAATGTTATATCTTCAGGTAACAAAATAAGGAAAAAAATTTGCAGTGCAATAGATGGAAATAGCAGGATATACATTTCCGGCGTTACAGGGTCTCTCCTGCAGAGTCTTCCACTGGAGTTTATCTATCATCTCCGTAACGCTTTAGCGATTACTAAATGATCCTGTAACGAAACACGCTGCTCTCCGCTGGATCTTCTCTATCTCTTCTATCGACCCTATCTGGTACGGAGCTCACACTGGTGAACAGTATTCAAGCAGTGGGCGAACGAGTGTACTGTAACCTAACAGTGACAAGCTGGAGCTTTGAGCAGGAAGTGTTCGAATGGCGTTATTGGTAGAGCATTATCATTCAGAAACATGCTGGCACGCAGTTTTAACTTAGAAACACACAATCATCTCAGCGAGCACGCTGCATACACTAAAAGAATTGATTCTCACTGTGCAATAATTTGACTGGGTGAGTACCTAAGTATGGTCTAGTGTGGAATTTGCCGCTACAGAGATTTATGGTCTGAAAAGGTCCGTTGTTCAGTCGAGACTACTGTGTGTGAATCTGCACTTTTGAAAATTTCATAAACACTCATGAATGAAGTTCTCGTTGATTATCCCATGGATCATTTGAACGATTCTTTTATCCAAATGACATGGAACAAGTCAATTTACAGAATATGTATACATGATTAGTGTTAACAATATTCCGCATTTACTTTTAGAAATGATTACTGGCAACATAGGCGGGCGAGAACCGACTGTAGCTTTAGTTTGAAATAGAGTGCCTTTAAAAGTTCACCTATCGCAACTTATGGTGTGGTGGCGCTGCAAGAGACATTTTTACTGTATCATATTTGGTGTATGTTTATCAGAACGAAACCGGAGTGTGATTTTTATGTCCTTAGTATTTGTTATGTCTGGAAGCTTTATAATATTAAAGAGGTGGTGAGAACTTTAAAAGACGCAATCATAAAAAGCGCAGTTACTAGTAATAGAATGGATCAGCAAAAACGTATGTCATAAGAGATTCTATTTCGATCATAGAATTAACGCGTGTAGGGGACCGGTGATGAAAGAGTGTAAAAAAATACTGGGTAAGTTTATTGTATTTTCATAGGAAACACATAAAGTGCTTATTCCTGTATAGAAGTATCCCTACAACATATTTTGATATACCCCCTGTACGGTTTCCACACTTTACGCCAGGAGAATTCTGGGATGTCTCCAATAAGGCAGCGACCAAGTCTTAAACCATCTTTGTCTGCCTGCTTCCTGATGATCTCAGCTTAGACATGACGTTAAACTGGAAATAAGAAGGAAACAAATACCTCGGCGCACTCCTTCCTCGTTTGGAAGCGTAGCGTACGCGGTGACTCAGGCAGCTGGAGCGCGGCGCGCAAGCTTTGCATCCGCGGACGGCCGTTCGCTGTCGTCGAACCGGTTGCGCCGTCCGAGTGTTTCGCTTCGGCCATCAATCATCGGGCGACTTTATTTCGCGGTAATTGGAGTTTCCTTATATATAAATCGTCGGACGCGGCGGCCCCGCTCGATGCCGGCTCGATGACAGAGGCCGATGTAGTTCTGGCGTGCAGGCGGCGGCTGAGCGACGGCCCATCTGATGCCGGACGATTCCCACTGAGCCACTCGGCCCTAAGAGTGTTCTCGTGTCCCGCGGCAGTCAAGTCACACACGTCCAGAGCGCGTCATCGGTGGACGTGCGGGCCTGCAAGGCAATCACTTTTATTTTGTGTCGGTGTGATAGAAACAACGGGCGTGGAGGAAATCACTGTCGTAGAAGAAAACTCCGGGCAAATGCTGATGAGTCTTCGTCGTGGTAGTTTCATCATATTCCATACATTCAACCATTCTCTCATTTTTCCATCGTCTTCCTCGAGACCCCCTTTGTCCCTCCTCCCAATCTCCACCACACACACACACACACACACACACACACACACACACACACAAGATACACAAAGAAGAACTGTAGCGATAACTATTAGTTCGCCGCTTCTGTGTTAATGCCGTAACAAAGGTAATGACGACAGCCTTGCTACAAAGCGCGTCGATAGGATACAGATGCTAGATTAAACGATTTTAATTTTAGATGCAAAGGGCGGGATAGTGCTAAAGTAGAAACAAGTCACACAGTTTTTGATTGTAAGCTGCTGGGCCTCTAACATCGGAAATTCACAATATGCTAAAAAAAGAATTACTGGCCTCTGTGAATACCAACTCTGTAACTTATCCGTCATAGCTATACTTGCTGGCAGAGACAATTAGCTGAAGACATCAAACTGTCTTCTTACAAAGCTGAATTCCTCCATGCCAAATAATCAGTGTTGATACGATGGGCTTCTTCACCGCAGAAAATGTTCCACTATTATCAAATGATTCCTACAGGCGATAGCAAGCGTTGGAGCCGTATGATGATATATTTGTTTCATGCTGTAAACATAAAGGAGGACAGAAGGGAAAATACGCTATCTAAAGATGTTATGTAAACAGCAATCTTTATATCATTCGAAAAGCTCATGGGTGTGATTTGCCTACGTTCTACCAGAATACGACCAGCAGATGGTTCTCAGGCTGTGAATATCATTCCTACGCGACGTCTCCGGACTCATCGTGACATGTCAGATGTAGTGTAAACGCTGTCTGAAGATAACCATATGGTCAAAATCAGGTACTTTGAGTACCTCTATCGGTTCTCCCTTCTATACCAGTCTCGTATTTTTCGTGGAAAGGAGGATTGTCGGTATGCCTCTGTGTGGGCTCTAATCTCTCTGATTTTATCCTCATGGTCTCTTCGCGAGATATACGCAGGAGGGAGCAATATACTGCTTGACTCGTCGGTGAAGGTATGTTCTCGAAACTTCAACAAAAGCCCGTACCGAGCTACTGAGCGTCTCTCCTGCAGAGTCTTCCACTGGAGCGCTGCTCTCCGTTGGCTCTTCTCTATCTCTTCTATCAACCCTATCTGGTACGGACCAAACACTGGTGAGCAGTATTCAAGCAGTGGGCGAACAAGTGTACTGTAACCTACTTCCTTTGTTTTCGGATTGCATTTCCTTAGGATTCTTCCAATGAATCTCAGTCTGGCATCTGCTTTACCGACGATCAACTTTATATGATCATTCCATTTTAAATCACTCCTAATGCGTACTCCCAGATAATTTATGGAATTAACTGCTTCCAGTTGCTGACCTGTTATATTGTAGTTAAATGATAAGGGGTCTATCTTTCTATGTATTCGCAGCACATTACACTTGTCTACATTGAGATTCAATTGCCATTCCCTGCACCATGCGTCAATTCGCTGCAGATCCTCGTGCGTTTCAGTACAATTTTCCTATGTTATAACCTCTTGATATACCACAGCATCATCCGCAAAAAGGCAAGATACTGAAGATCACGAGTAGGATGCTTGCCCGAACATTGCTTTCAGACGACGCTGATAGCTTGAAGATTTTTCCTGGTAGTAAGTGTGCCACAGCTGCCAAGTTCTTATTCTCTTTTTGTTTCGTTTTCTACTAATTTGATGGCAGCAGTCCCATTCTCAAGCGCGAATACAGAATGGGGTTGCGACCCCAAATCTAGTGGCAAATAGGAAATAAAAGAAGAGAAACAGGGTACCTGTGGAGCTAGTATTTTCAGGAAGTCCGCTACGAATTTACAAAATTTTCCTTATTAAATGGGCTCTGAGCACTATGGGACTTAACTTCTAAGGTCACCAGTCCCCCAGAACTTAGAACTACTTAAACGTAACTAACCTAAGGACACCACACACATCCATGCCCGAGGTAGGACTCGAACCTACGACCGCAGCGGTCGCGCGGCTCCAGACTGTAGCGCCTAGAACCGCTAGGCCACCCCGGCCGGCCCTTATTAAATGATGGAGAAAATCGTGAGAGATGCGAGAAGATGCCGAGAAATCAGAAACCATCAAGAGAAAGTTGTATACTGGATCGCGGTGTGCTGCTGCCGATGTGGCATGGATTTGGAAGAGCCGCTGCGACTGGTGCCGCCTCTGGGAGCAGAACAGTGTGCGGTCGATGCGGTGGTCAGTCCGGCACGGAGCGCCGCTGTCCCCCGGGGAACAGGGCAGGGCAGGGCAGGGCGGAGCAGAGGAGACAGCCGGAATTTGTGGCCGCGCCGCGCGAGGGAACAGGAAGAGAGCGCAGAGCGCCCCGTTTGATCGCGACCGGAATCAGCGATGCGGCCCGCGTGCCGGCAATGAAATAACGCGCTGGGCCGGTCGCCGCTGGACGCCGTCCCGGGGGCGGCGGAGGCGGCCGCAGGCAAACCTCGTTTCGAGGCGGCCGACCGGCCGGCGTGGGGTGGCGAATTCTAAGAGCGCCGCAGGCCCGCTGGAACAACGCTCGTAACTAAGGACGCCCGCGTGTGGGCGTAGGAGTAAGGCCTTCCAGCCGCGGCGCACTGCCCTCCAGGTTCCTCGTCCTCAGGGCGGAACCAGCACGAGTGTAGCGGTAGGGCGTTTGGAGGCTTCGGCACGGAGCCGACACCAACGTTTCTCGTTTTCGACTGTCCGAAGTTCTGTATTTCTGAAATGACAACATTCCCGCCATCGACTGACTATCCTCTGTTGACTAATTTGGGCTTTTATGCCGTTAGCAAGTTGTAGTTAGGAGAAAATTATTTCCTTTAGTCTGTAGTCACACTTTTATTTCGTCTAGTGACTGCCAGTTTCGATAGCAGCTCATCCTACGATCAAAAATTCGCTGTACATAGAGTACGTTTTGCACCCTGCACCACGCAAGTAACGAGCAGCCCTTAGTGGCTCGCCATCACAGTTTTATTTATCTTAAATATCTTTGTGACTAATGCCCTTTTGGCATATTTATTATTTTATAAATGACAAAAATGGTTCAAATGGCTCTGAGCACTATGCGACTTAACTAACTAACCTAAGGAATCACACACATCCACGCCCGAGGCAGGATTCAAACCTGCGATCGTAGCGGTCGCTCGGCTCCAGACTGTAGCGCCCAGAACCGCACGGCCGCTCCAGCCGTCTATGAATAACACGTAAGTAAGTCTTTCATGACGATTCCGTACTTATACCCTATCATAATTCTGTGACCTTGTTATTGAATATAGGCCATTCTTTGATTTAAATACTGAGGAAGACACTCCTAGAAGTGTTGAAACCAGGTTAATTTGTTAAAAATAGTGACCGAGGGCTGTATTTCTTTCAATTATAGTTACCATAGTCTAGGAAAAAACTATAAAATATTGTTCTCTCTGATACCTAACGTATGATGCAAAGTGCAGTCGTAATACTGGTGGTCCTTTACCCCGGTGCGCAGTCGTCAAACTCGTTTATCGCTGTAGGTGTTTCACGTACTAAATGTAAAGATCAACGCGAGACTTTAAATAGACGAAGATTGCAGCGAGAAGTGGTAAGAGTGACCTGTTTCTTGTGGAAGAGTCACAAAACAAAATATGTCTAAAAATAAAATAGCTTAACGTCTGCAAAATACATCGAAAAACCACTCCGTCTGCAGGCCACAAGTGGCCCATCGGGCCCATTCGACCGCCGTGTCATCCTCAGTGGAGAATGCGTATAGGAGCGGCGTGGGGTCAGCACACCGCTCTCCCGGTCGTTATGATGGTATTCTTGACCCAAGCCGCTACTGTTCGGTCGAGTAGCTTCTCAATTGGAATCACGAGGCTGAGTGCACCCCGAAAAATGGCAACAGCACATGGCGGCCTGGACGGTCACCACCCAAGTGCCGGCCACGCCCGATAGCGCTTAACTTCGGTGGTCTCACGGGAACCGGTGTACCCACTGCGGCACGGCCGTTGCTCCATGAAAAATACATCAACAAATAAAAATCACGTAAGATAAGAAGAGCGTAAGCAATAAAACATAAAGAACGAAACAAGGAATAGTTATCGTGCACAACAACAGCCCACCATCCTGTCCGTCCACCAGAGTCTGGTAGACAAACATACACTATTTCACGAAAAAGTATCTACTAGTGGATATTAATATAGGGTGTATCCACCCATCGCCTTAATGAAGGCTTCAACTCTGCTGTGGACACTTTCAGGGAGGTGTCCGAACGTCTGTGGTGAAATGGGAGCCCGTTCTTGCTCAAGGGGCCTAGGGGCCTGGATCTAAGTTGACGATCTAGCTCTTCCCAGAGATGAACGACTGGGCTCAGGTAACGACTCTGGTCGGGTCAGTCCATTTCTGGAATGTTAGTGTCCAGAAACCCCTCCTTTACAGATGATGCTATGTGACAGGGTGCACTCTTACGCTGATACAGTCCTCGTCTTCAAACTGTTTCTCTGCTCTACGCAGTATACAATTCTGTAAAATATGTTAATATGTTTCCGCATTTAACATTTTATTAAGGGAAATAGGGCGATCACACACTAACCACAAAAAACACATCACTTCCGTACTTCACTTTGGCCCCACAGATGATGACAGGTAACATTCTCCAGGCATTTGCCAAAGCCAAACCATTCCATTGGATTACCACAGAGTACAGCGTGCTTCATCATTCCAAATCAGATATCAACAGTCCACTGGCGTCGTTCTTTACACCGCCTCAAGCGTTGCTTAGCGTTGGCTACAGAAGTCCATGGTTTATGAGGAGCGCTTCCACCTTTGTGCCCCATTATTTTTAACTCGTTACGCACTGTCGTTGTGCTAGCTGGAGCGCTCGTAGCACTTCGAAACTCACGAGTCATTCCTTCCGTTGGTTTTATGAGATTTTTTATAACCATCCTCCGCAATTGTCGACGATCCCTCTCCATCAGTACATGAGAACAGCCTGATACTGATCTACATCTACATGTTTACTCCGCAATTCACACTTAAGTGCCTGGCAGTGGTTGTTCCTTCGAGTTTCTGTTTCACAATCACGTCACGAAAAGTCAACCTGGGCAGCTTTAGACGTGCTAAAATATCCCTGATGTATTAGTTACTCAGGTGAAATCTAACGACTAGCCAACGTTCGATGATCCTGAGCGCTTCTGACCTTCCCATTCTGGTGGTACTACCCCTCTACTGACAACACACTATCTCACTTCCTCTTACACTGGCGGGTGGTGCCTCTCTGACATTTTGTGGTGAAATCAGCATTGCGTCTGTGTCTCCGGATAATTGTGATTAGATAGTGCAAAGTTCATAACAAAAAGTGCCGCGTAACGGCATCGTAGCCGAAATTCCACAATAGTGAATAATAACCGATAACTATAGTCGATGATAGAAATGTCATTTCAAAAATTCTATACGACTCTAGTACTTGCCCGAACGAAACTATTCCTCACAGGAGCTAACTCACGAATGTATTGCCACACTGAGCTTTTTCACAGCTGTAGAAAGATATCCAATGCATTTTACGAAATCAAATGCGGCTATAAGAAGGTCACAAGATCTTGGGAACATTGAAGAACTGCGAACTACGTAATCCTGATCTTTCGGCCGTTCGTCGACTCTTTGTAGCTGTGTGGTTTATCTTACTCAAAGGAACCGCCCTCCCAAGAAAGCTGGTGAACTTGATCTTTGAGTTCAGGTTCATAAGGAAACTAGTATTTCTAAATTGTGCATTTCTGGTTTACTAATGTTTCTTGAGCAAAGCGGAGAAACATGTACTACAGCATAATTAAGCTATCTTTACACCATTGGTTATCTCAGTCTATCGTATAATAATTTTAAATCATTTGTCTGGTTTTTCACTTCATAAGTGGAACATTACCGGATGAAAACAAGGGTTACACATCAACCATATTAGCGAGCCAGTTACACGCGTATCAGCAGTTTGACGAGTAACCTGAATCGCAGTGTGTCTCTATATATATATGTGTTATAATTTTTATAGAATTATCTTTAGGTGCCTTGGCATTTGTATTATTATATATATATCCTTATCGCAGGAAAGTGGGCAAGAATTTCAGCGTCTGGTAGGGCATGAGCATCTTCGAAAATGGTTCAAATGGCTCTGAGCACTATGGGACTTAACAGCTGTGGTCATCAGTCCCCTAGAACTTAGAACTACTTAAACCTAACTAACCTAAGGACAGCACACACATCCATGCCCGAGGCAGGATTCGAACCTGCAACCGTAGCAGTCGCGCGGTTCCGGACTGCGCGCCTAGAACCGCGAGACCACCGCGGCCGGCTGAGCATCTTCGGACTACAGTTCTGTGCTGTAAGTGGAATATTGCATGCGTATGTTAAGATTTCACGTCTCAGGTAGACATCCATAGATATCGTGAGATGGCAATTCCACATCGGCCGGAATCGGGAGTTCTGTACACTTCGCTACGACAGAAGTGAATGTTGAAGTACTACCACATTGATCACTGTACTCATTCCCTCGACTATTTCGTCTTTTGCCACGTTTCATATGTTTGTAGAACCTTTAACATATCTTCCCTACTCCAACACACGATCCACAAAAAATAAGGTTTAGAACCAACATGAGACTGTATTTCAAACTTTTGGTGTATAAAGCTTAGGGTTATACTTCTAAAGTAAATGAGCGATAAGAGTTCCGTGTGGCTTTCAGTGACATCCTTAGTAGTTCCGTAATCCGTACCTACTTCACTAGGAAAATCCTCGTTTCTCGGTTCTGCAGTGTTAACCGTTACCCTGGTTACGTTACGACAATCGGTCCCACGGTGCCCGCGCCAGATGCCCGCGTGGGGCACTTTTGTTTCCTCACCGCGAGCCTGCCCTGAGAACGCCCGCTCCGCTTCAGTCTGGGCAAGGTCAGTCGCTTGCTCGCCGCAGTCGCTAATTGATGGCGCTGCGGATGTTTTTCAATTAAAATGTTACTGCTGTGCCGTAGTGGCGGCAGCAACTACTGCGTGCAGCAGTTGCGAAGTCTCACATGCAGCAGACGCGCTCTACCGCGTACGCACTTGCCGAGCCGACATCACCTTATAGCTTACCTTCTCCTGTCCTCGCATTCACATCTGCACGAAGCCATCCACCCGACAAGGCTGCAAGAAACTCGTTTAAAAGTTTACAACCCTACTGCCGTAGATATGCGCTCTCCGCTTTGATCAGTGCGAACTTTTCGTTGAAAGAAAATTGTTTTTTCTTCCGTGATGCCCAACATTTTATGCAAGACCGCTACTTAAACTACCAGCATTTCTGTGTATGTTTTACGGAAGCTTTTCCATACTATACGTCAGCTCGAGGGGCTATAAAATAGCAAACAGCCTCTGCACGACTGATTTTATATGATAGTCAATATTCAGGGATATGACAGCAATGATCATTTGAAACAAAAAAAATTCAAGTAAACATGAGTTCTAAAATGCATACCTTGACAGCTATGAGCAATTCTTGATCATCTATACTGTGAAACAAATCTCTCCTACTGCAAGCTCTTTGCTTTCCATTTTCTGGGAAGGGGTAGTATGGAACAAAATAAGAAAAACATATCCAGTAAACATGTGCTCTAAAATACATACCATTAGAGCTATGAGCACTTGTTTATCTTCGCTGCTTTGAAACACAACTCTTCTAATGAACAACTGCTCATAACTCGCTGCTTTGAAACACAACTCTTCTAATGAACAACTGCTCATAACTTTTAAGGTATGCATTTTAGAGCACGTGTTTACTCGACATCCTTCCCTGGTTTGGTTCATACTAGCACTTTCCGGCATACAGAAAGCAAAGAGCTTGCGGTAGAACAGATTTGTTTCCACAGTATCGAAGATCAAGAATTGCTCACAGCCCTTAAGATATGCATTTTTGAGCCCATTTTTACTTGACTTTTTTTGTTTCGAATGATCATTCCTGTCATGTCCCTGAATATTGACAATCTCTTCTGAAAGACACTGTATAATTAGAGTGGTTTTTATAAATTAGGTCACATGGCAGGAAACAATCCGTGAAAGGTTAAGAAGCAAAAGTGGTCAGATGGACATACGGCCGGAAGTCGTTCCACGGGAGGTACACCCACTTGAAGGTGGACCCTCAGTGATTGAGAGCACTCTTAACACAGCAGGCAAGAGCGGCTGTTCTATCTGTACTAGTGTTTAGTGGTATGGTGGCAGCGAAACATCAGAACCTGTTCAGCCTCGTGTGTGTGGGCGAGGATTATTGGCGACCGCCTCGTGTGACAAGCCATTCTTCCACATCTCGTCACTGGCGAGCCATATCCGCACTTCCTCCGGCTCACGTTGCCTCCCCTGCTGGAAGTCGCGCTCTTGGTGATGCGAAGTGTAATGTGGTTACTACGTGATGGTGCTCCACCTCGCTTCCACATTTCTGTAACATACGTGGCATTAGGTTATAGGTGTAGACATTGTGGTAATTGGTAACTTAATATGTACCCATTTCATGTACACATTGTGTTAGTTGTTTTTTCTCTGCGCGTAACAGTCTCCCCGCAAAACAGATCGCAGAAGTTACTACCCGAAGTGTCCACCACGAAGGTAACTGTGTCGTGAAATGGACAGTGCATGTCAGTACATTCTATTCATTTCGCGTCCACGCGCCCACGCTTCAATACCTGACCTGCTACCAAGGGGAAAATAAACATTAATGGCTTTCTTATGCCGCATGTACTCGAAGGTACTAACCAACCTAAAAAGATGCTAGTCGTAATAGCGATAATTGCTGGTCTGCAAATGAAGTAAATACTCTTGTAATGTTGTTCAGTACACTGCCCTCAATTATTAATAAAATTTTTTGCACTTACGCCTCTAGCACCCTGTACATAGGGTGATACCATAACGATGCTACAGACTTTCAGGTAGGACGGAGAAGGGTGAAGGCATCAAGCTGAGATAAGTAATCCTGGTCTGGAAACAACCATTTAGAGAGTTATAAGCGACTATCGTTCTGGTACTTGTTACAGTGAGCCCTTCTACTGCAATTTCGGAGGAGTTAGTGTGGACCAAAACAAGAAAAAACTATTAAGTAAACATGGGTTTCTCTGCCCGGAGACTGGGTATTTGTGTTGTGATCATTTCATCATCATCATCATTCGGACAGTGGCTAGATTGGACTGTGTAAAAATTGGACTGTGTAAAAATTGGACTGTGTAAAAATTGGACTGTGTCAAAACCGTGTCTTTGTACGGGCGCTGATGACTGCGCAGAAGAGCGCCCCACAAACCAAACATCACAGTAGTAAACATGGGCTCTAAAATGCATACCTTAGAAGCTATGAGCACTTACTTGTTCAGCAGAAGAGATGTGTTTATATTAGCAAAGATGAACAAGTAGTCATCGCTTTTATGGAGTGCACTTTAGAGGTCATGTTTACTGGACTTTTTTGTTGTTTTGGTCCATATTACCTTCTCCCAGAATATCTACTCGATCGTTTCCGGACCAGAGCCCCTCAACTCACATTGATAGCCTGTAACATCATCATAGAATCATGCTGTAGACTGGCTTGTCAATAGCCTCATGGTTGTTGCTTGCATGAATTCTCTTAATCTGAGGAGAGTTTATGCATGATGTGGTCGTTACATGTAACGAACTGAAACTTAGTGCTGGACCAGTATTCAAAACAAAATTGCAGTGCACTCCCCACAAAAGGGTTCTGATCTCCGTCTCGCACACGCTATTATTGACGACACATAAACATTGCTGCTCTGTGTTAAACAGTTCATTGTGCATTCTGGCTATATTTGAAGTATTCACACCGGCAATCTTCTGAAGCGATAACGGAAACATGAGATGCCTGATGCTTGAAATTTGGTTTGAAATGTAGATCCCTCTTCTTTCCGATTGCGGATCCATCTTCACTACAGCGCGACCTCATTTGATGGAGAGTGGTCAGCATTTAAATTTTAATACAACTTAGTTTCAGGGTCCTACACCTTCTGAATCACTATCTTATTTTGGGCTGGTTACTCCCTGCATCCGCTGCTTCCACTCACTCACTCACTCCCGAACGATTCACGCAGCAGTAGTAGCAGGCGAGCGTTCAGGCAGCGACCTAGCAGAGAGGTTGTGCCGCAGACCGCCCACACGACGCAAACGAGGCGACGCGAAGCGAAGTCTGCCGACAAGGCTGTAGGCCGTCCAGTCATCCGCACGCTGACGTAACGCCCGTGACGTTGCTCGCCTAGAAACTGGACTCGGCGACGCAAAAAGCGTCTCGTGGCGTCGGTACAGTCTCGTCCGCGCGGCCAGACCTCCGTCGCCTGCTGACAGGCGTGATTTACCTCCGGTCGCGTCGGGCCCAGTGCTATTAATAAATCTAATTCGCCGAGCCGAGCTGTCCGCTTTCAATTACCGGCAGCGTCCTCTTTTTTTCCTTTGCTGCTTCTTGTCGCGGGTGGCTCGGTACTCTTCTAATTAAGGCTTCGTGTTTGGCTGCCTCCGAGCAGTGGTACGCTTTCTTAACAGTTCAGAAATTGCGTGTCCGGGACGTGTTCAATTAACGGAGTCAGTAACGGGACGAATGGTGCGTTGCAACGTAACGCAATCAGCGCTTCGCTGCTTGACGGCATTCGGCATCATCGTCTCCCGCTCAGCCGGTTCTTCGCGCGCTATAAACGAGGTGGTTGTTGTCTGCAATCCTGTCGTTGTCATTATTTCCTTGACAGCACTATTGTCTTCAGTCTCGGCATCTTCATTTATGACGAAAAAAGAGAAAATACTGAATTATTGTAATAAGCGTCTTACAGGGTAAGATATTTGACTCTGAGCGTTTTCTTCATGCAATCTAACTAGATTCAACTTTATACTAACTGTTTTTTTCATCGATCAAAGGCACTATAAAAGTAATTTCCACTGAGAGTTTTAATCAAACCAGAGCCAAACGAAACTGCTAGTAAGTAAAGACGAGGAGAGTTCACTTTTCCCAAGGAAACTGTGATTTGAGGACACCACGTATTTGTTTATCCAAATAAATTTACATTTGATATCATCCTACAGACTGACATCCCAAAAATGGTTCTGAGCACTATGGGACTTAACATCTGAGGTCATCAGTCCCCTAGAACTTAAAACTACTTAAACCTAACTAACCTAAGGACATCACACACATCCATGCCCGAGGCAGGAGTCGAACCTGCGACCGTAGTGGTCGCGCGGTTCCAGACTGTACCGCCTAGAACCGCTCGGCCACACTGGCTGCATAATAACCTGGTTCAAATGAACATAGAGTGCAGCAGTTAATTGGAGATGAAAAGGCTTGAACGAGGTACGTGGAGAGCTGCATCAAACGAGTCTTTGCACTGAAGGCCATGACAAGAACAATAAAATGAAAGTGTGCACTCATCACTATCATTGTTTCACTTGGAACTAAGATTGCGAACACAAGTCTACAGACTATGGCTATGTGAGTGGGTAAATGAGGGAACTGGTGTTGGCTTCAGTCGTTGCCGCCCACGTTGGAGAAAGTCAGTCTTTCGATTTTTTAATTTTTAATTTTGAGCTTCTTCCCCTTTCTTTTCCGCATTACTCAACTTATTTCGGTTTTCTGTTTCCACCTGTGCACATAGGAATCATATGGACCTTATTGTTGACAGCAGGTACGGTTGGCCTATGAATGGGCGTCTTCGCCTGTCTGGAGTTTTTGCTGCAGCCAGTGAGGCCGCAAGCCCAGCCACGTGGAAGGATCAAATGTTACACATAGCTTGTTTTCTATAATTTCTTACCGTTCTCGAAACTCTTACTTTTCCTACTTATTTACTCCTCGAAAGTTAGCTTAATATTTTTGGAATTAATTTATTGACTACAAAAATATAAACGCTTTTAGTGAAATCTTCTTCGGGAGGGGTCTTGACCCATGTGGCACTCCTCGCCCCTTCCATTGGAATCGCCGCGCGGAGTGGCCGCGCGGTTTGAGGCGCCATGTTACGGATTGCGCGGACTCTCCCGCCGGAGGTTCGACTCCTACCTTGGGCATAGGTATGTGTTGTCCTCAGAGTAAGTTAGTTTAAGTAGTGTGTAAGTGTAGGGACGGATGACCTCAGCAGTTTGGTGCCTTAGGAATTCACACATTCATTCCCCTGGAATCAAGCTCGTGCAGCAAGCAGTTTCGAGTCGATGTTGGCAGGTCGTAGTTGTCTCACAGACGTGAGGAAGCTGGTACAGGGTAGACAAGCGAGGAGTTTTATATCAAACCATTATTCGGACGGGAGACCACAGGAACAGAGTGTAGCAAGAAATAAGGATACGAATAAATAAACAGCGGAGTGACAGGCAGATCGAAGTGGAGATATTTTGAGAGCACTAGAGGGTAGAATAATGCCAATGACAGAATGCGGGTGACGGAAATGCTCGCTGCGCCGGTCCAGTTTGTGTCTCAGGTGTTCGTGATTGATTGGGGGGAGAGACAGAGACAGAGAGAGAGAGAGAGAGAGAGAGAGAGAGAGAGAGACGTCCCCCCTGAGACGGGACGACGGGGAGAGACGGGCCGGCGCAGGTGAGTCCAGGCGGCGGCACTCGTGCGATATTAGCGGCCGCCGTCCGGGAAGGGTTAAGAGATTGCCGATCGGCTCAGTGTTCCATTAACCCGGGCTCGGCGCGCCGCCGCCCCTAATACCCGGCTCACGTGTCGGCTCTGGCTGCAGCGCTGCCCCTGGCTCGCGTGCCGTGCTCACTGCCGTACTCCACCGCGCTGCACTGGACTCCGCCACTCCAGCCAGCTGTCCTCCACGTGTCGATATCCGTTCTACGCTCCACGTAGCGTCGTCAGACTCGGAAAAGGTGCAATTGCAGCTCAACTGATTGCTCTGAAGGAGGCTCCTCCCGTGTTGCGAACTGTAGCGAATCGACAGAAAAATACACAAAAATTTTACAAGCATGTACCTACCACTAAATAGAGTACAAGGAGCATGCCCAGTCTTTCACTAGCAAATACGTAAAGAGAGTGTACGTTAGGTGTGGGTGTGGGAGCAGGAGGGCACATCCATCTAATAAGTATTAGAAGAGACTGCTCAGGGGTGAAGACACTGAACAAATGTTGGAGAGGATGGTGTTTCATGTCCTTTCGGCCATCCAGTTTTGGATTTTTGTGGCTGCTCTAAATCATTTAAGACAAACGCCGGGATGGTGAATTTGATGAGGGCTCGACCATTTTTCTTCCGCTATCTCTAATTATAATATCGTTGACGAAATGTTTATCTTCTTTCCTGCTATTTTGGTCCCATTAAAGAGTAGGTACCTAAAAATGTAAGTGAAACTGCGCTGCCCCACATGGCTCATATTCTTATTATTGTTGTTGTGATCGTCAAACAAACGTTGGGGTGATGTTGGTCTGCAAGCGGTCGCGCGGTTCCAGACTGTAGCGCCTAGAAGCACTCGGCCACCCCGGCCGGCGTAAGTTGATGGTATATGAATGCTAATGGCAGGATGAAATTAGATCCGAAGAAATTATTTATTGAGCAACAACTTGCAGAGTTAACGTTGAATGAAAACGGGGTACAATAAATAATGCTAAGAATAACTGTAACATTTTAGAGGTGTTTTAGCGTCCATCTCTGACACAACAGCTCAAGTCTAAGTCTTTCCTAGCACTTATAGCAGCAGAAAAGGGTAAACATGATACGGCTGCGTTTACGTCAGCGGCAATTACGGGCCGGCTGCCGGTGTGTTACTTGCACCGGTGCAACAAGGCGTCTGTTACGAGCTGCCTGTGCAGCGATTCCAGGAAGGAGCAGGACGGGTGCGTGACTGGGGGCACGCGTCAGCCCGTCGTGAGTCGGAGGGAAATACGAGAGGCAAGCCATAACGTGGGGAATTTCATTGATACCTGTGCTTCAGTTCCGTCATGCGGACGGCCTGCGGTGCGTAATGATACCCACCGGAGCGAGATTAGCTCCTGCGTCAACTCGGCATTGTAAGGCCATCATCGTAAAGTACGAACCTGAGGTTGTTGATTTAATGTCCGGTTCGAGCTGAGTTATAAACAGTTCGAAAAAAAAACTGTGTTCCTTGCCAAAGCCTACAACAAACTTAAAAAAGACGAAAAGAAATTTTATGGATATAGTTGCAGTGGTTGAAACAACTTGCTATTCTTTATCAATGCTTGAGTCTGGCTCGTAATGGAATTAATCATATTCCATACTGAATCTACCGAGCTGTTCTTCGCAGTAGTTTGCAGCCAAGCTGACTTCGTAGATTCGCATTCTTTATTTTTGTGCTTTTACATCTGTATGAATTTATTTTACCTCACGAAATTTGAATCTTCAGGAACTCTCCCACATCTAACCATCTCAATAATTAATTTCACAAATAAAAGAGGCTACGATTTATAAACCACAGTAATAATAATATTTGTAGTAATGAGCACAACTATTACAATAATTCCACTCCATTAAAACCGTGTTAAGTACATACAGCATAGAATAACGAGCCAGGCAAAGCAGAGTAATGAATACTAACAAGAATACGTGGCAGCAGTACTGGAAGCATCAGATTTGGAAAAGTAGCAATTTAGTTCTGAAAATAAGAGCAAATAGAATTGTTCACATATGAGATAGCCAAAGAACGAGTAAAAAATCAGGAATGAATATTAGTACAAGGATAAGAAAAACAGGAGTATGTTCACACTGGGACTTTGGTTGTTTGTCGGAGAAGAGGAAGACATCTATTATATGCTGACTGGAGAGCCTGGAAAAGCTTAAGTCTCACGTGAACGTACTTACTAATTTGAAAGCGTCCACCATACACCCATGTAAATATGAAATCGTATCTTTCTCTGACGCCAGTAATTTTATCTTTTTTATATGAGCAGTTCAGAGACGAAATGTGCATGCACATATTGTTTGTAGATATTTATGAGTTGGCCTGATTACGTGTAACCCATGACCCGAATCTGCGTGACGGCAATAAAACAACGAGTGTCAGAAATGCGGCGTGCAGTTACCTCATGCGCGGATACTGGAAATTTGTAAAAAAAAATTGTTATGCTTGTGTTAAACATTTTAGAACAGATATGTAGATACCACGCTCCAATCTTGACCCGGATTAAGCACATCACAGAATAATAAACCTACTTATGAAGTCGTCTTCTTAGTTTTATGTCACCTCGGGGGTCGTAGCTCAGTATTACGTCAGAAATATAGCAGCATTGCAATGTTCAAAAAGGTTCTTTCTATACTGCAAAATCTGTGGCAGTCCTTCAGAGGAAACGTAGTAAGGCGGAATTGGTAGACAGGTAGGATGCCAGTTCACCGTCCAAGAGTTTCAACGACGTCTAATAGGGTTACTATTCAAATTTTCGTCTACAAGGGATCAACTTGTTCCGAAGATCTCACATTGCCGCGCGGGACTAGCCGAGCGGTCTAGGCGCAGCAGTCATGGACTGTGCGGCTGGTCCCAGCTGAGGTTCGAGTCCTCCCTCGGGCATGGGTGTGTGTGTTTGTCCTTAGGATAATTTAGGTTAAGTAGTGTGAAAGCTTATCGACTGATGACCTTAGCAGTTAAGTCCCATAAGATTTCACACACATTTTAATATTTTTTTTTGATCTCACATTAGAATTGTCTCATCTTTACTGTTGTTGGTGAGGTGATGTAGAGAACTGGAGAATCGATCCCGTATCACACAGCAAACAGCGAGAGAAACGTTCTAAGAAACCGTATCACAGAACACGACTGACCGCCGCAACATCAGTATAAGAAATCACGGAGCTGCGAGCTGGGAGACCAATTTCCCGCATCAGCTGGATGCAGCGGGAGCCGGTGGCCTTCCTGTGGGAAATGGATTTCCGCAGCCGCGCGGCGGCGAATCAGATGCCCGGCAGCGCAGCGTCGCATGTCGCGGGCGCCGACAGCCGTCATTAGGCGAAGCCGCCCGCGCCGCCCCCACCGCCCCTGCCTTATCACGAGCTCGCAGCCCCGCCCGGCCGCTTTCCTGCCGGCACGCGTGCTGACACTCGTGTTTCCGCCCTGCGCTGCTGACCACCGGGCCGGGGTCGAGAGGGGGTGGGGAGCGTCGTATTACTGCCCACTGCTACATGAGCACCGCTGGCCTCTACCTTGCAACTGGAAGCGATGGCTCCTCTCCTATTGACTACATCCACGGCCAAAGCATCTTGCTTCTGACCGCAAAAATTTTGCAAGACGGTGCTCCACAGTTGTACCATATTCATTAAAACACATGTTTATATACATCGTCCACTGCAGTACAGCCTTTACTAAAGTGCTTTCGTAGTTGGTCAATCTGGCAATGACAAAACTGATACACGGTACAGAATGTCCGGGCTTAGAGGAATAGAAAAACATTTGTTTATATATCAGTGCATATTAAGGTTTATAACTTTATTTGTCCATCATTCCACAAAGGAGCCGAAACATTTTTATGCGTGTTGGTTCAGTTCAATGTGGGCACTCTTTGTAGTTAGACAGATTTTGAACCGGCACTCCTCGTCGCCTGTTCATAGGCATGACAGGTATTACTGCCTCTACTGCGGCGTAGACCTGCTGCTTCAAATCCGCCAGGTCTCTTTGTTCTGTAAATAGCGTCCTTGATAAACCTCGATGCACTGAAATCCAGCGGCGTCAAACCGGAAGACATAGGGGACCGGGCTGTAGGACCCCCTATACGATTCAACGCTCAGGAGACGTGTTATGGAGAAATGTGGTTACATCCCACTGATAATGGGGGGAGGAATGACATCGGGAGGAGTGTGTGAAACTGCATAGTACGTCGTCATGTCGAGACGGGTATACCTTTATCACTAGCGCGCAAGCGCCATGCGACTCGGCGCCGATCATGAAATGGTGTGTATCGCATCTTGGAGAGCATCTCTGTCGATTGCGTATATGCCGGCCGAAGTGGCCGAGTGGTTTTAGGCGCTTCAGTTTGGAACTGCGCGACCGCTGCGGTCGCAGGTTCGAATCCAGCCTCAGGCATGGATGTGTATGATGTCCTTAGGTTAGTTAGGTTTAAGTAGTTCTAAGTCTAGGGGACTGATGACCTCGGATGTTAAGTCCCATAGTGGTCAGAGCCATTTGAACAGTTTGATTGCGTATTTACCCAACAACGTAAAATTTCGAATTCTTTCGTTATAAGGATTTGTATATACCTATAGCCCAGACATCCTCCATTTTAAACATGGTTGTGCTTCAACAAAGGTGCACGTGAAACTTGATAGGATTGCAAAACAACAGCCAACCAGTTGCAAAATTAAAGGTTTGTTAACCATTTATCTTGGTTTGGACGAATATAAATTTGTCGTCTCCAGAAAGAAAATGGACTCGTAAAATCACATACTGACATAAACCGATGATGAAGCCATAGGGCTTTGGTCTACTACACGGTGCATATCATCCACAAATATCAACAGTTAAAATGGATAATTGAAGGTAATAGCTCAGTGCTGTAGCGCTCTGTCGTAAAACTTCAAAACAAAACCCACGTGACATTGGCTCCAGCAGGCATTTAGTATGGCACATACGAAGCTAGTGACACGAGCCGACCGACTGAGATGTGCAGGCACTGCCAGTAAGTATACTGTCACCCTGGAATCGCAGACCGAAATTAACAGCACATTTTAATGACGCCTATACAGCAGCTGATTGTGTGTATAAACAAGTCATTCATCAAAAAAACTTTGTGATTGTTATAATTTATGTACTGGTGTATCGATTTCCCCTCGCTTTTACGCTACATATACATCTGCTTGTACAGGGTGTTTCAGACTTTGCGACAAACGTCTAGGGGTGATAGATCACGTCATAGGGAACAACTTTTATTAAAGAAAAAAATGTTCGCTGGTGCCTCTCGGCGATGCCAGGCGCAGTTGAAGACTGATTGTGCCCCTGAGAGGCGGCAGCGCGTAGGCACTGTGCGGCGTTCGTATGCTAAGTGTGTTGCCTATCATCCAGTCATCTGCTTCACATGAAAGGCCGTAGGCGTAGGCAATTACAGTTACTGATTCGCTCCTAAAATATCTTTCTCCGCTTTGAGACATTAATTTTTGTTGAAGATCATTCTATCAGTTTGTTAGGGTTTGTAGTCCGGTGTACACGTGGTTAGTAGGTGCTGGTAGTTCGGTGAAATCTCATCGTCCCAGGGCCGACGACTACTAAAGGACACCTACCGTCGCTGGGAAGCGTCAGCGAGTATTTAGTCTCCCCGTGACGTAGCCTATCAGTCCTAGGGGTCTGTGGCAATGATTTTGAAGCACCCTCTACAAATGCTATAAAATACTTACCGTAACTGTGCTACCCTTCAACGGGAGAAAGAAAAGGGGTGAGGGAAGGGGGAGGGTTTGTCTGTCTTTGAGCAATAATTAACCAACTTTCTTTCGACAGACCCTACGTAAGCTGCAGCGAGGCCGTTGCGTAGTCTCGAGTCTGAAGTGTTAAGCACAGTTCCACACAGTTGTTCACTAAGAAAGAAGGATAAAGAGCGTTTACGCTGTTCCCAAACGTGCACTTTCCCACGGCTGTTATTAATTTGCTGTCACTTCTTCCTGTTACGGAAACAGCGATATCGAACGGTGTTGGGAACGAATCATGGAGAGCGTGCCAGCAGAAAGTTAGATTTATTCAGTGTTCTGCCAGTCAGTGACTGTTCGCCACTTGCTCTCTTCAAGGCACATTTAGTTCTTCCTTTCATCTTTTCCAGAGAGCACTCTATGTTATTTAACAAATGTTTCCTATTCGACAGGTTTCCTCCACATGCCGTATCACTCATTCGTTGCAGTTATATTCTGCTACGTACAGTACACAACGGCATTACCGTGGCAGTCTGTAACAGCAACACAGTCCATGGCGGTAGCTGCGCAGTTAGCGTGGTAATTGCTAACCAATGGGGCCCCTGTTCGATTCCCAGTCGGGTCGGAGAGTTTCTCCTCTCGGGGCCTCGGTGTTGTGTTGTCTTTACATTCGTAGCGTCTGAAATCACATTCCACTGTTGAGATGGCTGCATGGGCACGTCCAGAAATACCAGTAAATAAATATAAAAAAGCAGCAAGGTATTAGTTGAAACTTGAACATTCGAAGATATCTGCTTTGGGTTCGAGGACGGACCTTAACTGACTTGCCTAATTATTTTCCAAATGTCCGCAGAACGACGAGTAGAAATTGTCTGTCAGAAGGGACTACGTTTATTGGGTCGCTCAGGGAAATTTAGTTAAGAACTGCATACTTACTATTACAGGTTAATAATAATAATTATGGCGTGTGACGAGGGCCTCCCGTCGGGTAGACCGCTCGCCTGGTGCAAGTCTTTCGATTTGACGCCACTTCGGCGACTTGCGCGTCGATGGGGATGAAATGATGACGATTAGGACAACACAACACCCAGTCCCTGAGCGGAGAAAATCTCCGACCCAGCCGGGAATCGAACCCGGGCCATTAGGAGTTACAGTCCGTTGAGCTGACCACTCAGCTACCGGGGGCGGACTACTATTACAGGTTGACTCTTACAGAGAAGGCAACAGAAACCAGCCACTTCTTACAATGCTATTTAATTATTCAAATAGCGCCGTTACAGGTTTAGAACTGGAAGGTTCATCTTCAGACGGCTAGTTCATGTTACATTTTACATTAGCTTTCACTTTTTATTTTCCCAAATGATGAAATTTCCCTGGGGTGGTGGTGTCCCACAACCAAAACAAGATTTGAAACAATGTCTTTTTACCCTTGTGTGACAGTTTTTCCTCTTCGATGTGGAATTTCGATTCTGTCTCGATTTTTACAGCCACTGAAAAACAGAGGGGATGCCTTCGATGTTTACCTTGTCGCATATGATAAGCGTACCGAAGACTACCTCAGCTGTGGAATTAATACCTACTATCATCATCATTGTAGAAATTTTTTGTACGGAGGTAGAGGGTAGCTGTCTTATGGGCTAGCCGTTTTGTCCAGTTGCCTGCGTTAAAGTAAACTCAACGGTAAGGCGGAAATGGGCGTCTGCATCGGTAATGGGCGAAGTAAAACTGTAAACAACTATTTCACCCGCAGATCCGGATGTAAATGGACAGGGAGACATGCCCGTATAAAAGTATTCGTTACGGCACCCGACAAGTTCAGCGAACGGGCCGGAAGAATTGTGACGACGTAGTGTGGGCAACGAACAATGCCGTTAGTAGTTTCGATTACAGGTCTTCATTCTTTCACGTACACGGGCCGAGTCAGAGGGAACACGGTGCGCAGAATTTAGGTCGGCCCCATAAGGGGCATATTTAAATAAGGCGGAGCCCGGCGTTGCCCAACGGCCGAGTGTGAAGCGGAGGGCGGGGCGTACACAGCTGCGCCGTCGACGTGCGCGTCCCACGTGCAGGCGCCTAACAAGCCGCGGCCGCCGTATCGCGACCGTCCCGGGAGGCCATTTACATATCTCGTCAGACGCCGTTCGTTCCGTTCCGCTCCTCTCGTCTCCGCTCGCTCACACCACAGCCACGTCTAGAACAGATTGTAAATATCCCGGTACACGATTGTGCGCTTAATGCTGAGGTTGTCAGGGACAGTCATAAGATTTCTTGTCCGTCTCTTCCATTAAGATACGTTCGTGGAATTCGTACTCGGCTACTTCGTTCTTCTGGGACGGAAATTCTCGGCAGCCTTCCGCGAGTAATTTTCAGGTAGATATGCAGAAAAAGCCGCGTTAGTTCAGAGAAGTGCTTCAGCTTGCAAGATTCCTGGTACTATCGTTGATGCGGTTGCACACTTCCCTGTCCTGGAGTTTCCTGACGTAACTTGCAAGTCATTTTAGCCTACTGTTTAGATAAGTCCATCCGGCGGCGAATATGTACTGCGTACTTACGGCTGATGCCGCCGTGTTGGTTTTTGCATTGAAATCTAGAAATTCTACCCGATGCGCATTTCTGCAGCGTGACGTATTAATCGTAGTACACACAAGCTACTTGTATATGCATTGTCTACATCCTGCTCAAACATTTGGGAAAATGAAATGGAGAAGAAGTCAGGTTGGCATTGAGGAGATGGACATGGTCTAAATAAGAACTGCCGGCCGGTGTGGCTGAGCGGTTCTAGACGCTTCAGTCTGGAACCGCGCGACTGCTACAGTCGCAGGTTCGAATCCTGTCTCGGGCGTGGATGTGTGTGATGTCCTTAGGTTAGTTAGGTTTAAGTAGTTCTAAGTTCTAGGGAACTTATGACCTAAGATGTTGAGTCCCATAGTGCTCAGAACCAACCAACTTAGAACTACTTAAACCTAACTAACCTAAGGACATCACACACATCCATGCCCAAGGCAGGATTCGAACCTGCGACCGTAGCAACAGCGCAGTACCGGAATGAAGCGCCTAGAACTGCAAAGGTTTTGTTAATGGGGAGGTCGTTACAAAAGGAGGATTGGTGGGTCCGTTCTGCTCTTTAATGCTACCTTTTCGTGAATGCATGTGCCGTCCGTGCGTTTAACGCAGTAACGTGTCTGCATCTACGACACAGTTATCAGGTGACATGCAAATGCCTTTCATCACATTACGCGTGATCTATACCTCTTTAGTCATCAGGTTGTAGTCCTCTGTGGGTACCAGAACACGAAGGCCCGCGAAATCCACTCATTCATGTCGAACAAAAGATGGCTGTGCTCGAGCTCGGAGCGTGATTGCCATGCATCAGACTTTTTGTATTTGTTTTTTGGTCAGCTTCGTTTTGCGTTCATTTCAGCGACCGCGTTCCGCTGCGCGCTGACCGACTGTAATACCAGCGGCCTGCATCGCATGTCGGCGCGCGACCGAAAGCCGATAGCGGTGCTAATTGCATGGAAATAACTCTCCGGCCAGGGCGCGCTAGAAAATGATGGCCGAATCAAAACGCAAATTAAGCCTCGGCACGGAGCAGCTAATGTCGTTAGGCATGCAGTGCGGCAGGCAAATCGAACGGGGGGGGGGGGGGGGGAGAGGGCGACGGGGATCCTTCGGGCAACACCTGCGCCAAATCCCGCGCCGTATTGGCCCTCTCCGGGGGCGTTCCTCCAGGGAGCGCAGTTTGTGTACAGAAGTGATTATTCTTCCTGTAAATGGTTCCTGCCGGCAAGATATGCAAAACAGGCCGGGCACGGCAAGTAGGTAGCCGGGGCCCGAGTTCATTTACAGCCGCGGCATTGTTCTAGCCGGCCGGGTATCTGATTGCGGAGAAACGCCGCTAAATTGACTGCATTCAGCCGCGCCAGAGCCGATGCCGCCGCTGCCGGCGGCTAAGCCGTCCCCCCATGCCTTACGTAATGATTTGCGTGCGTATCGCGCCGCTAGCGATAAGCAACACCTCGTTAACGATGTAATGACGGATTAACAGTCTGCGATTCGCTTCAGGGACTGATACCTTCCACTAGTCGGTAATTTACAGCTGGGAAGCTCTGATTACCGAAGATCACGAGTCGAATTTAGTTCCCGGTCCCTGTCCGGTCGTAATGGGTTTCACCAACGCTCGGAGAACGATATGACCCTTATTGTGCATAAAATTACTGCTGACAAATGACTGGCTCCGAAGGACGTGTAATAAAAAAGCCGCACCATAATCTCCATTGTTTACAATTCTTTCTATATTGTACGACAGCAACACATGGTACTTTTACAAACATTGTAAATTACCGAGTGTTAATTAGATTGTTATTGCTACTCAAATATCTGTTCAGTTTTTCTGATAATTTAGCTCTTACGAATTGTAAGAGCACTATTAAACCTGTATATTTCAGTGAAGTATATGGTATTCCTTATAGAACCGGATGATGGTCGATTTCAAACGAAAATCGGTTGTAAAATAAAGATTATTTCGTCCGAACCCCTAAGTGATACAATCGTTCAAAAATGTTCAAACGTGTGTGAAATCTTATGGGGCTTAACTGGTAAGGTCATCAGTCCCCAAGCTTACAACTACTTAACCTAAATTATCCTAAGAACAAACACACACACCCATGCCCGAGGGAGGATTCGAACCTCCGTCGGGACCAGCCGCACAGGATACAATCGTGAGAGTAAAAAAACGTTGTTTAACAACTGCAACATTTTAAAAACGATATAAAAATAGAGACTGGCGAAAGTAATTCCATTCTGAAGCTTAAAAAAGTAGTGAAAAGATATTTTTCTGTCACTGTAAGCCGGCCGGTGTGGCCGAGCGGTTCTAGGCGCTACAGTCTGGAACCGCGCGACCGTTACGGTCGCAGGTTCGAATCCTGCCTCGGGCATGGATTTGTGTGATGTCCTTAGGTTAGTTAGGTTTAAGTAGTTCTAAATTCTAGGGGACTGATGATCTCAGATGTTGAGTCCCATAGTGCTCAGAGCCATTTTTTGAAGTGCCTAGAACCGCTCGGCTCAGATCCATTTGAACCATTCTTTTTCGCTGTAACACAGCTGATATATTTTGAAGAAATCTTACGTTGAACCATCATATAGGGTGGACCTGTATGTAGAAAGTCAGACCTGAAGTAACATTACCGCGAATTATTGTTTAAGTAACATTTATTAAAAAAAGTGCGATTCCGTCTACACATTTTGATAAGGAAACCAGTTATAACGAAAAAGGTAATGTGAACACAGCGCTGCTTTTCGTAGATACGGTTTTGTTACGAATGATGTTTCTTCAGTATCTTCTGAGCTAACAGAAACTAACATTTTCTAACGGACGTCGTGATACGGTGTGAGAGAATACTTGTTGAATACTGTTGTATATACAAGATAGGATAGGTGTTCGAAATCTAGACATCTGGATTACAATCATAATACTTACGACTTTCCTGTATCTTCATCAGTTGAGACATACGTCATGCAAGTACAGGAGGAAACAGTAAAGGGGGCGTCGATAGTTTACTCACAGAAATATCAACTTCGAAAGTGTGTGCTTAAGTTTCTTTGTCTAAACGCCTTCCTTGCTTACGATAGCTAACCTGTCTTGTCACCACTACTGTTCTTGAAGTATGGTTACCAATTATGAAAATGTATAGTTTAGCCTGAGACACAAGTTGTAGGAAAACAAACTAATTTCGTTTTCTAAGACAGTGGTTTCAGCTTGCAAGGACAAAAATGATAGCAAATGACAATTTTTTTTTCGACCTGCAGTTCTTTCTTGGCTTAACGATCGGGAGGATGAGTGACAGATAATAAATTTACAGTACAAGGGTTCGACGCCGATACGATCCTAGCATGCTTTGCGTTTGTTAATGTTACTGCTATTTCTGTTAGTACTGTGAATACTTGAAACAGCCGCAGTGGCCATGATCTTACTAGATTTACCCGAATCAGTGGTTTTACAAGGAAGAGGAAATGAAGGAATGCGATGACAATCAGAAGACACAATCGGTAGTTAACCCTATGACTATTTGTTTATTTATTTCTCAAGTAACGACCTGCTGCATGTTGTTACGAGTATATAGCAGGTCGTACATTGTGTGTAGTAAAACTACAGTTGCGATCCGTAACTAAAAGAATTCTGTTAACCATTAGTAGGCTTGCTTTTGCCAGTGGGGCACAGTGCACAGCAACATCATGCAACAAATTCCAACTGGGTCTCTGATAAACTATCGTGGAACATGTGAGTCCTGTTGGTTGTCAAAGTGTTACGTCAAGAAAATATCGGTACAGCCTTACAAAATTCTGGAAGCCGGTATTTCATAATGTATGATACACATTGTGTAGTGATCTCGACGCTATAATTAGACAAAACTGTGGCTGTACGAAGTTTTTGGTCCCGTGTAATTTAGTGTATTTCAAATTTTATCCAAACTAGTCCGCTAAAAAATTTTAAAGATTTTGCTGCCGTGCGCTCTAATGAATACAGTAAGATTATTGTCATGGCACTATTCATTAAGGAGATTGGGGAGGGGGGGGGGGTTTGGAGGAATTGGGAGTGGTGCAGCAGGTTCCGCCTGCCATCCAGCGTACGGTGGCTTTCGAAGCAAAGATGTACACTATGTTTCCTTGTTCCGTTAGGACTGCTTGTGTGAAATTTCAACCTGCAATGATATCTCGTGATGAATTTCGGCGTTACGATCCTTGAAGTTTCAAACACAGCTGTGTAGAAAGTCAAAGCGCCAGCTTTACTGCAGCGGGCATCCTAGCCACCAAAGTTAAAAGTACGTGCCTGACACTCGTCAGGAAATGGTAGTGCAGCAGTGGGGCATCAAGCTTTTTGAGTTCTCCGGCGCTTGTGCGCCAGAATTCGTCAAATTCGACCCGAATACCGAGAGGCAGGTTCCCGGTTGCTCCTCCATCAGGACACCCCAGCCCACAAAATGGAGACTGTGCACAAGTTTTTGACTAGAAAACGGATCACAGTCCTTGATTACCCACCGCATTCGCCGAATTTGGCCGCAGCCGCCTTCTGGTTTTTTTTTTTGTTTTTTTTTTTTAAATCTTATGGGACTTAACTGCTAAGGTCATCAGTCCCTAATCTTACACACTACTTAAGCTAAATTATCCTAAGGACAATCACACACACACCCATGCCCGAGGGAAGATTCGAACCTCCGCCGGGACGAGCCGCACATGACTGCAGCGGTTGTTTGTCACATTGAAGTTGGCATTGAGAGGACACAGTTATGACGCCATTGAGGACAGCCAGTACTTAATGCAGTTCCAAAAAAGAACTAGAGTGACTGTTTCAGAACACTTTGTGAACGATTTAAGCTTTGTTTTGATTAACAGGCAAGACCATTTTGAATAAATACAGGCCGGCCTGGATGGCCGAGCGGTTCTAGGCGCTACAGTCTGGAACCGCCCGACCACTACGGTCGCAGGTTCGAATCCTGGTTCGGGCATGGATGTGTGTGATGTCCTTAGGTTGGTTAGGTTTAAGTAGTTCTAAGTTCTAGGGGACTGGTGACCTCAAAAGTTAAGCCCCATAGTGCTCATAGCCATTTAAACCATTTGAATAAGTACAGTTATTTTGTAAACATAACCCGTAATTTATTTTTCATAGCCACAGTCATAACGGAACTGCGATACACTGTGTAGTTAGGGAAGTAGAAACATCACGTATGGTAGCTCAAATGGTTGAAATGGCTCTAAGCACTATGGGACTTAACATCTGAGGTCATCAGTCCCCTAGACGTAGAACTACTTAAACTTAACTAACCTAAGGACATCACACACGTCCATGCCCGAGGCAGGATTCGGACCTGCGACCGTAACAGCAGCGCGGTCTCGGACTGAAGTGCTTAGAACCGCTCGGTCACCCCGGCCGGCTATGGTAGCTCAGCTTGAAGTAACTAAGAGAAGCGTTGAGGCGTTCTCATGAGAAGATCGGTAGATGTCAGCCTCATTTTAGAGAACGGGTCTCTTTGGGAAGAAAAGTAGAGACAAAACGCCGGAGTTTAAGACCATCAAGAGTTTTAGCTCCGCGACCATACGATACGGTTGGTTGGTTGATTGGGGGAGAGTGCCAGACAGTGAGGTCATCGATCCCATTGGATTAGGGAAGGATGGGGAAGGAAGTCGTCCGCGTCGTTTCAAAGAAACCAACTTGGGATTTGCCTGAAGCGATTAGGAAATCACGGAAAAACCAAATCAGAATGGCCGGACGTGGGTTTGAACCGCCGTGTCCCGGATGCGAGTCCAGCTTGCTTAACCACTGCGCCACGTCGCTCGGTGCGCGCTACGGCCGCGGAGCGATGCGGCGCCGCCTGCGGCTGCCGCGTGAGCCACGACCCGCGACTTCTCCACGCTGTCATCGGGCGCGCGGATCGCCACGCTACTTGCGCCTAATGACCGGTAATTTCCAGCAGCCACAATTTGGCGCCGTAAGCCCGCAGCGCCGCCAGGGGGCCCGGTCCGGCGCCGGTGTCAGCGCCGGCTTGTGCCGCCTTCATTATGGCGGCGGGCTGCGGCCGAGCAGCGCCAGAGCAAATACTGAGCCCGTCGCGGCCGCGGGAATTAATAACGCGGCAGCCGGCCCTGTGATCTGGCGCGCTTTAATGATACAGCCGGCGTAGCGACGCCGCACTTTCATCGCGACGCGACGCGTAAAAATACTGCGGCGCTGCCGCCGGCCATTCACAAAACATGCGGCGGCGACGGCGACGCCGACGCCGGTGCCGGTGCCGGCGGCGGCCGCGGGGTGTCCGTGGCGAATGAATAAGTCTGGTAGCCGGCTGGCGGGGTCCGTCCGCCTCCGGCCGGACGTCTCTGTTGCTGCGCGTGGCGAACCGACCGCTCAATTATTCGTCCGCCGGGAAGCGCGACACAGCCCTGTTAAAAGGCAGACTCTCTGCCGGGCTGTAGCGGTGACACGACAAACTGCGCGGCGCGAAAGCGCGGTAGGTAAGACAGTGTAGACCTGCCCGGGTAGAGCAGGGCATGAGCTGGGACGTTCTATGTTCTAGTCCCCGCCCGGCTTTCGCGATTTACACACATGTAAACGACACCCGACAAAACCGTCATCACAACTGTTTATGATATATCGCAGACTCACTTCAGGCAAGTTGACTGGCTAAAACATAATTGCTTGATTGGAGAGGAATTCCGCCTTATTCCAGACACCTTTGTAGTTGTGCTTTCATCCAGACGTTTCACCATTTTTTTTCCAGCGGGTTCATTTGTTTACTTTCCTTCTGTAAAGATGTTAAGGTGTTACATATTTACCTTTAAAGAAACTTTTAGTACAAAATATTTGCATTTGAAAAATCAGCCAATATGGTCAAATATTATTTACGCCGGTTTTCATACAGTACAGAGTTGAGACGTATGTATCACTGAGTTGGGGCATTCTGTGTTATTTATTTACTATATCTCTAAAGTTCCTAGTTTCGTAGTACATTTCGAAATAAATTGGATGTATGCATATATTTTTGGCCATAATCGCTCATTTTACAATTGTAAATATTTTGTACCAAAAATTTTGTTAAAGGTTAACAAAAAAATGTTCAAATGTGTGTGAAATCGTATGGGACTTAACTGCTAAGGTCATCAGTCCCTAAGCTTACACACTACTTAACCTAAATTATCCTAAGGACAAACACACACACACCCATGCCCGAGGGAGGACTCGAACCTCCGTCGGGACCAGCCGCACAGTCCATGACTGCAGCGCCTCTGACCGCTCGGCTAATCCCGCGCGGAAAAGGTTAACAAGTGACAGTTCTACAGAAGGAAAATAAACGAATAAGCCCACTGAAGTAACACAAAAAATGCTGAAACATGTGTGGGTGAAAGCACTAGTACAAACGTGTCTTGAATAAGGCGGAATTCCTTTCAAATTTTTTTAGTAAGCACGTAAATAAGAACTGCTCCATTCACAAGAAGGTTCTTTCATCTAATTGATGCACTGCTCCGTCTATAGTAAACTTTCCCATGACTACACACTTACGGCATCCATTCCTCCTTCCACCTGTCAAAACTCAGACCTTTTTTTAAAATATTTTATAGTTCAGAAAGCATTTGCAAACGGAGACCAGGTGAATAAGAGAGATGTTGTGTCCGGAACCTTGGGCACAATCACTATTTAATACAATTAGTAACCAAATACTGGTAATTTATTTTACATAATTATGATTTAGTTTAATAAGTCTCGAAGCTCTGTGTACCGGGTAACCACCGATAACTTTGGGCCACGTCAGAAGGAACTAGGAGTAGTTCAAATGGTTCAAATGGCTCTGAGCACTATGGGACTTAATTTCAGTGGTCATCAGTCCCCTAGAACTTAGAACTACTTAAACCTAACTAACCTAAGGACATCACACACATCCATGCCCGAGGCAGGATTCGAACCTGAGACCGTAGCAGTCGCGCGGTTCCGGACTGAGCGCCTTAACCACGAGACCACCGCGGCCGGCAACTAGGAGTAGTAATCAAACACAACGCTAGTATGGCGTGGGTAGTATCGTGACGCTTTTACTCTTCTGGTCTGTCAAACGTCTCTTATTTGGGTTGGAGGCAGATGGAGAAGATTGATTCGGAGGGGGTGGGGAGTGGTCGGACATTGGATCCCAACTGCGATACTGCCTGGTATTTGTCACGTTTGCAGCCTTCGTCAGAGTCGGAAGTTGCATTAAGGCTCGGAAATGTGATATCACCTACAGCGGTATGCCGAACGTTCGATTGCTGTCCCCTCTGCACAGTGAAAGAGGATCCAAGAGGGATTCTATTATCACCAGGAAACTTTAAGTAATTGTACACTTTCACAAAGAAAGAAAAGAGGACTTCAGCGTATCATCGAGCATTACGGTCATCAGGATCGCCGCACTACCTCAGCTATAAAAATTGAGGAAAGAAACATGCCTTGATATTATGTCGTTCTGTGCATTTTACTGTAGTAAGAGACAGTTTTAAGATGTACTTCTCTGTTAAACAGCGTTCTGAGTGTTTTTCTAACTCTGCAGAATTTGGCTTCCCTCGTCGATTTATCGCTGTCTTATGCGTCTTTGACTTCTCTGTGTCTTCATTCACATGTAATCCATTATATAATGGCAAATTCTGAGAAGTCTCGACCAATAAAAACCTCATGGCTAGTCTAATATGAGGTCTAACAAGCATCAGCAATGATTTATAAAATAAAACTTTTTCAGCTCCAGTCAGATCTTTTTTTTTTCACTATGTATTGGCGTAACGCGTTTCGGCAGTATGTTGCCATTGTCAGGTGCCTAACTATTATTTATACATCAGTTGCTAAGTTGAAGCGTTCCGTGAATCTTCCACACAGGAATCTTTAATAAACAACTCGTGTAGAATTAATAGGTATGCACCTGATGATAAGCACATGCTGCTGAAACTCTTTGAACCAAAGTCTTACGGGAAATAAATTGACTAAAGCAGTCGTAAGCCTCTACCACTTCCATGGAACGTAGACAGCCGTAATTATTGAGTACGTTGTACCCACCACATTATAAATACGTTTTGACTTAAATACTCTAGTAGGAAGGAGACTACCTATTGAGTGGAACTGGAGGATTGACCAGGAGTGTTGTTTCACATTCCTAGGTTCCTGATACATGTACTCCATATGAAGATAGTAATCCTTAGCTCGGCACAAACTAATTATGAATTTCAGCACCAAATAGGTTGCGACCAAAGCCGTCACGAACTTCAGCTGAAGTAACCAGGCGCCCGACTATCACGGCGATGAGTTCAGCTCGTCCTCACCTGGGACGGTAGTACGAGGAGCTTGACGCGCTGGCAGCGCCCGCGGCGGCTACCATGGCGGGCAGCAGGGGGCGGGGCGAAATTAAAACGGCTTTCTTCAGCCTTCCGGCCTAATGGACGACCGCTACGTGCGAGCCGGACGCTGACCCGGTGCCTCGCCAGCTGCCGCTGTGGCGAAACGCCGCTAAACAAGTGTGAAATTTCCCGCGGGGCTCTGCCGCGGCGCTTCGAGCCAATGCGGCACGACAGGGGGTGGCGTCGCACATGTAAATAGGCTACTGTCGTAACGGCGCACATGTAGTTGATCCAATGTGGGATGCGTTAAGAATTGGGGGATATGGCAAAACAAGAGGTTTTGTTGTCCGAGCGAATCAAGCACCAACAACATCATTACGCTCTGTAACGCCCCGAGGCAGCAGAGACGTATCTGATGTGTAATGTACAGAAGACTGACAAAAATTTGGGAACACCAAAAACACAACACAACACATTATCATGCCTGACACGGTGTACCATAACCATTGGCATTCAGAACATCTTTCGTTCATTTCGGAATGGATAGGCACCGGTCCTTTCCAAGAAATGGTTCAAATGGCTCTGAGCACTATGCGACTTAAATTCTGTGGTCATCAGTCGCCTAGAACTTAGAACTAATTAAACCTAACTAACCTAAGGACATCACACACATCCATGCCCGAGGCAGGATTCGAACGTGCGACCCCTTTCCAAGAGAATCAAGAGAATCTTATACGTTCTTTCTGTAAAATAGTGGCAATTTCAGGTAACGGTGATGGAGGTGGATAGTGATCATGCGCCCAACTCGCCTAAATAGAGCGCAAAGGCTCAGTAATATTGAGATCTCGTGAGTGTTTTATTTCTTCCTGCGCTACTACCGAGAACCGAGCAAGGTTATGTCACTGAAATGTTGTGCGGGGCGACTCATTTTCAAATACTGACCAAGTAGTTGAGATTTAACTAGTAAATAATTTTCCGTAAATCGTTCCAGTGAAAGTCAGGTTGTTTCCACCACCAAAAATCGAAGGAGGTGACTGAGTGTTGAGAGGTTTGATTCGTATTTTCGAGGACTGCCGTTCAGATCCCTGTAGGGCCATCCAGATTTATGTTTTCCGTGAATTCTCCTGTTCGCTTAAGGCTAATACCGAGATTGCTGCCTTGAAAGAACACTACCAATTTCCGCCCCACTATTCTCCATTCCGAGCTTGTGTTCCGTCTGTAAGGATCTCGTAATCGACAGGACGTTAAATCTTAAGATTCCTTTCTGCTATCATCAGTCCCTAAGCCGGTCTTTCCCTAAATATTGTTGTGTTTAAGTAATTGTCCACAACTTCGTAATGCATAGATGTCACAATCTATTGGGAATAGTTTAAAGCAACCACTGAAACGATGGTAAATGTGACAGCTTTTCTGTAGGCGCACATGACCCAGTTGCCAGCGGCTGTCTATTAATTTAGAGTCCTTCGTTTTGCCACTCGCGTCTAAAAACCAAACAAGTGTTACTGCTTTACAGACATCGGAGAGGGAAATGGCTGTTTCTCGCTGGATGCTAACGGTCGGAGAGTGACATGACAAGTTCCAAACAACAGATCGGCAACGACAGTGTGACTTATTCAGAAATACACTATCCGACGTAGAGGATGCTGTGTTTCTTTTGTCACGGGAGGAGAGGGATGAGAGAAATTCAGTTGTGCGCCTTTCCGTGCGGCCACTTCTAAGTGTGGTTGTGGACTAATGACACTCAGACGCAGGCGGCGCGAAAGCGGGCGCCGAGGTGGCTGGGGGCGTGATTTGTGCCGAGTGGCGCTTTGTGTGCGCGCGAGTGCGCACGAGCACAATCGCAGCGGCGCCGCGCATTCCTGGCGGCGCTGCGCTGAGCTGCAGCTGATTGATGACGTCACACGGCGGCCGTGTTTTATTGCTCCTCGCGGCAGCGCGTCGCCTACCCCCCTGATTCATGCCCCGGCCGTCGATCGGGGGACATAGGCCGGGCCCCCAACAATGGGTTATTA
This sequence comes from Schistocerca piceifrons, assembly GCF_021461385.2. Lineage (NCBI taxonomy): Eukaryota > Metazoa > Arthropoda > Insecta > Orthoptera > Acrididae > Schistocerca > Schistocerca piceifrons. The sequence continues at coordinate 154,480,170 of NC_060141.1, forward strand.
ACACCCTGCCAAAAACCGGACCACTTCTCCCCCACCCCCACCTCCACCTCCACATCCAGCTCTCCCACTTTCCTCGCTCTTCTAACCATCACTGCTACTGAGCGGGAATAAATCCGGAGCAGGCTTTTTCTCGCGGCAGGAAACGTGCGGACAGATGAATACGTCTTCATTGTTCGCCGTCTTGGCGACCGGAATGCAGTCACCGGTAAACAAATCATAAACTGGTCCCTAATGCCCGACCCGCGCTGTCTGTAATTATTATGATGTATCGGCGGCGAGCGTACGGCGTCCTTACAGGGGAAAAAGTGCCGACAGCCGGGTTTCGAGCCGAGTCACTTTTTGGGAGCGACCGCAAATAAATATGTCTTCATTGTGTCGCGGGCATAGGAATGTCGTCCGCGGTACGCCTGTACGCACACTGGGTCACTCTTTGGAGCTCCTCTTACTGTTTATTTCATGGCGGCTTTCTGTCCCTGGAATGTTATTTCGAAGAAAGGAGTACAAGCCGTTCTTAAGTTACAGTAGCACTAGGTTCGAAGGAATGTCGAGTATATACCAATATTACACGGAATGCTTCCACCTGCCGAAAATGTGGGGCTAAGAACTGTAAAACCTTTAAATGAAAGTACAAATTTATAAAACAATTTCTTGTGTCGAAGATACTTGCAGGTTGATACATTAAGTTTATGTTTAGGAAAGACGAGAGTCTTAGCTTTCTTGAATTAAGAGTATTGAGGACTCGTAAAATGACACTGGAGGTGAGAACTTGGGCCTGCTTCTAATAAGTGTGCGAAATGGTTTAGTTTTCTACAGTTCTCTCAAATTAATGGCGTCGTTTCTCGTATTCAGCCGAGTTGATGATTCCCATTTTACTGCACGATATTTGGAAGGCCGACCCAGTCGTCTTCTTCAAGTTGTGCAAGTTAAGATTGTTTTCTAGTTGGATCCAGGCAGCGAGTCCGCATTATAACAAATCTGCACGCATCTGAACACGACGAATGGGTCAGTCATCGAAATACCGTGCAGGAAAACGAGAATCAGTAGCACACCTTTGCACAATCCCGCCAATAAAATCTTAGAGATCTCAGATTTTACCATAACGTTTGACAGGTTGCCTTCACGTATGTGGCAGCTATCCATCTGTGCTCCACAAACTGCCATATGGGTGGGGTGAAGTTTACGTAGCGTTATCATCGAAGTAGTTCACATTGATGCCAGTGCTCATACTCAAAACATAAGCGAGTACAAATTCTACTAGCTTCTGTTCTCAAACTCTTTTCTTTATGTAAATGCTTTGTAACTTTCTACGTAAACTCGCAATTCACGGAGTATTATCAAATATCTCAGGTGATAAATAGAAATTTTAAGTAGATAATTTTACATTTTTTGGATAAGCTATACTGCGCAGGTCTAACACAATCACGACGTAGTAATCTTCGGTGTTAAGTATGCGCATCTTCATTTATAAGTATAATAATAAGTTTGTCTGAGTTTGGTATTTTTAAAGATGAGTTACATAGTTGATAAATTAGATAAATTATTCTTGGAGAGATGCATGAGGCAGACACACTGTGCTGTCTCTCAGTACATTTATTCGCCACCGGTTTCGACAAATGACCAGATTTACAGTGGAAAAATATCTATTGTAACAACTTCACATGGCATACTAGCTATTTAATAAGGGAAGTATACGCCATTGCTGCCGGCCGCGGTGGTCTTGCGGTTCTAGGCGCTGCAGTCCGGAACCGCGGGATTGCTACGGTCGCAGGTTCGAACCCTGCCTCGGGCATGGATGTGTGTGATGTCCTTAGGTTAGTTAGGTTTAAGTTGTTCTAAGTTCTAGGGGACTGATGACCTAAGATGTTAAGTCCCATAGTTCTCAGAGCCATTTGAACCATACGCCATTGCTGACTTAAACACGTAAGAAATTTGATACTTAACACAGTAATACGGGCTTAACCAAGTAGAAAACAACGTTGGAAACATGAAAACCTCTAAGAGCAGTAAGCGCACAGCATCATTGCTCAGGCACAACTACGTTTTCACGTTTTCGATGTTGTTTTCTGTTTGGTAAAGCCTTTATTACGGTGTTAAGTATCAATTTTCTTACGTGTTCAAGTCAGCAATGGTCACAGCATCTATGTCATGTTCTTACAATAGATATGTTTCCACTGTGAAGACGGTCCATTATCGAAGCCGGTAGTGAATAAGCGTATTCTAAGACAACGCAATGTGTATCATCATTTCTCCAAGCGTACCGATGCTGCTGACAGCTGCCTGAAAAGAATTTTCGAGATGAATTATTGCTAGCTGTAAATCCGAATGCTTTTACACATTTCGAAGAACATTTCATTTTTCCTCGCGAGGCGGTAGTTCAAAATGGTTCAAATGGCTCTAAGCACTATGGGACGTAACATCTGAGGTCATCAGTCCCCTAGACTTAGAACTACTTAAACCTGACTAACCTAAAGACATCACACACATCCATGCCCGACGCAGGATTCGAACCTGCGACCGTAGCAGCAGCGCGGTTCCGGACTGAAGCGCCTAGAACCGCTCGGCCACAGCGGCCGGCGGCAATAGTTTGTGACGATTTTGTTCTCTCGTATGTGTGAAAAGTCTCCGCCGTTTTTGGCACATAGAGAACATAGCTAAGGGACTTACATCTCTAGACAGGCGCCAACTGGATACGCGGTGACATGTGCTCGCGTCGTAAGGGGGACAGTTGTGCGCTGTCTGCTGGCTCAAGGCGGGAGCCGCTGTTAACCTGTGCAGCGCGTCGCGCGCTGCGAAACGGAAGCAGCTGGGAGATTTACGGGTCGGCCGCACGTGCAGCTCGTCGTGTCGTACGCAGCGCGTCACGTCGCATTGCTTTGTTTATTAGCCGCCTGCTGCTCGCAGCGGCGCTGCCCTGTCGCATGGCACACAGAGGTCCGGCACGTGCCGTTTGTTTTCAGCACTTACCTAGTGCCCCACAAGTCTTCCTTGTGTTGCAGTGCGCAGCAACCCAGTGCGTGTCGCTGTCACTCATGCTCACAAACAATAAACGTGCAAATATTTTGAGAAAATGTAGTAACTTACCGGACTGCTGCCGGGTAATATACTCCACAACGGCGGTTGTCCGGCACGTGACTCCTCTGCACTCCAGTAAGATACCTGAACATTTGACAGGCCTACTCCGGGAGAAGCTCAATTTTCGTGTTTAGAGGCAAGCTGCACGGATAGCTGCGCGCACGAGGATGCTGTAGCTTCTCAGTTGTTACTAAACACACTTGAACAGTTGTGGTGTAGAATCGTAGAAAACGAAAGAAGAAAATGAAGATCATAGTTTACCGTCACCTCACCGACGCGGTCATCAGAGATGAAACCGTGAATCAGATAGGGAAGGGGGAGGAAGAATCAACGCGGATTTTGCATAGAACTATTTAAAGGAACCACGGAAATCGAAATTTCTAACTGGTATCTGAACTACGGGCATCTCGAATGCCAGTCCACTGTGCTCCCTCGCTCGATCGTTAGAAAATGGTATTTGCTCGTCATTCCAAAGGTGTGTTAGTGCGCGATTTAAGCGAGTTAGTGGAAACCACAGAGACTGATCGGTCATATATTCACGAAAGCGAAATAACTGTTTTCTCCTAAGAAAACATTCTTCATTGGAACAGCACTGTATCTTCGACCTTGCATCGTACCTACCTGCTTTCTTTGTAGCAGACTGAGGCCAAGTGGGTAAATGTCAGATTGCAAGTGGTTTCCTTTTTGTTGGGTTCCACAGCTCTCAAAACTCTCGCCAAGTGTGATAAAGTTTCTTCCTCCTTGTAAGTTACTTTATTCTTCAGTTAATGGGTTATTTCTAGAATGAAATTTTCACTCTACAGTGGAGTGTGCGCTGATATGAAACTTCTTGGTAGATTAAAACTGTGTGCCGGGCCGAGACTCGAACTCGGGACCTTTGCCTTTCGCGGGCAAGTGCTCTACCAACTGAGCTACCCTAGCATATCAATGCACTCTCCGCTGTAGAGTGAAAATTTCATTCTAGAAACATCCCCCAGGCTGTGGCTAAGCCATGTCTCCGCAATATCCTTTCTTCCAGGAGTGCTAGTTCTGCAAGGTTCGCAGGAGAGCTTCTGTAAAGTTTGGAAGGTAGGAGATAAGGTACTGGCGGAATTAAAGCTGTGAGGACGGGGCGTGAATCGTGCTTGGGTAGCTCAGTTGGTAGAGCACTTGCCCGCGAAAGGCAAAGGTCCCGAGTTCAGTCCGGCACACAGTTTTAATCTGCCAGGAAGTTTAAGTGGGTTATTTCATCAAAAGTATCGTGGTCATTTATGGGGATACATTTGTCGCGTTCAGAGTTTTGAACAAAAATATCGAAACACCAAGAACACGGCGCATTACAAAGCGTAATACTGTGTGGAAACCCGTTGGCTTCAGAACAACTTCCAGTCGTCTCGGAATGAATAAATCGAGATCCTCGTGTAGGTTTTTAAGGGAAAACAATGTTAAGTTCAAGTAATGACGAGGGAGGTGGATAGTGATCATGCACCCTTCTCTGCAAATTACACCAGAAAGCTCAGTAATACTGATATCTGGGGACTCTGGTGGCCAGGGGTGATGCAACAAATCGAAATGTCCTGGGACGCAGCACCACCATTCGGAAACAAATTTTGCACCGCGATTGTGACCTGATCAGCAAAAAATGGTCACACAATCCTTGGCAGCAATGCGGCTTTCCAGAGTAACCAAGAGCAAGATGGAATACCACAAGATAGCTGCTTAAATCGTCGCCGAACACCGGCCATGTTTCCCTCCTGAGACGTATACTTGGCCAGAAGTTGGCAGCAGTGTTAAACAAGACCCATCCGAGTGAATGACTTTCTTCCATTGGTCCCTAGCACAGGTATAGCAGCTTCGGCACCACGATTTCCTGTTATGGGCATCTGCATTACTCATCATTGTGTTGGAATTTCAGTTCGCCTCCGAAATTTCATGCTTATGTACCTCCTCTTCGTGCTGTTATGGCGCTGACAGGCTTCGCGAGTGCGAGGCTGAGTTCTGCAGTGCCTTCTGTAGCTCTCATCCTCTTGCTTTTCGCCACAATCCTCTTTAGTGGCCATCTGTCACCATAGCTCAAATATACACTTCCTTCCGCATTATGATTTAGCCCATGATATTTTCCCGATTTCTTTTTTGTGTGCTGTATAAATCGTCGGTACGGTGCCTCTTGAAACACGAAACTCTTCGGCTCCCATGGTTACGGAAGCACCCGACACAGTGCAATAAAAGCTACACGGATCACTGTTCTGGCAACGGCTGACACTTGCAACGTATTGAGGACATCGCAGAAGTGCCGTTTGTGGTCCAGTGCAACAGAGCAACAGAGCAACCTCCCGGCTTGGCCAGCATCTACATTTATGTTCAAGCACGCGTTTCTCGCGGTGTTACCATATTTTTGTCCAACAGCTGCACATGGCCTGTCACGAAAGAGGCACAAGCACGTGACAGATTTATAATTTGGAAACGGCCTCAGAGCCGTGGTTATCTAGTCATGGCGAGATAACAGAGTACGAAACTAAAGGCTTAAGTAAATTATGTGGGGTAAAAATTGGTTTTATTTTTTGCAGCAAAAGTTGTAAGACTGGAGAGGCAAATGTGTGAGGTCCAGTAGGCCTACTCAGTTGGTCCTAAATTTTTTTTCTGTCAGTTACCGCCTCTTTCACTTCCGACAATGATTTGTGAGGTGAAAAACGCCAGGTTGAACAGTGTATATGCGTATGTGTTGAACCGCGAGTACTCCCTACAACAGGCCAAGCGTATCAGCTAGAAGCTAGGGGAAGGGCAAGGGCATACCGGCTTCAGTAAGGCCGTGCCCCGTGAGTAACAGCTGCGTTGGAACCTACCTTTAGGTTGAGGGTGCTTTATCGTAACTCGCTGGCAGAGCTAGTGAACAGATCGGAAGAAGTCGGGAGCACTGTACTTTCATTGGATCCGTGGCCATCAAGACACTGTTGTGTTTATACCAGTCTTCGGTTCAATGACCGCTTCGCTGCCTCGCAAAGGAAAGTTACGTTCGCTGAGTCCGGACCGGCTGGTCGCGAGAGTGAAATATCGACTTGGCTGTCTGCTCGGGGCGGGCGGCGCCCCCTGAAAGGGAAGTGCGCAGTCACGCCGCCCGGATGGACTCTGGAGGCGAAAGCGTCACACCGTTTAGCGCCGCGACTGCCGAGTCACCGCCGGATTATGCCCCAAATAGCGGGCGGCGCCGCCTCTGCCGCGGGCGCTGCCTAAGCTCCTTACCGCCCGTTACCACTGCTCAGGGTTGAGACTTGCCACAGGGTGTACATCCCGCAAATCTGCAGCTCCGAGAAGTAGAACTGGGATAAAATGAAGTCAGTGGTGTTCATAAACGAAATAGAGAGTGCTATAGCTACATCTATACTCTGGCTTGAGAAGGTAAACTTCGAAAATAACCATAACATCGTGAGATACGTTGGTAACCGATGGAGAACTTTTTTGTGGGTCCGTAGCTGATTTTTTTTGAGTGAGTCTCATAATCCGCTGTGCTGTCCAGGTCGAACTTATTCTCGTCACTGGTCAGTCAGACTAATCTGCTGCCCCGATACTAGCCGTAAGGAATGAAATGTAAATAGTCTATGTAAACAAAACAGAAGGAATAAAGTGTAGCTGTGCAACCCAACCATTCACACTATATTTTTCCGTGACTTCCCTAAATTATAAAGGGGTCATCAAAAAGTTTTCGACGAGACATTTAGATCTGACTTAACATAATTTAGCTGTTCTCGTACCTTTCTACCTAGACGTAAGTATTTGGTGAGGTGCAGCAAGACGACTATCCAGCATCCACCCAAGACGATTCGGAATATAGACGAATACAAAATTTCCCTTAAGCACTCCATAACTATATAATACAAAGTATCTATTTCATTAATTGCAAGACACGACCGAAAGTTCCCGTTCGAAGGCCCTGTGCACAGTCCACGATCGGTAAGCTAATCAAGTTCAAAATGGTTCTGAGCACTATGGGACTGAACTTCTGAGGTCATTAGTCCCCTAGAACCTAGAACAACTTAAACCCAACTAACCTAAGGACGTCACACACATCCATGCCCGAGGCAGGATTCGAACCTGCGACTGTAGCGGTCGCGCGGTTCCAGACTGTAGCGCCTAGAACCTCTCGGCCACTCCGGCCGGCGCTAATCAAGTGAATTGGGGCAATCGTCCCAATGGCGCACCGGTTCAGACTGTAGCGCCTAGAACCTCTCGGTCACTGCGGCCGGCGCTAATCAAGTAAATTGGGGCAATCATCCCAATGGCGCACCGGTTCGAAGATACGCGTTTGGTAAAATACTGACTGCTGCACATACTCGTCCGACAGGAATCCTCGACCCTTCAAAGGCTCTTTCAAGGTACAGAAGGTGTGATAATTGCATGAGGTGAGATTAAAATTATAGGGTGGCTGCTGGAGTGTCTCTAACTTGAGCTGGCGTGACTTCTGCGTTACGATATTTACGTTATCATGAAGCAGCGGCACCCCATGTCGCAGTTTTCCCGGACGTATCGCCTTAATTGCACGCCGTAATTTCTCTAGAGTTGCGCAGTACCGTTCCCCAGTGATAAAGACACCGGGTTCCCTGAAATCAGTAAACAGTGGGCGCTGGTGTTCAAAGAATAGAGTAGCCTCACCTTTCCAGCAGATGGCTGGCTCTTGGACTTCTTGGGACGAGGGAACGTTGGATGACACAGACATGCTGCCCCATACACCGTGGATGTCTACCGGTGCTTGTCCTTCAGCAGCTAAGCTGATAATAACAGCTCGTTGGTCCTGTTCCGATGCATTTGGTTATATCCCTCGTCTGCAGGTCAGTGCCGATATACCCGCATCGGAATTCTGCTACGTTGCATATGCGCTGCAGCAACGCCCTCAGACGGCAAATTTTTGATCATCCCTAATTTTTGAGGCGGAAATATCTAATGGAGTGATGACGTAGTTTCAGTCGTAGTTAAAGCGGATTGCCATACTCGAGGTAAGTGGTACGGAAACTGTGAAAGCTCATTCTGCAGAGGAAGTTTCCTTCAAAGAGCTCGTGTAGCCCATCCTAGAATATTCTTCACGTTTGTGAGACCCTCCGCGGGACTGCTACGGTCGCAGGTTCGAATCCTGCCTCGGGCATGGGTGTCTGTGATGTCCTTAGGTTAGTTAGGTTTAACTAGTTCTAAGTTCTAGGGGACTGATGACCTCAGCAGTTAAGTCCCATAGTGCTCAGAGCCATTCGAACCATTTTGTGGGACCCACGCGAAATAGGATTAACAGGGGATATTGAACGGAAACAACGGATGACAGCACAAATGGTCATAAGTTTAAACTTATATCTACAATATACCATGTTTTAACACAAAAATGTAATATCAACAGGCAAACAACTAAAAAACCTAATGTAAATCACTAAAAAGCACCTGAAGATGCGCCTCCAGGGCTCGACATTCGTAGTGCAGTAAATAAACGCAACTTGTGACTGAAGGCGGTTTGTTCTTCATTTTACGGTCATAAGTTTGTTGTGATGTCTTGAGACGCGAGGCAGATACTTCAAGACAACGCAAACTATCCCGACAAAACTTACAAAGTTTCAAGAACAAATATTGATTGAGGAATCCACATATAGTATCCGTACATACATGTAGGTATGTATTCATGTATGTTCCACAACTCCTCCTAAACCACTGGCCCGATTTCAACGAAACTTGGTACATATATCTCTTAGTCTCTGGAAATCATTGCTGTAGGTTAAGAACCACCTACCTACGAAAAGGGTGCGGGTGAAAAAGCAGTGTAGCCCACGACTCACGAATGCCCATGGTTTAGTCATCTAGTTTTTGAGAATGAGAACACTAGGAGGGTGGAGTGGTGGGGGGATGTGGAGGAAGAGATGAACAGACGGCGTGGGGAAAGGAGGAGATGGGCGGAGAGAGGGAAGTTGGTCTAATAGAAGATTGGAATAAATATATACCCGCGCAACGCCACACATTCAACTAGTCTAAGTATGTATGTTTCACTGTAATTATGCTCATTGCGGCGTGCATAATCGCATCTAAGCAGTCATTCTTCCCGAGCTCCGTACGCAACTGGAACGGTAGGAAACCCAGTTACGTTGTGCAGTCGGACGCACACTGAGCGATGCACTTCAAGTGCCTTTTAGAGTATGGACGGAGACTAAAAACGCCGGCGCGTCTCCACTAACAAGGCTACAGAACATTTATCGCTTCTTCACAATTCAGCATCGCTTATACTCTGGCTTCATTGACGTCAAAATGGAACAGATCTTTATCGCACAACAGCCATAACTAAAGCAGAATATAGCAGGTTTTTGTTTCCATCTAGCCAAATGACACAATTCACACATCAGTGCGCGAAATCGTATTTTAGACTCGTTTTTATCAGCCGGTGACAGTGCTGCCACGCTCAGGTCATTCTTTACTTTCTAATTGCATAGTTGTCCGCTGACTGTTGCAACACACTTCATGTTCCCGCACTCACTCCACCCGTCGATAAACTCCAGTGATTATCACCGGCACTGTCCGTAACCTGGCGACCTGTTTCAAGTATTAGAAGCGCGAGCGGGCTGGTATTTCTCGGCGTCTGAGTGCCCGGCGCGGCTGGCGGAACCTAACGTCCTTGCATTCGCCACCGACACCGATGCATTATGCAAATAGAGTACGCCTGGCGTAACTGCTCGGTGCGTTTCAGCCGCTTGTGCGGCTAATGGTCCCCAGACGGAGTAACGATAAAATTATCTCAATAAGCATTTTCTTAATGGAGTAACTCTGACAGACGAGAAGTCCGCGCAGGTTTTTGTTTTTGTAACGCTGAAGAGAGTAGTGTCGTGATGTAACTTTATCTGACAGAGTACGTGAAGGATAGTGTTGTCTGTGCTCCGTCATCTTAGTTCTTTTGTATTGCAATACATACCTGTGCACAGTCAAACTCAGTCGTTCTTTCTCGTCCTTCAGCTGCTAAAAATTAACCTAAATTAAACCCCTGATTGTACTGAAGTCACCAAAACTCAGGTATGAACACTTCGCCGCCTTGGACTCGAACCCTGGGTTGGCAGCATCAATCTAGTGAAGTTTATTGCAACCCTATTCCGGCTGTCGGAAGGGGGTGGGGGGTGGAGAGGAGGGAATTTCATTATGCTCTAATACGTTATACGCCGTATTATTTCTTTCAGGAGAGATCTTGCCGCAAGGTATGCAAGAGAGCGTGCAGTTTGAGGAATTAGAAGAAAGGTACTAGCTGACTGAACCTTGTAGAAAGGTCTTCAGAATATCTGGGGTCTGCAGGAGAAGGCACCGGCCGTGAGGCGTTCCCAAGTGGCTCAGTTGGTTGAGTGTTGCTCTAGAAAGGCTCCAGTTCCATACTGTTTTACTCTATCGAGAAAGTTTGATATCTAGCTTTTTCTCCGCACATACACAGTAAATTTAGTAGTTTAATGTAGCTGAGGCTTCAGTGTCTTACATATTTTGTGGGATACGTACTATAAATGTAAGTAGTCTCCTTCCTGGCCACAGTATTTCAGCTTAGTAAACGGAGTGAAACATGTGCGACATATGATACTAAGTTTTTATGGTAACTACGGATGAAACAGTAACAGAACTGCAGCTGATGTAACTAATTCCATTTAGTGCAGTTAATTCTATAAGGATAGGATTTTGCTGCCATATTTCGTCACGTTGGTAAATGCTTTGTGAAATCGGAATTATTCTAACTTACATTAAACGTGAGCGAGAGGAAGGTTGATTAATATTGCAGGGTTGGTAACACTCAAAAAAGTAGGCTCGGAGTAACTATTGCTCGAACGCTGAAACAGTGCGAGACGGGAAAGTGATTAAGAAAACGGACTCGTATAAGAGACGGCAGGGGTTCCCATGCAGCCATCCAGATTAAAGCTTATCATTGCTTAGCTGAATCAAATTGTCAAACTGAGCTACTACTCCGTTTCTAACGAAGTAGACGTCGATGTTCTTCCGCCTGTACGAACGTAAGGTGTACAGACTTGAATTTTATTTTGAGGTGCGCTATACCTGACTTTTCTTCCTATTGAGCTTTGTTTTATCTTAACGTGAAACGTGGTAGGATCGTAGCATGAAAATTAAATGACTGATGGGTCGTAATTATCAGAGACGACTTCAGACTTGGAAGATCAGTTGAACTGACTTAAGAGTGTCTTGAAGAATTATCAGACGGACAAAACAGAATAAAAATAAAGCGAAAGGAGTGTAGTCAACAAAAATGAATGACGCAGTGCCGACGATGGCCGAAGTAGAGACGATATAAAATGCGGAGTGGCAATGACGAGAACATCGTTTCGGAAGAAGTTACTAAATAATCAAGATCTCAGTATAAATTTAAGCGTTAAAAAGTGTTTTCAGGAAATATTTGTGCTAAACTTAGTCTTCTGTGGAAGTGAAACGTCGACGATACACTACTCAGGTAACATGAGAATAAAGAACTTGTGCTGAGATAATGGCGGAAGTAAGGTCTGAGGACGGGCCATGGTTACTGCTTGTGTAACTCCGTTGATAGAGCATTTGCCGGGGAAAGACAAATCCCGAGTCTGGCACATGTTTTTAATGTGCCAGGAAACTTCACATCAACACTCTGCTGCAGTGTGATGGTTCATTCTGGAAGATGAGATTATTTGCTTTGGGAATGTGGTATACAGAAGAATGCTGAAGATCAGGCGGGTAGATCGGATAACACATGAAAAGCTACTTGAGCATATAAGGAATGAAAAGAAAATTGTGGTCCAATTTGACTAAAGGAAGGAATCGGTTACTAGGACGCCGGCCGGGGTGGCCGAGCGGTTCTAGGCGCTACAGTCTGGAACCGCGCGCAGGTTCGAATCTTGCCTCGGGCATGGGTATGTGTGATGTCCTTAGGTTAGTTAGGTTTAAGTATTTCTAAGTTCTAGGAGACTGATGACCTCAGAAGTTAAGTCCCATAGTGCTCAGAGCCATTTGAACCATTTTTGATTACTAGGACACATTCTGAAGCACCAAGGTGCCTGTTATGCTAATAGAGGGAAATGAGCGTGGGAAAATTTGTAGATGGAGACCACATCTTGACCACAGTATGCAGGTAGGTGAAGAGGCTTGTGCAGCTTTATAGACTAGCGTGAAGAGCCAGCCAGTCTCCGGACTGAAGACCAGTACAACAACGAGCAGAACAGCAGTCGGGTTCTCGGGCTTTCAGTGTAGCTTAAAGAAGTAAGCAAGCTCGCGAGTTGCTCAGGTCGCTACATAGCCGCATTACGGAAACGCTGGCGTGTGAAGGAGATACCCCCGTCCACTGCCATTTATCGCCCGACGCCTCTCGGCCGAGCCACGCAGCTAATGGTGCGCGCGATGGAGGAAAGTAGGACAATTTAATTGTCGCCGTAGCGTACCACTTGGTAATGGAAGGCGCCTAAGTGCCGGGGCTCGGAATTTTGCTACTTTTTGCTCGCGGCGGCAGCGACGGTGGCGCCACGGCCACTTTTGGCGGCGCGCGCCTGTACTCGTCGCGCGCCTTTTTTCCGCCCGAGACGAACAAAAGCGCGGAGCAGCGTGCAGCGCAGCGGGGACACGGCCGCGCCGGCCCGGCCGCTTTTTCGCCTTTTTGGCGAGGCGAAGCGAGCGCCGAAGCAAGCAGCGAGCGAGCCAGCCAGCCAGCCAGCCAGCCAGCCGGGCTTCCTTTTATTTTCGCGGGCCCGGGCCCGGGCCCCGGCCCCGGCCGTGTAACTTATTGGGATGCCTGTCGCCGAGAACCGGTCAGCGGCCGAGCGTTCGGCTGCTCCGTCGCCGCTCTCCAAACCTGATTTACAATTTCTTCCCCCTCCGCCGGCCGCCAGTTCCAGCGGTCTAGGCACGGGGTGACCAATCGACGACCTGCTGCGAGTGGCCCATAATCTTTCCACCCCCACGAGTCCTCCCCGAATTCCGTTTATCCCGCGCTCCTGCGTCGATTTCACCACCACCGACACTTTGACCCGGGGCGCAGAGGCAGCGACCGCAACTTCCGAGGAGTGAAAAACGCCTCCATTGTTACTGGCGCTATCGACCTGCGGGTCGGAAGACAGGGACTGCTCTCATTACTGTCTGAAACTTTTTTTCCGTAAAAAACTGCCAGAAGAGTGTGCGGCGGAATTGCGAAACTGCACCTCTGTTCCTTGGAAGGCAACAAAAAGCGCTACTTTCTTCAGTAGCATTGGTCTATTTTGATTTCGGTCGGGGAGCCTCACATAATTTACGGTAATCAAAGAGCTTTTAACTCAACGGTGATCGTTTTTTTCTCAAAGCATCTACCCGCTTACAATAACATAAAGCAGTAATGGTTCAAATGGTTCAAATGGCTCTGAGCACTATGGGACTTAACTTCTGAGGTCATGAGTCCCCTAGATCTTAGAACTACTTAAACCTAACTAACCTAAGGACATCACACACATCCATGCCCGAGGCAGGATTCGAGCCTGCGACCGTAGCGGTCGCGCGGTTCCAGACTGAAGCGCCTAGAACCGCTCGGCCACCCAGGCCGGCAAAGCAGTAATGGGCACTGCAATCAGACGCACATAATGTTCACTGCAAATCTAGATTTCGGTCATTGTGTGGTCATATTCAGCGCTTGGTGTCAAATTACTATGCGTTGCTTGTCTTATTGAAGTCGATGCTTTGGTTCAAAACACCGAGTTCAACTTGAGTATTTTTATGCCTATAATACGTAGCACTTGCCTAATCAGGCAAAAGTTCTGCCAGGTTAGATTCCATAGAGAAACAGTTGTACCCAGCGACTATATTCATTCCAAGTATTAACGTGCATTGCAAGAAATTTGACAACAGGCACTGAAGATGGCCACACAGTGACAGAAATCTGGATATGCAATAAACATCATTTGCGACTGACTGCTGTACCAGCTACTACTTGAAACGAATACAGTCGCTGGGCACAACTGTTCCCCTACGGAATCTTAACTGGTAGACGATGATATACTTGTTGTTATCTCTTAGTCACGTCTTTTGTGCTGGTGCTCACTTTGTAGTTTCATAGTGACCATGCAGTACATGACTGAGGCTCCATGAAATGAACTGAAAATACAGGAGGAAAAATTCGAAAAACTAACTGAAACCGTTACAGTAACGAGTCCAGAAGTTTCACTTGGTGGTTCATTGTACTTTCTGATAATTTTCAACGATCTTTATACACTTAGTGAAACTGAAACCTGCAGGTGGCGTTGAACATGACGCAGTAGTCCTATAGATACACAAAAAGTTCCACTTCCTCCCACCGTAACCCTTATATATCAGACATATTATTAGCGAACAGCGATATTTATTTTGCACATTTGACGTAGTATTAACATCTGCCTATGCGTTAGACTTTAGCGAGAAACCTCAATAACAGTCCAATTGTTGGCGTTACCTATCGCTGTTGTAGGACTGAGAACGGGTAGCTATTCGAACGTCGCTTTTTAACTTACCCGCATTTACGTTTAATGTCAATTGTCGAAGTAAACTCCTGCACTGGCTTCCGACTGCCGAAATGCGTAATGCTGATCACAGCGGAGCAGAGCCCGTTTGTGATCTAGCTTCTAGTACAACAAATGGGAGGAACCTCGTGAAAAGAAGTGTAAAAACATTCATATTTGTTAACGCAGCGAGAGTAGCAACAAATTACTTATCACAGCACTCATGTGTTGACGTTGCAGGGAGGGTTGGCAATTGAATTGTGGTTCAAAATTACATCTGAAAATCTCGTTCTTCTGCAACAGCTAGTAAACAAAAGGGCCTGCAGTGGTATCCGTCGCAAAATTTACTTTACAGATACCCGGAGAAGTGCTGCAGTAGAAACGTACTTGAAAAACTCCGAACTCCCGACGTCAGAGAACAGCACGGACTTCGGAGAGGAGGAGGTGGTGATTAGCGTTTAATGTCCCGTCGACAACGAGGTCGTTAGGGACGGGTTAGGGAAGGATGGGGAAGGAACTCGGCCGTGACCTTTCAAA
Source organism: Schistocerca piceifrons (assembly GCF_021461385.2). Lineage (NCBI taxonomy): Eukaryota > Metazoa > Arthropoda > Insecta > Orthoptera > Acrididae > Schistocerca > Schistocerca piceifrons. The sequence continues at coordinate 154,495,217 of NC_060141.1, forward strand.
GGAACCATCCCGGCATTTGCCTGAAGCATTTAGGGAAATAACGAAAATAAAGATCAGCATGACAGGACGCGGGGTTGAACTGTTGTCCTCCCGAATGCGAGTCCAGTGTGCTAACCACTGCAGCACCTCACTCGGTGGTCCTCGGTGAAGCTCTTGCAGTTGTATCGTAGTGTTTTCTACTCCCAGAAGAACTTTCAGCACGGTGCATTCACGCCCGCTACGTCGACAAGTCCGCTGTCATTTCGCCGGACGGTACCTGAAGCGCCCGCATTCTGGCTCAGCTGGCCCGGAGTATTGCACGACCGGCTGGGCAGGACGGAGCGCGGCCCGGTGCATGGCGGCGTGGTTAATTTCCAGCCGAGCGGAGAGCTGAATATTGATGGAGTTCGTTAGCTGCGGCGAGAGGAGCCCGCCTCAGTCGGGACATCGTCGCCTCCGCTAAGGACCTGCCGGAACGAGGACTGTGTTCGGCCGCGGAAGGCTTCACATATTAAACATCAGCGCGGCTGACTTGCATCGGGAGGGGACTCGAACCCAGCATCTACTTTTGCCGACTGAGCTGTCTCGGCATGACTGTCGACATATTCAGTGCTGCCAATATCTGCTTCCTATCTTCCAAACCTCACAGGATGTATCTCTCGCATAATTTGCTCGACCCAGATTTAGCCTGAATCTAAGTTGGGCAGGGAACACTCTTCCGTGGAGTCAAAGATTGCTTCTGGAAGCATAACATCTGCTATGCCCTGGCTCCTCAAATGGCATAATATAGTCTTATGAGAGATTAGCAATCCGCCCTGGCTTCGTACTGGCATTAAGCATCTACGGCCGGACGTATGGTGTAGAGCAGCGATAAGAAGTTACATACACTTGTTCAAATGTTCAAATGTGTGTGAAATCTTATGGGACTTAACTGCTAAGGTCATCAGTCCCTAAGCTTACACACTACTTAACCTAAATTTTCCTAAGGACAAACACACACACACCCATGCCCGACGGAGGACTCGAACCTTCGCCGGGACCAGCCGCACAGTCCATGACTGCAGCGCCTCAGACCGCTCGGCTAATCCTGCGCGGCAGTTACATACACTCTGATCAAAAGTATCTGGATGTAATGCGGAACTGACCACTAGATGTCACGAGAGGCTACTCCGCCAATATAAAGGAAGGCGTAAAGTGTGAATAAACAATCAGTGACTGCAGAATGGCTCGCTTGGGGCAGCTCAGTCAATTCCAGCGTAGACTGTTAAGTCTTAAAAATCACTGTATACCGTAAAATGCTCATCGGCACATCTATGTACATAACCTTGAAAAACTGCATTCGCTCATTATGCACCTTAGACGTCGAATATGCTACACCTCTTACTGTTCCCTCTCTGATAACCTCGACATCGACGTTACAAGTTAAGACTTCCTTTCTCCTAAGAAAAAGAGGTACGTAAGTGTATTTGCAAAGAAAGTAAACGAGTTAGATACTTTATTCTTACAGTGAAGATTAACAACAAGCGAAGTTCAGGTTTCCACCCTGACATCCAGATTTAATTTTTGCATGGTTACCCAAGATTAGTTAATGGTTCCTTTCGAAAGGACATGGCAGATTTCCTGCCGTATTCTGGTCCAGTCAAACTTTTGCTCCTTCTCTACAGCCTCGTCGTCAACGGGACGTTAAACCGTAGTCCTCGTTCCTTTGTTTTGCACCGTTCAATGTCGATGTTAATCACCTGTGCCAGTCGATATGGGACAGAAAGAGGAAGGAGGGGTGTTGAAGTCACTCCGAGGTCCAAGGGTTGTTCCACTGATGTGGGAGCTATTGCTGCGCCTGGCTCTTTAACAGCAGCGGCATCGTGGCTCGGCAACCTCAACAGAAACTACCACCTCTCCTTTTTTTACACCCCTCCGTGTGTTTACTAGGCTTGCTAAAGGCCGTCGCCGCGGCTCGTAAAACGCCGGATTTAACGCCGCGCCCCTCCTATTTTATTCGTATACTACGGGACCATCAAGTAATATAACAATCAGCGCTAACTGGACGTGGACGTGCTACCGCGGGACTCCGCCCCCGTCGCTGAGCGGCGCGCCGGAGAGCCACCAGCCCCGTTAACATAACAATTTTTATGAAGGTCCGCGTTCCTGAGCCGCCACGTTCGAACCTCTTGAATATTTATACGGAGGACAGCTCCTCTCCGATCGAAAATCCGCGCACTCTCTCCGACTAGATGAAATTTCTTAATTCATGGAAAAATAATAGCGGCTTTCCGTGACGTATTATTAGATCGCGGCGAGGCGTTTTGTAGTGGCAGGACTGCCGGGAAGGGTAGTGTGTGTGTGTGTGTGTGTGTGTGTGTGTGTGTGTTGCCGTCACAAAGGGAGCCAACGTAGGAGGTATTTTGTATAAAATATTCATGAATGCAGTACTGGCCAGTCCTGTACTCTACATACCAATTGAAGCGTTTTAGGCCCCGTCCCGGCGTGTCCAGAATTTAATACGGCTGCCGAACGGTGACACAAACACGAAGCGGCTGACGCTTCTCCAGTCACGATGGACCTGGTGGATGGAGAATGTATTGCACGGACTTTGGGCACTAGGGCAGCCCATCACGCCGGGAAACAAATTCCGAAAAGACGAAACTTAGTTTTTTGAAGTTATTCTCATCCACTCTTCTACTCTCTCCACTTCCTTAAAATTACCAGTTTATTTCTTCCTCTTAAATAACACGAACAGATAGTTAAAGTGAAAGTCATTCTTTCAAAAGTGGCTTTTCATCTGCTGCAGATGTGTAAATAATTTATAGCACTCCAAGACCCACAGCCTAAGTTTCAGGTTACCAATACAGAAATCCGGTGTTCAGTCCCTGCAGGGTCCTAGGATCTTTCCTGACAGCCAGCGTGACTCTCGCCCCCGGCAGCAGTTTGAATAAGAGTTATAGGTTAAATGACTGGCGCCTGTGTAAATGTCTTTATGACACAATTCTCAGATAGCAGAAAAGCAAGGTCGAACCATCTCCTTTAGGACGTAACCTGAAAAGTCATAAAGAGTGCATAAATGCAATCTGCTATTAATTTCGTATTCAGGGATTATATTACAAAATTCACTGTAAGTGTATTCAATATAAACACAGAAGAAAGCAAATAGCCAATAGATCCCCGAAACGTTCATCCCGGACAGCTTTAGAACAGGTCGTGTACAGTGAAGCATTGCTGCAAATTCCTTCAGCTACGGTTTCGCAGTTTATCACATTCTGTACGCCTCTCCAATTTCCTTTTCCGTGGCTGCAGTTCATTTTACTCAACATCGTAACACTTCCAGGGTGCGTGTCATGACCGCGTTGTTTACATGACAAGCATGGACTGACATAAAAGTGCATGTACTTTACCTGGGCTGTAGACGAGGGGAAGTAAGAGATAGCAAGCAATGTACGTGTGATGTCATTTCTTTCTGCTACTTCTTCTCCTCTGCTCCTACCGTTTTCGTCTGAGAAACATGGATGCTCGAACTGGAGTTGGTGGCAAGCGTCCTGTTACAGTGCGATTTGTCTCGTTCGAAACAGTTACTTTCCGTCGGAGACGAGTACAATTCTCACACTAGTGCTGTGTTCTCACACTAGTGCTGTGCATTCTACTGAAGAGCGACCCAGGGAAGAGGCTAATCCACAAAGGACGTATCTATCTGCCCATCTCAGATAGTGTTATTCCGACTACACACTTCACAGCTTCACCGTGAACTGTGTAATGAGCATCTGCAAACGTTTTGTATGTTCAAAAGTAGGATGATTGGTCCTTTCCCATTTGATTTTCATTTTCTATTGTTTTCATAGAGCAAAGTGGCGCAGTTCGTAGCGCATTGGACTCTCATTCCGGATTTCAAATCCTTGTCCGCTCAAATCGATTCGGGTTTTTCGAGTATTCCATAAAACTCTGTAGACGAACATCGAATTAGTCCGTCTGGAAATAACAAGACGGATTTCGTTTCTTACACTTGTCAATCTCATTAATTTCAATACACCCTGGTATATCAGATTTACAATACAAATCAAACGTTATTTCTCGCAAAATATAATTATATTAACTTCGACATATTTAATACAACCACAATCATTATACTTAACTTTCATCCTTTGGATTTAATGAGTGCCTCACAAACTCGAGACATGTGGTCAATCAGTTTTTGTAGGTATCGTGAATCTTTATAATTCCACACATCCTTAGCAATATTCCAGAGATGTTCCTTGCTGGATATAACAACTTCCCTGATTCGTCTGTCTACTTCATCCCAGACCATTTCAATGGGATTACATTGTTCGTTGGATACTATTGTATCTAGATGACCACAAACAAAAATCATGACATGTGTACAACTGTTGTACTATTTCTTTTCTTCCTCAACCGTACCCACGGTATTAGACCCTATTACAGAGAACTAGATGTCATTTATTGGGTGTATTGAAATTAATGAGCGGTAGTATATATTGTGTGTGTGTATGTGTGTGTGTGTGTGTGTGTGTGTGTGTGTGTGTGTGTGTGTGTGCTCGGAAGATGAATATCAACAAAAGCGAAACAACGATAATGGAATGTAGACGAACGAAATCAGGTTATGCAAGGTAACTAGATTAGGAAACGAGACACTTAAAATAGTAGGTGAGTTTTACTATTTGGGCAGCAGAATCGAAGACGATGGCCGAAGTAGATGGGATTTAAAATGTTGACTGGAAATGACAAATTCGTTTCTGAAGAACAGAAATCTGCTAATATAGATTTAAGTGTTAGGAAATATTTTCTGAAGATGTTTATGTGGAGTCTAGCCATGTATCGATTTGAAACATGGTTCAAAATGTCTCTGAGCACTATGGGACTTAACATCTTAGGTCATCAGTCCCCTAGAACTTAGAACTACTTAAACCTGACTAACCTAAGGGCATCACACACATCCATGCCCGAGGCAGGATTCGAACCTGCGACCGTAGCAGCCCCGCGGCTCCGGACTGCAACGCCTAGAACCGCAAGACCACCGCGAGCGGCTTTAAACATGGTCGACAAACAGTTTAGTCAAGAAAAGGGTAGGACCTTTTGAAATGTCGTGCTACAAAAGAATGCGGAAGGTTAGATGGATAAATCGCGTAACTAATGAGGAAGTACTAAATAGATTTGGAGGGAATAGAAATTTGCTTCACCACCTGACTAGAAGAAGGGATAGATTGATAGGACACATTTTGAGATATGGAGGGATCACCAATTCAGTATTGGAGAGACGTAAGGAGGGGGCAAACATCTTAGGGGGAGACGAAGAGATGAATACAGTAAGCAGATTCAGAAGGATGTTGGTGTAGTAGTTTTTCAGAGATGAAGAGGCTTGCAGAAGATAGAGTAGCATGGAGAGCTGCATCAAAGCAATCTTCGGAATGAAGATAATAACAACAAGAACACTTGTCAGTATGGGGCATATGCTCCATTTTTATTTGCCCGATCTTGGAATTTGAAACTTTGATTAGTTTTTCGTTTGTCTGTTTCTCTTGCAGGCGCGGACATTTGGGTCAAGTGTTAATAATTTTCTAGAAATCCCAAACGCCGTTGGCAGCTTCGCTTTCACTTCTTCGAAAGTTTAGCATTGGCTGACATGTACTGTGCGACGGGTGTAAATAAAATATCTTTTACTGTGTCCGAATGGTTGACCGTTCTTGTAGGCATTATAGAGCAGCTAGGGCAGTAGCGTGCCTTGAAGCAGACCACTTTTCTCTGGTAAGACTACTGCTCGGGTCTTCACGAGAGCGCTCCAGCGGGCGACGCCTTCCAGTTGGATAGTTAAGATGCAAATGGGCGGCAGCGCGCCACGGCGCTCCTGATTCCGAAACGATCAGCGACGCCGACGCCACCAGCGCCGTCGCCGCCATGCAAATGAGATTGTGATTGTTGTCCGCGCGCCCCTCATTAAAATCTGTTTACCCCTCAGCTGATTTCCTCAGGGGCACGCGCGGCTCTCCCCTGCGAGAATGACCCGGCCTCGGTCGCGCCGCTGTGTCTTTACCCCGGGGACGGCGCTTAACAAGTTTATTGCATGACTTGGACCACTCAGGACGAGCTAGATGATGCCTCTGCTGCGTGTTCGGCGAGCGCCGCGCCGACCGTCCGGCATGAGACCGCTGCGCTGGCGGCGCCGCTGAAGGAAGAATTAACGGCGCCCTCCCTTTAATAAGTAAAACCATTGTGCCCCGCCGCGGACGGTATTAAAATAAGGAGCTCTTGCTTTCGGTATGCCCAGCTGGGGGCACGGGGACAGTAACGACTCTGCTGGGAATATTTACATTCAGCTTAGCTACCGCTCCCGGCCGCTTTAATCTACTTCCTGCGTGCCAGCTTGTGTTTGACTGTGTCCGGGTGTGTGTGGGTGGTCGTGTCCGACAGGACTATGTCCTCCGTGCAGTATTAACTGCCGCAGGGCAGCCAGCGGTTTACACAGCAGCTGTTAGGGCCGTCGATGACAAAGGGGCAGGTTGCTATATAAATTCTTTTTACTGAGATAATGTGAACTGAGTATTCCTTTCATGGCACTAACACGACGAGTCCTTTGTTTGGAACATTAATGAAACAAATAAATAAACTGGTAATCTTCTCAGTCGCTCTGATATTTCACGATTTATTTATGGAGCACATGTCCAGAGAGATCAGTACCAGCCGGCCGGTGTGGCCAAGCGGTTCTAGGCGCTTCAGTCTGGAACTGCGCGACCGCTACGGTCGCAGGTTCGACTCCTGCCTCGGGCATGGGTGTGTGTGATGTCCTTAGGTTAGTTAGGTTTAAGTAGTTCTAAGTCTAGGGGACTGATGACCTCAGAAGTTAAGTCCCATAGTGCTCAGGGCCATTTGAACCTTTTTTTTTTTTTGTCCTTAGGTTAGTTAGGTTCAAGTAGTTCTAAGTTCTAGGGGACTGATGGCTTCTGATGTTAAGTCCCATAGTGCTCAGAGGCATTTGAACCAGATCATTACCATCCGATGCTTAATAAAGTTTTCGGTGTGATTGTTGTACATCAACTGTAACATGTCTGGTGTGTGTGCGTGTGCGTGTGCGTGTGTGTGTGTGTGTGTAGAGCTTACGGGTGCTCAACTACGGTGTTATCAGAGCCCTTGCACATTTTAAAAGAAACTAATGTTGTTAAAATTACTATAATTGTTGTCACGCAATGAGGAGGACACCTACAAAACGACACTCATTCATTCACTCCCTCCTCATTCGCGTTGAACCATGCAACCACTCAATCTCACACGCCTTAAAACTTAAAATAACGGAGAAGGGTGAAAGGTGCTATAGCTGGGATTAAAACAAAAGTAAAACAACAGGATGACTGTTTTCTGTCCATACGGCCAGTATAAATGGCTTTCAATCATGGCGGAAAATGTACTTGACAGTCATCACGATTCATATTCAGTGAGTGTATCTCGTCCTCTGCAACATTTTGTCTACAACTGAAAGACGGTAATGCCATCGTTCCTCTTACGCACATACGTAGCATGAAAATTTGTCATCACAAGTAAAATTTTTTAAGCAATCTCGTAGTGTCCGTTTCAACAACTTCTAAATATTACGATTCTACTAAGTTAAGTATGGTAGTCCTACACTCAAGCTGGAAGATGGTCACACTCGTCTGTCCTTTTAATTAGACTGCCCAACGTGGTTTTGTAATATTTACAATTTCTTTGTTGTGTTTCTTATCTGGAGAACATAAAATAATTGCGTATTTCGTGTGTTTGGCTCGGGGACCCGCCAAGAAACCAGTTCCAGACTTGTCTATGTAGCATCTAGAAGGATGCCGTGCCGAATTAACGTCCACTGGTCTTGCAGACGGGACAATCTGAAGTTTCGTCAGCATTCCATAACCGCTGATGCTACTCACTGCTTCAGGATTACAAAACACATAACCGGGTTCGCATACCGACTGCGTATGTGGCAGTCGTCCCATGGGTTAATGGGACGTTATGATGTCAAGAAGCGCTTCGCGCCACAGAAACAAAGGCGACTTCAACACTAAGCTAAGAAGAGTTAATTGCCGAGCCTACCAGTAAGCAGCCTAGTCTGTGCAGCGTATGTTTTCACAGAAATGAGCTGACAAAAAAATGGCTCTGAGCACTATGCGACTTAACTTCTGAGGTCATCAGTCGCCTAGAACTTAGAACTAATTAAACCTAAGGACATCACACACATCCATGCCCGAGGCAGGATTCGAACCTGCGACCGTAGCGGTCACGCGGTTCCAGACTGAAGCGCCTTTAACCCCACGGCCACACCGGCCGGCAATGAGCTGACAATTGGGGATTTCAGAGACAGTGGTTCGGCCCGAAGTAGACACAGGTGCTACAGTGACTGGACAAAGGCCCCCCAGAGGTCGCTCCGAGACCTCCCCGCCCACTCAATATGTCTGTCGGCTAACGATATCGCCGCGACCTTCGGACCACGGCTGTTTATGTGACAAATAGCCGGCGGAGGCAAGGGGTGCGCGTGGGATGCGTCGTAATTGGACGCCAGGTAACGTCTGTCCGTCCGCGTATACTGCGACACTGTTATGGCAGTGGACTCACTGCGCGCGTCGGGGATTGTGTAGTGGTGAACGATGCAGGCAGGCACCGGTTGATGTTTCCATTTAGCGGTCCCAGGCGTGTTGTTGTTGTTGTTGCTGCTACTGCAGCTGACAATCAGTCACGGGACTCGTTAACAGTTCTTGAGGCAGCAAACACGCGTTTTCGACCTTTCGTCGGTCTTAATGTGGTTTGTTCAGCGAGAGATTGTTAATGGCTTCTGCAGTTATATTAGCACTTAGAGGAAATTCTGGGAACGTAACAGTGTTTTACTGCCTTCAGTTTCAAAAACATTGACGTTTAAGAGAATTTTAGCTCTAATAGGGTCTAACTGCATTTGAAAATTCTTTTCCCGCTGCTACTAATTTATCTGTTTGAAAGTTTGGTCCCAATTCTGGATTACAATCAAGGAGCGCTAGTGCAATACTCCTTATAAAACAAATTTTCGATCCTACAAGACTAGCAAGTGCAAAGCCCATTCTTTCTGTGCACCAGGTTATACTTATTATTAGTGTGTTGCCTACCCATGGATTAGTTGTAGGACAACTTAAAGGACCTTGTAGTCGAAGTCCAGACTGACATTAACAGCTGATCTCAGACATCTCATGTTCGTATTCAGAGCTTCAATATTTTTAATACTCAAATGGCTCTGAGCACTATGGGACTCAACGTCTGAGGTCATCAGTCCCCTAGAACGTAGAACCGCTTAAACCTAACTAACCTAAGGACATCACACACATCCATGCCTGAGGCAGGATTCGAACCTGCGACCGTAGCGGTCGCGCGGTTCACGGCTGTAGCGCCTAGAACTGCTCGGCCACCGGGGCCGGTCAGTAAAACACAAAGCTTTACTCCTAGCTAATGTACCCAGTACATTCTAAATAAAATTAACCACGGAATGAGGACGAAAATGAATCAGTATCGTTTCCTTGATACCGGTCGGGCTGTTATCTATGTTTATGTAATATGTGCTGGCGTGGCCGAGCGGTTCTAGGCGCTACAATCTGGAACCGCACGACCGCTACGGTCGCAGGTTCGAATCCTGCCTCGGGCATGGATGTATGTGATGTCCTTAGGTTAGTTAGGTTTAAGTAGTTCGAGGGGACTGATGACCTCAGAAGTTACGTCCCATAGTGCGCAGAGCCATTTGAACCAATACGTGCTGGCTACAAGATTTCTACTACTCTTTAATAGTATAAGTATTCGATTTTTGTAGAAATAGTGCGATTGTGAAATTAGCAAAATCGCAATAACTAAAAGGAAAACGTGGAAATACAGGATAAAAATTAAATTAATAAATAAACATTTTATTTTTACAGTTAGTTGTTGCATCAGCATACGTAGTGGTTATTAAACTGATTTCGGGAGAGAGAGGGAAAGAATAAGGAACAAGACTTCAATGTTCAATCTTGCGTGTGCACAGGTTTATGTGCGGCAGAATAACATCAAAGGATGCTAGCATTGCGCTATTTTGCTCTGTCTGTCTGTCTCTCTCTCTCTCTCTCTCTCTCTCTCTCTCTCTCTCTCTCACACACACACACACACACAAAGTCGCTCTTCTACAGAATTTCCAGGAATCAAAATTGCACCGACTGGTGGACAGTAAGCACACCTTTTATCACCAAGGACAGTTGACCCGTGAACGGGAATATAACAACCCTAAATCCCGAATAAGTGAGTTTCCACACTGTGTATAATGCTGATAAATGGGAACAACAAACACGTATATCGTGAAAACTTCAAGTGCTTTGGTGGGGTGGCGTTTTCGCGACGATTATCACTTGTACCACGACTTCACGTAATGGTGTCAACTTGCCTCCGTGGCTGCAACGAAAGTCCCGTATTTCATCGCGGCCGCCGCCCGCTTCCGCTGCCTAACCGGCTGGCGAGCGCAGTTATTTACACGGCACCTGCGAGCCTGATCGGCGGTACGTTTAATGGATTTTTCGGTAAAACGCCTCTAAACTCCCCCGCCCCGATCGCCGCCACCATCTTTCCTCCCGCAGGTAAATCATGCTCCCGACCGGGTTGTAATTACTTTCGCTCTCTCGGGTTGCGTTCCATATTTCAGGAGTAATTCAATTACGCAATTAGCGGTGCGGTCGGCGTTATTGATGCCGGCGTACGTCTCGGCCCGCGCCGGCGCGACGCCGCTGCCGAAATAAAGACGCGCGTCGCCGGCGCGATAAATAACGCGCGCTGCTCCATCACGGCCGGGGCCGGCTCGGCTCGCTTCGCCTTCGCGAGCGTGCGTGCTACACTGCTGATGGATCTCGCAGCAGCCTAATTAAAATCACGGCCGCCCCTGTAATTACCCGGCTCGGGCTCGGGTACGACTGGGGCCCAACCACACGCGCTCGTCCATCTCTGCGACGGCGCCGCCTCTCGCCCACCCCGGCGCCGAGGTGTTGATCAAATAAATTAATTGACGGAATTTATAAGTTGATAGAGTACGGCTGTTAATTAGCCGGCAGATAGGACCGGATCTTATCTGCGGGCCCGCGCGTTGTTTACTGGCGGCGGCGCCGCGGCCGACGCCGGCGACGCCGGTGACGGCGCTGGTGCTGGCGGCGAGCGCCAAGCGGCCCTTTTCCGCTCGATCTGGCCACACACAGGCGGCGAAGCCCGTCGCGCCCTCCACCGGCGGCCCTCGTACGGCTTCGCGGAGCCGCGCTATTAATCGGCCTGTCGGCTTAGCGCCGCCTACCTGTCACACGTCTCCGTTGTCACCTTGTCTAGTTTCCACGGCAGCGAGGATCAGCTCACAAATTGAAATGGCCTCACGAATACCTCTGCAGAAGATTTATTCTGAAACACCAACAACGGTCTGGGGACGAGATGAAGAATAAAATTTGCGACCTTACTCTAAGATGTTCCATCACCCATTACTGAATGGTCAGCGTGACGGATTGTCAATCCTCTGGGCCCGGGTTCGATTCCCGGCTGGGTCGGGGAATTTTCTCCGCCCAGGGACTGGGTGTTGTGCTGTCCTCACCATCATCCTATCATCCTCATCGACTGCAGGTCGCCGAAGTGGCGTCAAATTGAAAGACCGGCACCCGGCGAACAGCTTGCCTGACGGGGGGCCCTAGTCATACGAATAAATAAATAAAATAACTGGAGCTACAGATCACCACCACCACCACTTGTGGAGGCCACTTCAGTGCTAGGAACCAGAACCAGATTCGAAGCACTCGGCCGTGCTGTGTACGACTTTGTATACAACGGTAAGGAGAGGTGGGCTACTGACTGGTGCGGCATCTGTCGTCTTAGGAAAGCTGGACACGAGCAGAAATGACTAGCGAGCAAGTTAACGCGCAAACAGAAGATCTGCTTAACTTGTATTTCTCCAAACTTACGAAGACTCAGTACAAATAATGCAGCAAGGAAAAAAAGTGCAGATATCACTGTGTCAACAAGGATAAGTCTCTCTGAACTAAGTACCAACGATGCTGTCGGAGTCGCGGCTAGGTGGCGTTTGTGTATAGTCACATAGCGAGAGTGGACCCTGTGGCTGCCATCTGCTGTCCTGTATTGCGGCGACAGGGGGTGCTCGTAGTCCTGGGCTGCTGGAGTCGTGGCTCAGCGGGCGCGCACCGTTGGGTCTACCAGAGCCCGCACGACATCGGCGTCTGACTCAAACCCGTGGGTTGGTATCGATACGTGGTACCACAGACATCTAACCCGCTTTGAGCAAGAGTACAAAGATATCAACCCGGTACTAGATGTACATATTAATCTTCACTACGCTGAGAACCCAATAATCACTAGCAGCTATTTAGAAAGCCTTCTCGAAGAATGGCCAGTTCCTACGTATGTGTATACCGAGGAACCTAACTATAACGACTCCGTCGGCTTTGACCATGAAGCTGTTGAAAATAGATGACGGAACTCCTTCGCCTATCGAAAGAAGTGTCAAAGGCTCTGAGCAGTATGGGACTTAACGTCTGAGGTCTTCAATCCCAAAGAAGTGTCAATTTACTCAGCTGAACTTTCAACTATTAAAAGGCCACTAAGAACTGGCATCATCGTAGCAGTTTACCATATCCTAATAATTACTGAGTCTCTCTCCGCAATGTAAACACTTAGATACAGGGTGTTACGGGTATAGGTACAGATAACGTGACGTCTGGTATGTTAATATGTACCGACTTCAGTATATGAGTTGTTATTTCCCTGTGTTTAACAGTCTTCACATAAACACATCACGTAATTTACTACCTGATATGTTCTGCATGGTCGTAAATGCACTGCAAAGTCGACTACGTCTGTCAGTGTAGACTATCCGTTTGGCGGCCTTGCGCCCTCAATTCAGTACCTAATCTACTGCCCAGGGAGAAAGAGTTGCACGGAACTGGTACGATCATAACATTTGTGTGCTTGTATTGTGGGGAATGAAAAAACTGACCAACTGGCTAAGGGCGTAAAGACTAATCTCTTAGAAGAGTGATGAAGTCCAGTGAATGATCTCATTGTTGTAGTTAGAAACAAGGCCGAAAGAGAATGGAACAAGGTGTGTGAGACTGAAGATCTGCACAAGGGCACCTGGTGCAACAATATAACGAAGGCCCAGTGGTGTGCTGAAAAGCCAGAGGGAAAGAGAGCCAGTTTGGAAGGTTCATTGAAAGGTTGAAGTTCAACCACAGTTGCTATTATTACCACCCCTATAGAATCCACATCATATCATCGCTATACTGCGAGGTCCAGGACGTCAACCAATCAACCACATTTACTTTGGCTCCTCTCGATACCGATATGGATCAGACTAGCCACTTCCAGAGTTGGCCCACATGAATCAAGTACTTCCTTCGAATGTGTCAACACTCTTCACTACAATGACTGTAGACATTTATAAATGGCTTACGGAATTCATGTTAAAAGCTGGGATTAAATTGAAGCTTTCAAGTTTGTGTGTGTCTTCTTCTTCTTCTTTTTTTAAAAAAGAAACAAATATTTTTATTTGGTTTCGAGTCGAAATACTGCTTGATCTTCACAGTGCAACAGTGAATTTATGCTAAATTTTCTTGTTGTGTGTTTTGTGAATTGAATTGTGAGATACATTTTGTTTGTCTTAAATTACTGTTGCCTACTCAGTCTAAGACGCGGTGGTGTCTCTCCGTCAAGAACATAAATTTGGCAATACGCCAACAAGTAAATACTCGTGAGTAACTGAGAAGTGATTGCTAAATAAGATCAGTACTGCCGTTGATTAAGTTCTGCGTTTATATCGCCAGGCGAGGACAGCGATCAGTATATTTCCGATATCTCATACAAATGTCAGTGTCGAATGTCAATACAATTGATACAATTCAGTACACCCTGTAAGTCTTGCGAGCACAGGCTACATTCTGTTTGCTGCTGTCGTTCCATTCATTGGTCGGGCGATCAAAGTTAGAATGTGTTATTATCTTGTTGTTATGTCGTTGCGTGTATCACAAACAGGGCTACAGCAGGAAACAGATGTTCTTAAAATTTGTTGTGTCGTCGCACTGCATCAGAAACATGAAACACTTAATGTAGGTGGCGCGGATGAAATTACCTGACCGTACATTTAAACGCGTATCTACAAACTTCTTTTTTTAATTTTTTTACCTACATCAGAATGAGTTGTCAAGGAACATTGCCCCCATCGGGAAGGAAACTACTTCTTTTTTTTAGAAAAAAGTTTAGTAGCGGCGTAACAGCATTTTGTTATTAACGCACAATTTCGTTTCCATATATACCTCCGGTATAAATTTATCAGGAGATCACAACTAATAACAGCGCATAATTTAAAACTCATCAAATTATATTACTTTAATTACAGCAGAAGTAGCGTTCTGTGGAGATTCGGAGATAGCGCGGCCTAATGAGGCGTCCGTTGCCTGCAGTGCGCGCGCCCCTCCTGTGTCAATAGGACGACCCGCTGCGCCGCGCTCAGCTGCTGTTTTAATTACGGCCCATAGTGGTACCTGTATTACGCTGGGCGGAATGTGAAATCAGGGCAGGTGGATCGCCGGCCCGAACCTGCTGCGCTAGCTGCCACCCTGCGCCCGGGGCCAAAAAGCAGCGAACACGCACGGATAACGCCGCGCCGTGCGGAAGTGTTGCTTCTCAACTAGGGAGTAGCATGATGTCGTCGTCGTCGTTGTTGTGGTCTTAAGTCCAAAGACTGGTTTGATGCAGCTCTCCATGCTACCCTATCCTGTGCAAGCTTTTTCATCTGCTAGTACCTATTGCAACTTACATCCTTCTGAATCTATTTAGTGTATTCATCTCTTGGTCTCCCTCTACGAGTTTTACCCTCCATGCTGCCCTCCAAATTGGTGATCCCTTGATGCCTCAGAATATGCCCTACCAAACGATCCGAGTAACTACTGCAACCTACATCTACATCCATACTCTGCAAGCCACCTGACGGTGTGTGGCGGAGGGTACTTTGAGTACATCTATCGGTTCTCCCTTCTATTCCAGTCTCGTACTGTTCGTGGAAAGAAAGATTGTCGGTATGCCTCTGTGTGGGCTCTAATCTCTCTGATTTTGCCCTCATGGTCTCTTCGCGAGATATACGTAGAAGGGAGCAATATACTGCTCGACTCCTCGGTGAAGGTATGTTCTCGAAACTTCAACAAAAGTCCTTACCGAGCTATTGAGCTTCTCTTCTGTGTGCCGGACCGAGACTCGAGTCTCGGTCCTGCGCACAGTTTTAATTTGCCAACAGCTTGGCACAAATATATAACACATATACACAGAAATCACAAAAGAAAAAACTGTAATATTGATTTAAAATTATGTCAACGGTCACATAAGTACAATACCCACACCTGAGAAAACTTAAGATGCTAATTAGAAAGAAAATGGAAAATAAAAGGGACGCAAGAGAGATTAGCGTGTTTATGCAACCACAGGTAAAACAAAAAAGTTATATATATTCATGTTACGGTATCGTAGAAAACAGAAAGACTTTCTGTATTGTATTGTTGGGAGTGGCACCTTTAATTTAAACGGTTTTGCTGTAAACTGTACTTTGGTTTGCTTCAAAGAAATTGCAGGAAAACAGTAAGTTGCCGACATGCGATTCTTTCTTCTGCCTGTCACATGAAATATTATCATTAATGCCTATGAGATGTTAGTGGGAGGGAGTTCAACTATGGTAAGTCTACATTCCTTTACATCTCACATTCAACCGAGTAACATTACTCGTAACCAGACAAAATACACACAAAAGGGCTTATATAACGAACAGACAGAAAGCATCCTCAGCATTCCTTCCGTTGTAAATAATTACACGTAGAAAGGGACATGCGTCCGGTTCAAGTGTCATGCACGGACATTGTAAAACGGGATAACGCAGCGAAGGTGAAAATGTAGAGATTAAAACGAAAAGTTGATGCAGTATTTATATAATTCCCTACGCTCAAAGTGTTTTTAGGACGTACTTCACTGCCCCTGCCACCGATGTCTCACTACTGATGAGGTCACGGCACGCTAGCAGTCTCCCGGGTTAAACAAATAAGAATAAATCGCTGCTTGTATTGTACTCGGTCTGTTCAGGTATCAGGTTGCTTCGAGGCAAAGGGGGCGCGTATTTCACGTCACTTGTGTCAGCGAGTCTGCACTTCTGGTCTGCGGGAGCCATTCGTCCACGTTTACGACACAAGTTTCCGGTGTCGCTACGCTCACCGAACGTCCTCGCATCCGTACACGCAGCAGCGCCGCTGGCGTTTGGGGAACTAGCGCCTGTCTCCTCCATACGTCACCGCCTTATTTATGGCCCTATCGCATTATTTATAGTCAACAGCTAGGTCCTAAAATGCGATGGCGGAAAAATCCAGGAGGCAGCAAGCGGACTGTCTACCTGAGGTCGCGGCGTGCTGTAAATTTCTCAAGACTTGCAGGTGGACAGTCTGTCTGGAAGAGCGGCAGACGCGCTGTCCTACTGGATTTGAAGATGTTTCCGTTCACTGCCTGTAAATCACTTCTGTGGCTTCCTCGCTTGAAGTGTAGGCGAGTTCAGCATCGCCACCTCTGGCAGTTGTACTGGTACTCGACGTGTGAATCACCATAAACGTCATCTCTCGAGGTATATATCATCCTTTGTCCTTGCGGCGTACCGTTCCGTCCCATGGTGGTTCGGTGTAGTGAACTACTATGACAGCTGCAGTATATTAGCAAGATCTCCTGTACCATTTACAACAATTACAAGCAAAAATTTCGCACTAAATTGTAAAGATATTTTTCACTATTTTGAAGTTAGAAAATATATGACTATAGCATCCCTGTGCTATAATCTTATGGACAAGTTTATTCTCTAAGAAAGTCTTGCCCCTGTATTGCCTTTTCATCTCAGAAATATTTGTCATTACCTGATCATTGCTGCCTTACATCTAGAAGAAAACGTGATCTGTACTGTTATTCTTGCCATCTGTGTAGTGGTTGTATTGACAGAAAAACGGTTGCTGTTATCTCCTCCTGCTACATCCCGTGAAATGACTAAGATGATGAAAAAAATCAGAGAAATATGAGTTCACACAGAGGCACATTGATAGTTATTTTTACCAAGTCTTACTCTCGAATAGAAAACGGAAGGAGATACAAAGTTGTGGCTCACAAAGTACCCCCGTCACGCACTGTAGGATGGCTTGCGATCTAAATGGTTCAAATGGCTCTGAGCACTATGGGACTTAACTGCTGTGGTCATTAGTCCCCTAGAATTTAGAACTACTTAAACCTAACTAACCTAAGGACATCACACACATCCATGCCCGAGGCAGGATTCGAACCTGCGACCGTAGCCGTCGCGCGGTTCCACACTGTAGCGCTAGAACCGCTCGGTCACTCTGGCCGGCACTTGCGATCTATAGATCTAGATATTTACTTCGGAAATACCGTTTAGACAACTGATGCAGGCTGAAAACGGTAATAAAACTCGTATAACAGGAAGCTAATGCTGCGTACATCCAATACCATTGCAGCTTCTCCAGAAAAATGACAAGAAACTGCCATCTATGCGTGAGAAAGGTGGAAGGTCGCCATAAATGCCAGGTGTGCACTCGAGGTATTGGTAATTTGCATTCTAGGCAAAGATTAATGTCAGAAGGGCAGGGAGTGAAGTTGGAGAGTGGCCAGTCATTGTGGAATTAAAGACAGAGCAAATATAGGTGGTTCATGACAAATAAATAAATAAATAAATAATTGGATGTAATGCTAAGGAAGCGCATCAGTGCAGCGTGGCACAGTGAGAAGACAGTGTACTCCTGTTCAGGAAGTTGGTGGCTCAAATACCTGCCCTGCCATCCAGATTTAAGGTCTTGGATTTCCGTAAGTCCCTTGAGGCAAATGCTGAGGTGATTCCTGTGGAGGGGCAGTGCCCATTTCCTTCGTCATTCCGAGCTAGATCACCGTCTGTAATGAAGTCGTCGTCGACTGGCTGTTAAACCCCATTCTTCCTTCTTTTTGGTGTGCAACACTGAACAAGTGAGGGAGACCAAGGAACATCGGGAAATGTAACTCTAAAGAGAAATTAAGAAAAGTATAGAAAATTTGTTAATGAAATGAAAATTGAAACAATAGGACATTATTCGCTGATGCCTTTTGCCTTGCCAGGTGTTACAGGTATTTTCATGATGTTACCAATACTCGGTTTGTGGACAGTTTCTGTTTTGGCTCTGTTCAAGTGACTAGCCGTTTTCAACGCTCATCAACAACTGGGTGGGTGACAGCTCCTAACAGTTCATTTAGAAATCATTGCGAAGGAAATCTTTCACCTTGAAATGACCGCCCTTGCTTTTTAGAGGTAGTAGAGTTTGCAAGTGAACGTAACGCTTGCTGCAAGTTCAGATCGGTAGAGCAAGATAGAGAAGGCGAGCCGGCGTCCGCATTTCGCCTGGTAGCGAGGCGGCGGCGGCGGCGGGGTGCCGGCTGCTGGCGGTGGTTCAGCAGCGTCATTTCCGGTAGTGGGCCCTTTTTGTTCCCGCCTGCGCCTGGAAAACGCACGCGCCCGTCGTGGCGGCAGGAACGCACGAGAATTGCACGCTCGTAAGCTCCATCCAGATCCATAACCCGCCATGCTCGCAGCAGGCGCCTTTCGTGACCAACAGCACGCGGCTCCGTCACTGGGCCTAGAGCAGACCGATATTCGAGAATGCAGTTGCATTCACCCTTGTTCACAAAAGCATAGCCAGAGATATACTTAGAGACGTTGCTGCCGATACATTTGTTTGCTCTTTTCTCCTAGTTTTCCTCTTAGCGGTATGCGGCTCTGCTTTATTTCAGATATAATAAGCGTTTTGGTAAACATTTTGTAACTCGCAGAAATAAAAAAAATTAATGAAACATCGTGCAGTCGTGCCTGAGTGCGTCTACAGCCATCCCTCTCCCCCCTCCCCCTCATCGTTATAGAATAGAAAATGGCTCAGAGCACTATGGGGCTTAACTTCTAAGGTAATCAGTCCCCTAGAACTTAGAACTACTTAAACCTAACTAACCTAAAGACATCACACACATCCATGCCCGAGGCAGGATTAGAACCTGCGACCGTAGCGGTCACGCGGTTCGAGACTGTAGTGCCTAGAACCGCTCGGCCACCTCGGCCGGCTATAGAATAGAAATACACTGTTGCTTAACCCAGTTGTAGCTTACAAGCTGTTCAGTCATCTTTGTAAAAATATTGCTTCCGAAATGAAATTTTCACTCGACTGCGGAATGTTCGGTACAATGAAACTTCTAGACTAATTAAAATATTTTATAGAGCAGGAACTTTTAAAAGGTTCTTCGCCACGCACATGCAACGCTTTTCTCCAGATGATCTAGTGCAAAAATTTTCACGGAATGTCCCATAGATCTACACTATTACTAAGCTGTTGCCTTAACGCAAGAGTAGCAATACACTCTAAGAGGCTTCTCTGGTATGAATATTCTGCGAGAAGTTTCACGTGTAATGTGGGCACTATCCAACACACGGAATCGGGGAGAACTGGTTTTATTTTTTTAGTTTTCGGTATCGTACTGCTTTATACTGTTGTGATTCCTTCAAACTTGAACTTTTTCTCTGTAAGCATATTTTTTGTCTTTCGTAAGTGCGATTAAGATATTCCGTCGAATCAGACATTTTCTTTATTACAAAAAAGTCAAATTGTACAGTCTAACCAAATTTAACCCTAGATTACTAAACCCTCATAAAATTTACGATTGCAGTTGGTACCAGTACGCGGTTCCCACCAATCTGGTATTGGCAGTAGAGGAGTAAAACACAATCTGTATTCATTTTATGTACAGTGTAGCATTGGAGATTTTACAATTGTAATTACCTAGTGCATAAATGAGAAATTATGACTTCCTTTGAATAAAATGTGCAATAATAAGATTTAAGATGGTTTAGTAATACAGGTTCTGAGCGTCAGGTGACAGCGCGCATTATGAAGATGAATTCGTATTGAGACCTATAACCGTACAATGAAGTACATCTGTGTTGGTTTCATATTTGAGGTAGTTCATTTTGCTGCACTCACAAAAGCTATTCTAACTACGAAGCACATTACTAAAACATCTCTCTAGAAATTTATAAAAAGTATCTAACTTTCATTGTTAGACGAAATGATATTCCTGCTGACTTAAAGTATTACGTTTGGAAACAAAAGCCCCTACATCATTTTTCATGATTTTTCGGCGAAATTTATAATCTCCACATTATAGGCTACAAATTCGAAAAATCCAACGTTTATCAAGCTATATTGTTGAGAAAAAAGGTGTTTAGAAGCAAAGTGAAGCCTTGAAGACAAACTGAGATAGAGGGCGTATTACCTTTATTATGATGGTGGTGGTGGTGGTGGTGGTGATCATTATGATAAATTTGACTGGGAGTTCGAGATCCTTGTCTTTAACACCACCTCCTCTAGGTGTCCAATAACATTTTCAAACCAATCACGGAGTACAAGAGGATCCTACTTATTAACGGATGGAATACTGTCTAAGGACTATGCTCTTACGAACGAGACAGTTCGTACACTGGTTGGTACACTAGACTTGTATTCATAGAGGCAGTTTTCAAAAACACTTTCTGCAGTTATGCTGCAAGTATTTCTCGATTTACCTGAAACAGATGAAAGCAGCGAGGGACCGGTTTGTATTACTAAAATCGCAGCGCGGTAACTTGCGAGACAGAGTTCGCGAGGCCTGGACAGAAGGCGTTCCCTTGTTTAAGGAGCGATGGTGCAGACACCGGTCAGCACGAGTGTGGTTTCTAGGCGGTCTTCCACATTCGCTTAGGCAAAGCCTCGGTTTCGGCTCAAAAAATGCGATAAACGAACATTTATAATACGATAACACACAGAACAAAATGTGCACGATTCACATACAGAGGGCGCATACAGTTAACTACCGAGCGAGGTGGCGCAGTGGTTAGACACAGGAGTCGCATTCGGGAGGACGACGGTTCAATCCCGCGTCCGGCCATCCTGATTTAGGTTTTCCGTGATTTCCCTAAATCGCTCCAGTCAAATGCCGGGATGGTTCCTTTCAAAGGGCACGGCCGACTTCCTTCCCCGTCCTTCCCTAATCCGATGACACCGATGACCTCGCTGTCTGGTCTCCTTCCCCAAACAATCCACACAAATAACTGACTATTGTTTGGACTGGAAGGGTATTCGACCACAAAGCTACAATAAAACAAATTTGGCAAATCATGAATTACGGCGAACTGCTTACGACGGAATAATAGGATAGAGACAGACTAATGATGAGCGGGGGTCACCATCAAAATTGCAACCGCACAGTTCACATCGCATCCTTCTCGTAACCACGCACGTGTTCCGCCTCTTAACAACCACGACGTCGACTGGCCGTTAAAGCGTAAACCAAACTCTCTGCCTTGTCCTCCTTGTACATCAAAAGCTAGCGGGAGCAGCCGTAACCGACTATTGACCCACAGCGCCTCAGCGGTTGTTGTTGTTGTTGATGTTGTTGTTGTTATTGAGGCGGGAGGTGTTTGCTTATTTTGGTGGCGCGTGCTGCCGCGGCCGCGGCGGAAGCGCGCTCGGCCTGTATTCTAGTTGCCATGACGTAATGCGCCTATTGATTTTCCCGCGCCGGCGGCGGCGGCTGGCGTGGTGTGGTGTGGTGTGGTGTGGTGAGCGGACGAACCCGCCGCCAGCGTACGCGCGCCAGCCTCGTGTGCGCGCTCGGGAAAGCTGATCCACTTTTACCGCAACGGCGAGGCCATCTCGGGGTACCACACACCGCCCAATAAAACGACATTCTACCCGTGTTGCATTATACATTTAACCCGAGTAAGCGCACAAAAAACGAGAAAACAGGAAAGAAAAACGGAGAAGAAATCTGAAAACGTTAAGCTTTCTCCTGTCATACATAATTCATCGTCAGCACCGTGGAAGGGGCACGGGCAGTGTTGTTGGTGGACGGCGGCCGCCCGGAGCGCCTTCCAAAACCCGCGGGCATCCGCCACCGCTGCCGCCGTCTTCTTGCTCCCTGCAGCGGTCACTTCCCGTCGAGTCGTACGACGTGGCTGCTTCGACGATGGTACACGCTTGTTGAGTGACGATCCCCTGTGCAAATACTTTGCCCACGAAAGCGTGCTTTCAAAGTTTCAGGAGCCAACCGAGTGAGGAATCTAAGAGTCCCGGAGAGGTGAAAGCAAAGTTACACTAATTACAGTGGCAAATTTTGGCAATCATACTCGCACGCATCAGGCTATTAAAAAAACATGACGAAGCCATAATAAGCCGTACGGTGGGATACACCGTCTGCCATGCACTTCAGAGTGGTTTGTAGTTTACGAGGACTTGCTGAAAAGTAATTCCTACAATTTTTTTGTCTCAGAACTCAAGCTTTTTTTTAACAAAAAGTGCGTTATTAGCATTCTACATCTTTATTCTTCAAAAATGGTTCAAATGGCTCTGAGCACTATGGGACTTAACATCTGTGGTCATCAGTCCCCTAGAACTTAGAACTACTTAAACCAAACTAACCTAAGGACATGACAGACATCCATGGCCGAGGCAGGATTCGAACCTGCGAACGTAGTGGTCACGCGGTTCCTGACTGAAGCGCCTAGAACCGCACGGCCGGCTTTTATTCTTCATATTTACGTACTTCGTTTACAGTCCTCTGACGCCAGACGGCTCCGAATTACAGCGTGTGACGTGGCGGTTGTAACGTAACTATATCGGTGCCTGAGAAACGGCGTGCTGTAATCAAGCAGTGAATTATACGAGTTCGCCCGCACAGGGAGCACCGTCCCCTTCAGCATGATAGCCAGAGCATACACGAGCGGTGTGACAACCGCAACAATTCGACGCCTTGCGTTCACTGTCATCGATTTTAACAGTTCTGTCTTGGTCCCATCTGATTTTCGTGTTTCCAAGGCTTAAAGAATACCTTCGAGCTCTTCACGTTGATAGTCATGAAGCGGTGCAAGCAGAGGTGAAGTTGAGGCTCATTCGACAAAGAGAAACATTCTGTAGTGACGGTATCAACGAACTGGTCCATCGGTGGGAGCCGGCCGCGGTGGTCTCGCGGTTCTAGGCGCGCAGTCCGGAACCGTGCGACTGCTACGGTCGCAGGTTCGAATCCTGCCTCGGGCATGTGATGTCCTTAGGTTAGTTACTGGACTGATGACCACAGCAGTTGAGTCCCATAGTGCTCAGAGCCATTTGAACCATCGGTGGGAGAAATGTGTTCGTCGCCAGAGTGATTCTGTTGAGAAATAAATGTGTAGACATGAACAATATAGATGTAGAACGTTAATAAAGTTTGTTTTATTTAAAAAATCTTTAAGAGTTATGCTTTTAATTCGTAGTCATTATTTTTCAACAAGACCTGAGCAGAAAGTCAGTTTGCAAACCATTGACAACATTTTAATAAAACTTGGCCTATCATTCATCTGCAAACCATCTTGGTGATAAGTTACCAAAACTGTACTGCAGGTGTCTCGTAAACTAGAATAAGCCGGAAATGCTTTATTGCAACGATGCGATGACGTCTAAGATTGAACCAAGACCGGCGTGTTCCGTTACGGGGTTGTTTAGTGCTCAACAAACTCCAGTGGGCAGACGCTAAAAGAGAGGCGCTATACATAACGGAGAGGTTTGCTATTGAACTTCCGAGGCGGTACGTTGTCGGAAGAGTCGGGCAACACATTACTTCCCCGCACATGTGTCTCGCGAAGTGACCACAAGGAGAAAATCAGAGAAGTCGGAGCTCTTATACAGGTTGATAATGACAGTACATTATTTCCTGTCCTTGTCGCCAAACGCCAGTGGAGGGTAAAAATCTGAATACGTCACTGTTATTCTCTGAAATATACGCACAGTCATCTTCTTCCAAGAACTTCAGCCAGTCCGATCTGTCATACGGTGCGACGGCTTATAAAGTACGCCACAGCATGGAGTTTCACTTCCGTGAGTGTATCGATTGTGGCTGACAGTGTTACGTTACAGAGGCTTTGTTACCGTCAGAGCTGTCTATCATATACAGGGGACAAAGTCCCGAATGAGATTTTCACTCTGCAGCGGAGTGTGCGCTGATATGAAACTTCCTGGCAGATTAAAACTGTGTGCCGGACCGAGACTCGAACTCGGGACCTTTGCCTTTCGCGGTCAAGTGGTAGAGCACTTGACCGCGAAAGGGCAATGTAACGAACGTAAATGTGCCTCTAAGCATGAAAATAAAAGGGAATACTCCAAAAGTTTACCTGACATGGGTACAATTACGCAAAAACCATTTACTAGGTTGGTTCCGAGTCTGAATTGACATATACTATTTGGCTGACATAGCAAACTCAGTCTATAGAAGAGATGCCGAAACACAGTACTGGACGATGGGAAGTAGTGATAAATTTCTCACATTCCATGAAAACGGAAAGGAGGAATTCTTGTAGACATCAAAGCTGAAAAGATATTTGCAACCTCTCAGGTGATGAGTTGGGGGCTAAGACATCTTTGCGGCCGAGGGTAAGGGATCAATTCTCCGAAACCACAAGTGCAGAATACGCCAGGCAGGCCGTGGGAACCACCCCAGAATGCCTCTCAGCTTGAGATAAGCTTTTCTGCTGCAAGTCCACACTAAACACGGAATGTCCTGGAGTTCGTTTTCTTGCGTGCGGTCCTTTCAGCCAGCACCCAACAGCTTGACTACCCACTTCAATAATGAAATACATATAACTGAATCGGTACAGCATGGTGAAGCGATCGGTATCGGTCATACTACATATTACACACGCAGTTGGTCCTTGTTGAGCTTCACGGTACACGGAGCAATGTGCAGCTTCAAGCCTTCCTTCGATCGTTTTCTTGTTAAAAACCAGATACTGTTAGATATTGTTCCTCATCTTGTTTTAAAAATAAAGAGCAGCAAGTACATTGAAGAGATTGAGGTATCTTGATATATGGCAAAATTCCGGGATTTGAACCCGGCACCCAGCACCTCCACATGCTACAGCGACCTCTGACATTCGGCGTGACGGGCAGCTGGCCCTTATCCGGCGCGAGGCTGCCTACCATTAGCGTCACTTCACGACGCCGCGCTGCAAAGTGCCCATGCCACAGCTGCGCAGCACCGCCACTATCACAATAAGGCACTTAGAAACATTTACATTTTCTTCATCATGGCAGGTGTCAGAGAGATGATCGAAGGATAGAATGACTAGCTGAGACGGTTATACCACTACCTTTCCAGTATCATTGGAATCCAACTTTGGAAAAACCCTGCGTGAGGTACCAGCGCGGGAAGATCCCCCAAAGCCACTTAAAAGCTGCTTCCCAGTGATTTTGATGCGCGAATCAATCCTTACGCTTACTGCGGTACCGGCCTATTCGAAAGGTAGCGGTGTATTTACGGTATAGCCGTCAGATTAAAGAGAGGGATCGTCATGAAGTATTAATTATCACCTCGAGAAAACTTAATTAATGTTTTTCAATGAGATAGTTACACGGTTGATAATCCTTTGTAGTTTGTTCCCGGTACTTTCACTTTACAAGCAGTAACTCCGTTGCGAGGAACGGGACTAAACGGACGACAAGCGGTGCTTACTTTTCTCCCTGACCTTCCTTCAGCCGGCTGCTAGGACCCTTCTTCCGTAAGAATAAACTGTTCTTTCTGCTTATCGTACAAACCTTAATTATTGATGACAATAGCGAGCAGGCTCTAGCTTCTATACGGCCTTGAATTCCTCCTTTACTTATGTTTCCAACACATATTTCATTACTAAAGAGGTCAGTATATCCATTAACGCGTTTTATGGTCCAAAGCACAGCGGCATCATATATTTGAACATAACCTGCCACAGATTTTATTGCCGGGAAAAAATTTCTATGATGCAAACTCTGGACACGGATTTAGTTTATAAGTTTTGTTTACAAAATTGTGACACTAAACGAGGTCGCCAACTCTGTAAAGGTCAATAGCCTACTTGGGTAACACCGATAGTTTTATTAACATTTAATAATCGTTGCTACAATGACACAAGCAAATCAATTAGGCACTGCGCTCGGAGTGGCGAGGAGCAGTTTAAACTCTCTCTTAACAACCATCGTAACTGCGAGCAACAGTGATGACATTAAAAGTACCTTTAGCCGCAGCAGCGCTTCCGAAACCGTATTTAATCATCACGCATTCCTCAGTCGCTTGCAGAAAATGGAAAATTATTGTGCAGCGCCCAGTTTGTGTCAAGCTCGTTGACAATGCAGAACTAACTGAAATGGATAAGGAGTGATTTGTGACCATTGTCATGGTAGCGCCAGGACTTCCCCGAAAGTGGCTAGGGAAACCACAGGAAACGTAAATAAAGACTTGATTCAAAGGCATTTACATTCTTTGCGAGTGGGAGTGCCTTCATCCGTACAGTCGAAACCGGTCATTTCAAATAAAATAACCATCGTGATCTAGAGCGTTTGCTCACTAGTTTTATAACACCCACATTGTACCTTACTCGCTAAAAGTGGTTGAAAAACTTCCGTATTTAATGTTGTTTACATTACAAGATAGGCAAGGCATGTGCAGTTATGGTCTACGAGCAATCTTTACTAAGTGACGATAACATTTACTATGAAAGGTAAAATTAGCGGCGTTTGCAATCTCACATTGTTGCAGTAAATGTGTTGTATCTGTGGAGTTAACGTGGTTTTCCACTCAGAGCAAACGAGTGTGTTGACAGTGATGAATGAGGCAGATAAACGTGTTTCAGCGCTGCGTCAAGATAAAACCAAGTGTTCTGGTTACTCTGGAAACGCGCAGATCGACCAGAGGTATAAATTACATCACAGACGGTGATAGTTTAAACTCTTCGAGAGTACAATCTGTAAAGATAACGGATAACGTGCTCATTTCTTCGGCGTTAGAATGAGAACAACTTCGTCTTCTGCTCAGTATCGAAACAAACATTCCCTAAACCATAACATTTTCTGAGGTAATATAGCGATAAAATGTTACAGTGATTCATTTGGGGAGTTGGCAAAGCGTAGACACTCTTCGTTTCTTCGAAACTTGGTTTAGGATGGAATGATTTATCACAAGAACCTTATTTCTTGTTTTAGGATCCTAACTTAAATGGAATTCCGTCATCAAATTCGAAACTACCACAAGTATCACTTCTCGAGTTTTCCCTAAATAATTTGTCACAAAGCGTTTATAGTTTCTTTACGAACAGTATGCTTCTTTTCAATAAAAATAGTAACACTAAACTTTCATGGAACGCGTGAAATCAAATATAATCTCTGCGTAGTGTTTAGAAGTGAAATAATACGCTTGTTAGAGTTATCAACAAGTACTGTTTCCCAAAGGAGATACTTTAAGAGGTAGGGGCTATCTGCGGTTTCACTTACTTGCACCTTAGGTAAAAACAGAAGTATACCGTTTTTATTACTTATTTTCTCTCTCACTTCCAGCGCCATACATTTCCTACGGTAGTGAAACAGTAAAAATAATGTTTGGTGAGGAGGAGGAGGAGAGATTGGGTGGCGGTTAGGAGTAGACAATCGCGATTTGTATTGAAGAAAAAAGGGAACAAAAACTAACAGAACGACTTCCGACTGGAGTACACTCTACGTGAATTCAAGTCGGTGCTTGAACTTATACCAGCGGTATTCGCAGAAACAAAGTGTGAAACTATCTAAACATTATGAGAAAAAACAATAATTGCCATATCTGGTGGTGAGATTTTATTTCGAATACTTACATTAACAGCATAGTGGAGTACGGATGCAAAATAAATATTTTCCTGTAATGGTTACATTACAGGCTCTCTTCATACGTCTGTGTTGCGAAATAAGGAAGAGAAGAATATAAGCCGTTAAGAGAAAATATAACATAGAGATGGAAACCAGCTCAGTCTTGTTAGGCTATGGATGGACTCATACTTGAAGCGATGTTCTGGGATATCCCTCGAAATACATACAACTAGATAAGTGAGAAGGTTTGGGCATCTTGGTTTCTAAGCTCTTTCCTTTTTAATACGTGTTCAGTTCTTAATAATTGCGCCAATTTGCCCAGCACATACGAAAAAAAACCCTTGTCCAAGTGAAGGAAAAGTTACTACAGGCGAGGAAAAATAATCGAGCGCCATTTAATACGATGTAGCTCTACTTAATCCATGAAACTACTATGAGTATTTGGACTGAGGAGTGTGCAGCTTGATTATCTTGACAGAGTTAGGTGGTAACGTCAGCGAGAATCAGTTGGTTACAGTCGTGAATTTCCGTGTGGATAGAAGACGATTGAAACGTACTGGTACGTTAAGGCTGTTAGCAGCACTAGGACTTCAGTCCGGAACTTGGCCTTTCCCGGATGGTGAGTCATGCCTAGATAGCTCAGTCAGTAAGAGGATTTCCCCCTAAAGAGAGTCCCTATCCGGGGCACAGATTCAGTCTGCCAGGAAATTCATAAAGTGTCATGACCTATACTCTTTCGAATGAGAAATTTCTATTGGTAGTATAAAAGCAATTACAGGAGATTAACCACCGCGGTATCGAAGGATAATGTTGATGATGTAAACGTACGCCACGTCGTGTTGCGGCACTCCTGCGTGCTTGCGGGGGCCCTACATATCAGGCAGGTGTACCGGTTTTTATGGCTCTTCAGATATATATGTAGGGGCCCCGCGAGCACGCAGCCAACACGACGTGCCATGAATTAGACTAATGTCTGAAACAGCTCCGAAAGCCCACATCGATGATGTTTCGTTGAATGGTTCGCACGCTGACACTTGCTGATGGCCTAGCTTTGAAATCTGACACCGATAATCCTTCAGGGCTATCCATAAATTCGTAAGAGTAAGATGGGGTGGAGATCTCTTCTGAACAGCACGTTGCAGTGCATCCAAGATATGCTCAATAATGTTCATGTCTGGGGAGTTTGACCTCCAGCGGAAGTGTTTAAACGCAGAAGAGTGTTCCTGGAGCCACTCTGTAGCAATTCTGGACGTGTGGGGTGTCGCTCGGTTGTGCTGGAATTGCCCAAGTCCGCCGGAATCCATAATGGACGTGAATGGATGGAGGTGATCAGACAGGATGCGTACGTACGTCACACCTCTCAGAGTCGTATCTAGGCGTATCAGGGATCCCACATCACTCCAATTGCACACGCTCCACAGCTCACAGATCCTCAACCAGCTTGAACAGTCCCTTGCTGACATGCGGGGCCCACGAATACATGAGGTTGCCTCGATACCCGTGCACGTCCATCCGCTCGATACAATTTGAAACGACAGTCGTCCGACCAGGCAACATGTTTGCAGTCATAAACAGTCCAATGTCGGTGTTGACGGGCCAGGCGAGGCGTAAAGCTTTGTGTCGTGCAGTAATCAAGGGTACACGATTGGGCTTCGGCTCCGAAATCCCATATCGATGATGTTTCGTTGAATGGTTCGCACACTGACACTTGTTGATGGCCCAGCTTTGAAATCTGCAACAATTTGCAGAAGGGCTGCACTTCTGTCACGTTGAACAATTTTCTTCAGTCGTCGTTGGTCCTGTTCTTGCTGGATGTTTTCGGCCGCAACGATGTCGCAGATTTTTTGTTTTACCGGATTTCTGATATTCACGGTAAACTTGTGAAATGATCGTACGGGAACATCCTCCACTTCATCGCTACCTCGGAGATGCTGTGTCCCATCACTCGTTCACCGACTATAACATAACGCTTAAACTCAGGTAATATCTTGATAACCTGCCATTGTAGCAGCAGTAACCGATGTAACAACTGCACCAGACACGTGTTACATAGGTGCTGGCGACCGCAGCGCCGTATATTTGAATACGCATGCCTATACCAGTTTTCTTTGGCGCTTCAGTGTATATATATATATATATATATATATATATATATACACTCCACATATATATATATATATAGTGAAAATCGATGGATTACGAACCAGAGATTTATTTTGAACCAGGGAAATGCTTAGAACAAAGAATTTGATAACGAAACAGGCTGTACCCCTTGACCATTGGTCTCTCTTGGCCGTTACAGACAACACGTGATGACGTTATAGTGACAATGGAAAACGTGAAGCAGCCGGCCGGGGTGGCCGAGCGGTTCTAGGCGCTACAGTCTGGAACCGCGCTACCACTATGGTCGCAGGTTTGAATCCTGCCTCGGGGATGGGTGTTTGTGATGTCCTTAGATTAGTGTGGTTTAAGTAGTTCTAAGTTCTAGGGGACTGATGATCTCAGAAATTAAGTCCCATAGTGCTCAGAGCCATGTTTTTGAAAACACGAAGCACTGAGAATGATATAAAGGCAATTGTGCACATACTATAAAATGTTTCAGCGTGTCGTCGTGAAATAGCACGATGAAAACTCGCTATAAGTCGGCCGAAGTGTCCTCCCTCCCAAGTGCGATAATATTGTAGTCGACTAATACACTGCAGAGTGAAGGATTCATTCTCAATGTTAGTCTGTCACAGAAGAATCTGAAACAGTCACTCCACAGCTTCTAGGGTCGTCGAAAAACCTGTATGCTGAGAGAGGCTTTAAGAGGGAAGGGGGATGGAGGCGGGGGTGGGTTGTAGGATCCCGCGGCGCAGCCATCTGTCTGGCGTCGCGACGCCGATGCCGCCGTCGCCGGCGACGCCTGCGCCCTGCAACGAGCGCCGCCCGCTCGCCGCCCGCCATCTTGGATGCAATCTGCTAAATTGACATCGCGATAAGCTTTATTTATTGCCGCCTTTGCGACATTTCCTCGGCTGGCGGCGGCGGCGGTGGCGGCTACCGTCAGATTTAGTGCGCGACCGGCGGCCGGCCATCTCCTGTCTGTCCGCTGCGGGCGCGCCTGGGTTTTCTGGCGCCGGGACGTCTGCGACCGCCCAGGTCCACGATGGAGTTGTTAAAGGGAATCGATGTACCTCTCGAGAGCGAAGGGACGGCCTCCCTGTCCATCAGGCCTGAGCGCCGCAGCTGTTCAGTGGGCGTCTCCTATCCCCGCGTTACGCGTTCCTGTCGGCCCCGAATGGGACTGTCCAACAGGCAAGTACAAAATATCGTAGCAGCCACATACCGTTGCAACGCTCCACTTAAAAAAATTCTTTAGTGAGAACAGCTCACAGTACTTTCGTCTTCATTTCTCAGTTGCACACGACACTTTGGCCGCCGGATGATCTTTACGAGTCACTGTATTTAAATCGATCCTCTCGCAATTTCCTTAACGACAGGTCGTTGTGTCTAAGAATTCTGTACGTCACTAGAGTGTCGGCTGTGTTTACATTTTTATACCGGTGAAATGACGCAGTGTTTATAATCCTGGACGCACAACTTACGATATTGGAGTAGAAAGCACAGTCCGATAAATCGATTTCAGCGTCACCGTCATTTCCACTGCAGTAGAATCTCGGGATGGTTTCCTGCAAACTGCCACTGCCCCAGTCCGAACTTGGGGCCCGTCCCTTGTAATCTCATTGTGAGAGGGACGTAAAAGCTCAATCATCCTTGCTTCACAGCGGTCTTCCTGTTTCTCTGATCACGAATGGAATCTTCAGTGTTCAGCGTTACCGCGAGGAAGATCGATAATAAATGTATTTGAAACGCCGCTTGCCGAATCGCGGTTTCGGGGGTCTTGCTTCTCGGTTCGTATTTGATCGAGGGACATGGGGTAGAAAGTTTGTGGTTTAGCCCGGACCAGCTGACTTGTACAGCCATTCGAGCAGGTGTCTTACTGTAGCTACGTTACGGTATATTTAGTAAGGTTTGAACGATGAACCGGATCTGGCGGCCAGGAAAATTGTGCAAATCCAGTAATTCCTGCAGCGAAAGATATTAATTGGACTGAAATATGCTCAGTTAGTGGCACCACTGTTTTTCTGTGAGGTTTTTGAAGCGCACCACGTCTGTACTTTAAACTTGTACGAATTGCGGATAAAGTCAAAACTATTTTTTTTTATCCAGTAATCTATATCTGTTGTCAGGACACGACGGTTTAAAGTCAAGCCAAAT
Organism: Schistocerca piceifrons; assembly: GCF_021461385.2. Lineage (NCBI taxonomy): Eukaryota > Metazoa > Arthropoda > Insecta > Orthoptera > Acrididae > Schistocerca > Schistocerca piceifrons. Next base: position 154,527,190 of record NC_060141.1, read on the forward strand.
GTAGCACGTAACAATCATTCTTACGTGATCTGAATGCGCGGAAACGGCTATAGTGAAATAGATCAATAAAAATGCATTCTTACGACAAAACTGAAAACTTCCTTTCAAAAATGTAGCTTCATTCGGATTTTACCTGCAAATCACATTTTTGTGAGTTTTTTTAGTGTGTTACTTATACGTCTCAAAATTGTGTGAATCGTTTCAAATTTGTTAAGAACGTAGACAAATACAGGTAATTAGTGGTCGTGTTGTTTCGATAACCGTTGTCACGATATAAGCAATGTGGTTCGAAAGAGAATAAAAAAAAAAATTGTACCGGATCATTCGTCGCCCGAGTCAACAAAAATCAACATCGGTTGCCAAGCTATGGTGGTCTAATACCAAAATTAATTTAGAGTAAAAGTCGGGCACCGGAATGAAAAATGTTTCTATCATGGCACAAAAAAGGTCGAGTATGGCCAAGGCTTGGATAGAGGTGCAAAACCAGGGAACTAGCTTCTCGACTGATCTGCCAGCTTCAGACACCCTTGTATGATGCAATTTATTGGGTAACGTACTTGATCCTGTGTTCAAAATCCAGAAGATTCGCCAGCCGTAGTAGACAATATTTAGTATCATGTGACTGAAGAGCATACATGTAAAAGCTGAAAAAGATTTTCTGAGGGGGTGGGGGGGAAGATGACATTTTATCATGTTACTTTAATGACACGATGCATTATATTACATGACATGGGTAGTAATACTAACAAGTAAAAAAGGGCGAATATGTAAAGAAGTTTTTATGTAAATGTCTTTGAAGCTATCAAATAAGTCGAAAAGTTTCTTTTATATCTTCAATTCTGCCCAGGACATATTTGGCTTCTTAGTGCTATGATGGAAGCATTTTTCATCCCGGTTGCTTTCATACATAATGTTTGCATTCTATTAATGTAGCAAAACGTTAAAAGTATCTTTAGTCTTATTACGACTGTAAATTTCACGTGAAATTTAAAACTTGGTTTCCTCTGTAGGTATTACGTGATACTAAGGGTGCAGTTACGAATATCCGTTGTAAGATGTAATAGTTACATATTTAAGGAAGCCTCACGTCATCTAAGATGTGTTCCTGACTGAGGAAGTAATAAATCTTCTTTTGGTTTGATGGTCCCGTACCATGCTGTCATGATATTTTCAAAACAGCAGTAAATTTGGATAAATATTGAGTGCGCATACAGGATGAGTCTGTAACGTGTGTATTTAAAAAACCTGAGACTTGTACTATATGCGTCAGAAGCGTTCGTGTTGGTAAAAGTCGTCAAGAAGAGAAGCAGAATAATAGCGTCAGACCACGTTACAGTCTTTTCCTTGTCAATGAAGAATGCACTGATCCTGTGTTTTTCCGTATACTAGAAAGAGGAGGGTTAGAAATTTAATATCAGATCGGCATCAAGGTCGTGAGGTCTGGAATTTTAGTTCAGACTGGACTAGTATGGGGGAAGAATTCGGGGTTGGCGTCCAGTTGAGAAAATACACCTCATTTATCGGAGCTACGTAAAACCTAAATTATAATGGCTAAACGAGTATTTGAATCACGATCCTAAAGAATAAGAATTCTTTGTGTTACCCACTGTGTAGCTTTCTTTAGTTGACAAATAAACAAAACTAGGTCGTGAGTCATTAGACAATGCCACTGTCCTGTTACTTTAGAACATGTTGCGACAGTAGATCGCTATACACCAGGTGACATGACAATGATTAATGTAACACTATTGGCTTAACTGACTATTTTGCATACATCACTACATATCAGTTCAAATGGAAAACTACTCCAGATATTTAATTTTGGTATAATTTATTTGTTGCGTAAGCGGGCAATGACAAGCACTATATTTTATTTTACTTAGAAGCACTTTCGCTAGCTGATGCTTTAGTTCCCTGTTTCCTATAAGCTGAATCCTTACGTAGAGTGTCAGATAGTCTTGCAACTCTTCCACGCACCAGGTGAATTGCAGATACCATATCACTAATCTGTCGGCATCTCTATAATATGTGGTGGGGTGCAATTTAGTAAAATATGTCTTTCGCTGCCAGACAAGCTTGATAGTATGCAGAGGGTATTTAAATTACTGGTGAAAGAGCTCAAGACAGCTATTAAAAGAATTCACTCATAAAATAATCCTCCGGTCGTAAATTTACAAAGTCATTTATCTTATGTAAATGAGATGTCGAACAGGAAACTATAATGCTCGGGAAATTAATTGCAGAGGACGAGTGCTTGCAGACACTAGAGAGCGGATGTGAATTTCAGGACGGCTGCATGCTAATTTTCTGGATTCAAATGCACCTTCCACAAGTCCGCCACGTCCTTCCTCGTAAGTGAATGCATTATACTAGGTTGATATGCAAGGAGATTATCTTTCACGTTGTGGTGGGGAAATGAGGTAAATTTGCAACGGCATGCAGGAACTGTGTCGAATGACCCGCTCGTCACTGCAACCTGTCGAATATTATGGCAATGGAGAATGGAATCTGCTAGAATAATCGAAGGACGTCATTTTATGTTGAATGCGTCAACTTCAGATCGTAAAGATGGTGACTACCCATACTGAACAGTCCAAGCAAAATATCGCAGCGACTTAGACTGAAACAGTTTACTGAAGAAACACGTCGCAATTGTTGTCTGACCCTTCAGATATGTGGTATCTCTGAGTGGCTTCAGATCAGCGTTAAAGTTGTTCGTGGCATAAGGCCAAGACAGACCTACTGCCTTTCAGTTTTTCCAACTAAGCTTATTTATGACTCTAACACTGCAAACAAAAGAATATATAGTGAGCACGTGTCTTCTTTTCTGAAAAGATGCTGGCTACACTGAAAAGGCAACAGGTGTATAAAAACGACTGCTAAGAACTGTAACTGACTGTTCGCTTTTTCCTTCGTGCGTCTCAGTCTGTCTAAATGTGCTCATGTTATTGATAATGTACGTAGTTATCCTTTAACATAACCTACTTTCATGACTTTTGATATGCTGAACTGTTATTCTAGAACTTCCTGACTGCTAAACGACTGGATCAATACACATCACACTATGATAATTATGATTACAGAAGAATGATGCAAAACACCTTCTAGCTGTTTCCTTTTTCTGTGCGCTGTATGTGTCTTGCTACTAGATGATTACGTAAGTATTTTATACCAACACAGTCGTCTCAGATATTTTTATTTTCAAATAGATTGAAATCTCCCAAGACAAACACGTCCGGTGACTTGATTACTGATTTTAATCATGCACTATGCACTCAGGTTTTAATTTCAGATGCAAAAGGAGCTCAGTGACAGTAATTTTTTTAGCAACTAAGTTAAGAGACCTCCATAGCCCATTTCATTTTATTTCATTTTCTTCTTGATATGAATTGCAAGTAGCTCAAGAGAGCTGATGCTTCCAGCATCATTTGCATTCTGATTAATCACAGGCGTGACTGGCGTCGTTGTGAAGCACACTCAAATTTTCAGTGCCATCATTGGATATTCAGCATAATGTATAAGCCTAATTTGCGTTTATGGCTGTATACAGGTGTCCAGACGGACATGTAACCGTTTACTGACGTCAACTCTGAGATACGTAGCGATTTCAAAGTCTCACTCTTGAACAGAAGTTCATTATTTGTCTACCGTTTAAACTCAGACTGACAATTAATAAGACTTTACACATTTTTTCTTACTTTAGATGGGTTCTCTAGGAAATGAGCAGTAAATTTTCTGAATTATACCAACACTGATGCAAATGAAATTTACTTGTACTGGAAGTACTTAGTTACCAGGGTTTGGAATGTCGTAATAAAGTAAGCGGATAGCAGTTTGATGCTTGTTAAGGTTTAGCAATGAAAATTTTCGCAAACTGAGAAGTAGGGAATATTCTACCTAAGAAGAGGAAGACTATAGGTACAATGCAGAATTACAGGTGTTAAACAAAAGTGTGGAAACACCGCGAGTAGTTCTAAGTGCATTACGTCGGAGCTAAGTAAATTCGAAAGTGGACAGATTGTTGGTATCCGTACAGTGGGTGCCACCGCAACTAAGGTAACCAAAGTGTTCCGTTCTCTCAGGAGACACCGTACTGAAGATTTACGCCGCACTCAGAGAAAGCGGAACAACCTTCCGCTAAACCACAACGTCCGTGAATGTGTGTGTTGGGTGATCGTAACAGACAGTTATTGAAGAAGATTGTGAGAAAAAATGAGACTACAGCAGACTGTCGGATGATGGTTCAAATGGCTCTAAGCACTATGGGACTTAACATCTGAGGTCATCAGTCCCATAGACTTAGTACTACGTAAACCTAACTAACCTAAGGACATCACACATATCGATGCCCGAGGCAGGATTCGAACCTGCGACCGTAGCAGTCGCGCGGTTCCGGACTTCCTACACCGTAGCGGGGACGGTAATGTGTTGTATTTTTGGTGTTACCATATTTTTACCCACCACATGTATCTTGTCGATAGTTGTGTACTGTCTATATATGTGACATTGCACTGTGATCTCCGTCTTAATGTTCACATTTGGTGTACTATTCGTTTCCTTGTGTGAGAAGTTCCGCTGAAAATATTAACAAACGCGATAACACTCCACACCTACTTTCCAAAGACTCTCACATGACGTTAAAATAGTATCCTGTTCCGTAAAACATTCCTAATTGCTTCACTATTTTGCTTCATAAGAAAACTTACATAATGATGAATATTCACTCTTTTGATTACGACCTCTTCCTGGAAACCTTTTTTCGATATTTTGATTTGTTTATAAAATATAGGAGATGTTAGGACACTGTAGACTCATTCTTCTAAAAACAATGCAAAAAAAGAAATTCTTATTTTTTAACATTCATTGTTTCGTAATTACTGTAGAGTGCGTAGTCAACTGTTTCACGGCATAACGCGGTCTCTGGAGCGTCCTAAAAGCATTACTAACAATCGCCATTAGCTAGGTAATATATGAAAACTTTCACAGTGCTAACGCAGGAAATACTGTCCTTAAATTAGAGAAAGCTTAACAGTGATCCGCAGTGTGCAGTCAGTTCCAAGAAGACGACTTCAGTAAGAAGTGCGGAACGTTAAATCGGAAGATTCCGCGAGAATGGCACGTTTATCGATATCCAAGGACGCTTTACGTCAGTCGGGTAATACGTCAACAGTGAGACACCGGCAAGCGCGCAGGGAAACGTGTGTACCTGAACGTGACGAAATTCACTGCAGGTGTTGACTATTTTGGGCTGGTTAGTTAGTGGTTGGCTTTGGTTGCTGGTGAAATGTACGTTTTCATTTGTGGAAACAGTATAGAAAATGCCAGTCTTCTCACAATGTAGTTACAGTTCGGAACAGGAACGTTTCACTATCAGTAAAATACTGCTAACCGCATTGCGTCACGCTACGGTGGATTTGCTGCAGTGAACTATTCAAAGCCCCGACCTGAAACTAATCGAATATATTAGGGGTGAGTTAGAGCGTCTGTTGTCTACTGGACCATACTCTCCCTCCCCCCTTCCCCCCTCACCCCTCCCCCAATCCGCCTCAAACCGCCTCTGTCATAACCATGTCATACTCCATGATGGGTGGAAACAAATTCTGTCTTTTTTTCGGTATGGAGGGTGACGGGAAACCCTTGCTCGTTGATTAACAGTCCAGTAATAGTAAGGGGGTCCCGTGGTCTAGGGGTAGCGTCTTTCATTCGTAATCAAAACGTCTTCGGTCCCGGGTTCGATCCCCGCCACTGCCTAAATTTTGATAAATAATCAGCATTGGCGGCCGAAGACTTCCGGCATAAGAAGTCAGCCTCATTCTGCCAACGGCCTTGTCAAAGAGGGCGGAGGAGCGGATAGAGGTTCAGGGCACTCTCTTGTCCTAGGGGTGGGAAATTGCCCCTAAAGGCGGAAGAATCAGCAATGATCAACGACATGAGGATGCAGATGGCAATGGAAACCACTGCATTAAAGAGACGTAACGTGTATCCATAGGACATGTGGCCTGTAATTGAAGAAGTGTCATGATGATCTCTCCATTGGCAAAAGATTCCGGAATAGTCCCCCATTCGGATCTCCGGGAGGGGACTGCCAAGGGGGAGGTTACCATGAGAAAAAGATTGAATAATCAACGAAAGGATAACGTTCTACGAGTCGGGACGTGGAATGTCAGAAGGTTGAACGTGGTAGGGAAACTAGAAAATCTGAAAAGGGAAATGCAAAGGCTCAATCTGGATATAGTAGGGGTCAGTGAAGTGAAGTTGAAGGAAGACAAGGATTTCTGGTCAGATGAGTATCGGGTAATATCAACAGCAGCAGAAAATGGTGTAAAGGGAGTAGGATTCGTTATGAATAGGAAGTTAGGGCAGAGGGTGTGTTACTGTCAACAGTTCAGTGATCGGGTTGTTCTAATCAGAATCGACAGCAGACCAACACCGACAGCCGGCCGAAGTGGCCGTGCGGTTAAAGGCGCTGCAGTCTGGAACCGCAAGACCGCTACGGCCGCAGGTTCGAATCCTGCCTCGGGCATGGATGTTTGTGATGTCATTAGGTTAGTTAGGTTTAACTAGTTCTAAGTTCTAGGGGACTAATGACCTCAGCAGTTGAGTCCCATAGTGCTCAGAGCCATTTGAACCATTTTGAACCAACACCGACAACGATAGTTCAGGTATACATGCCGACGTCGCAAGCTGAAGATGAACAGATAGAGAAAGTGTATGAGGATATTGAAAGGGTAATGCAGTATGTAAAGGGGGACGAAAATCTAATAGTCATGGGCGACTGGAATGCAGTTGTAGGGGAAGGAGTAGAAGAAAAGGTTACAGGAGAATATGGGCTTGGGTTGAGGAATGAAAGAGGAGAAAGACTAATTGAGTTCTGTAACAAGTTTCAGCTAGTAATAGCGAATACCCTGTTCAAGAATCACAAGAGGAGGAGGTATACTTGGAAAAGGCCAGGAGATACGGGAAGATTTCAATTAGATTACATCATGCTCAGACAGAGATCCCGGAATCAGATACTGGATTGTAAGGCGTACCCAGGAGCAGATATAGACTCAGATCACAATATAGTAGTGATGAAGAGTAGGCTGAAGTTCAAGACATTAGTCAGGAAGAATCAGTGCGCAAAGAAGTGGGATACGGAAGTACTAAGGAATGACGAGATACGTTTGAAGGTCTCTAACGCTATAGATACAGCAATAAGGAATAGCTCAGTAGGCAGTACAGTTGAAGAGGAATGGACATCTCTAAAAAGGGCCATCATAGAAGTTGGGAAGGAAAACATAGGTACAAAGAAGGTAGCTGCGAAGAAACCATGGGAAACAGAAGAAATACTTCAGTTGATTGATGAAAGAAGGAAGAACAAACATGTTCCGGGAAAATCAGGAATACAGAAATACAAGTCGCTGAGGAATGAAATAAATAGGAAGTGCAGGGAAGCTAAGACGAAATGGCTGCAGGAAAAATGTGAAGACATCGAAAAAGATATGATTGTCGGAAGGACAGACTCAGCATACAGGAAAGTCAAAACAACCTTTGGTGACATTAAAAGCAACGGTGGTAACATTAAGAGTGCAACGGGAATTCCACTGTTAAATGCAGAGGAGAGAGCAGACAGGTGGAAAGAATACATTGAAAGCCTCTATGAGGGTGAAGATTTGTCTGATGTGATAGAAGAAGAAACAGGAGTCGATTTAGAAGAGATAGGGGATCCAGTATTAGAATCGGAATTTAAAAGAGCTTTCGAGGACTTACGGTCAAATAAGGCAGAAGGGATAGATAACATTCCATCAGAATTTCTAAAATCGTTGGGAGAAGTGGCAACAAAACGACTATTCACGTTGGTGTGTAGAATATATGAGTCTGGCGACATACCATCTGACTTTCGGAAAAGCATCATCCACACAATTCCCAAGACGGCAAGAGCTGACAAGTGCGAGAATTATCGCACAATCAGCTTAACAGCTCATGCATCGAAGCTGCTTACAAGAATAATATACAGAAGAATGGAAAAGAAAATTGAGAATGCGCTAGGTGACGATCAGTTTGGCTTTAGGAAAAGTAAAGGGACGAGAGAGGCAATTCTGACGTTACGGCTAATAATGGAAGCAAGGCTAAAGAAAAATCAAGACACCTTCATAGGATTTATCGACCTGGAAAAAGTGTTCGACAATATAAAATGGTGCAAGCTGTTCGAGACGCTGAAAAAAGTAGGGGTAAGCTATAGGGAGAGACGGGTCATATATAATATGTACAACAACCAAGAGGGAATAATAAGAGTGGACGAACAAGAACGAAGTGCTCGTATTAAGAAGGGTGTAAGACAAGGCTGTAGCCTTTCGCCCCTACTCTTCAATCTGTACATCGAGGAAGCAATGATGGAAATAAAAGAAAGGTTCAGGAGTGGAATTAAAATACAAGGTGAAAGGATATCACTGATACGATTCGCTGATGACATTGCTATCCTGAGTGAAAGTGAAGAAGAATTAAATGATCTGCTGAACGGAATGAACAGTCTAATGAGTACACAGTATGGTTTGAGAGTAAATCGGAGAAAGATGAAGGTAATGAGAATTAGTAGAAATAAGAACAGCGAGAAACTTAACATCAGGATTGATGGTCACGAAGTCAATGAAGTTAAGGAATTCTGCTACCTAGGCAGTAAAATAACCAATGACGGACGGAGCAAGGAGGACATCAAAAGCAGACTCGCTATGACAAAAAAGGCATTTCTGGCCAAGAGAAGTCTACTAATGTCAAATACCGGCCTTAATTTGAGGAAGAAATTTCTGAGGATGTACGTCTGGAGTACAGCATTGTATGGTAGTGAAACATGGACTGTGGGAAAACCGGAATAGAAGAGAATCGAAGCATTTGAGATGTGGTGCTATAGACGAATGTTGAAAATTAGGTGGACTGATAAGGTAAGGAATGAGGAGGTTCTACCCAGAATCGGAGAGGAAAGGAATATGTGGAAAACACTGATAAGGAGAAGGGACAGGATGACAGGACATCTGCTAAGACATGAGGGAATGACTTCCATGGTACTAGAGGGAGCTGTAGAGGGCAAAAACTGTAGAGGAAGACAGAGATTGGAATACGTCAAGCAAATAATTGAGAACGTAGGTTGCAAGTGCTACTCTGAGATGAAGAGGTAGCACAGGAAAGGAATTCGTGGCGGGCCGCTTCAAACCAGTCAGTAGACTGATGACAAAAAAAAAAAAAAAAAAAAAGTAGGAAACAGAGGTTCTACAGTCTTCACGTGGCTCGGTGGCTCAGGGATAAACTAGCAGATTAAAGGTGCAAGGGCCCTCGGTTCTCTTTGTTCATATGAAAAAGGTCGAACTTCATCGGAAAGCAAACCAACCTTCAGGTCAATGAGAGGTTTGCCTAACTTTCCAGTCTTCAGGTGCCTGACGCGTCTGAAAGAAACATCAGTTGAGTGGAGAGACTTAGGGAACACGTTATACAACAGGCTGACACACGTGGAGCCCACTTGGACGTGGCGCTGTTACTGGGGCAGTCGGGTGCGCGCAGGTTGTGTGAGAGAGGTATAGCTGGAGCAGCACGTGGGGGCGTGGACCGGCCGCTTGTTGGGAGTGCGGGCAGAGGCGAGGCGAGTGCGGCCGCCGAATACAAAGTCCGCGGGCCGGCGGCGCATGTTGATGGCGCACAGCGCCTGATGGGAAGCGCCGACGTGACCGACCGGCGCCACCGCGCATCTCGCGCTTCCGTCCGGGATCAGCGCTGGCGACCGCGCCAGGGCGGACCAGCTCAGCACCGCGCCCAGAGTGCGACCTGGTCCGTGGGCATCTGGACTGGTCGGGTTGTACGCCAGGAAGTTAACTTGGCTGTGATCTAATTGAAACCAGAACCCTTCAGAGCTCCAGACAGCCCGCATCTCGTGGTCGTGCGGTAGCGTTCTCGCTTCCCACGCCCGGGTTCCCGGGTTCGATTCCCGGCGGGGTCAGGGATTTTCTCTGCCTCGTGATGGCTGGGTGTTGTGTGCTGTCCTTAGGTTAGTTAGGTTTAATTAGTTCTAAGTTCTAGGCGACTGATGACCTCAGCAGTTGAGTCGCGAAGTGCTCAGAGCCAAGCTCCAGACACCTGGCCTGTAAGCTGGTGAGTAGTCAAGCACACGCTAGGGATCGTCTTGTTGCCTTCTTGTCCCTTTAGTCGCCAGGAATAGTACCTTATAGCTGTCTCAATAGGGCTGTTCGATAGCGAAATGGAAACCACTGTAGAAATCAAAAATAGTCGCCACTCCGACCTAGACATAAGTCGTAGCGTTGTACCATCTTTCCAGTACTCTCGTCATAGAAGGCAGCCACCTGTGCTTTCCGGCAATTTTCTAGCCTGCGGTTCATGTGAACAGAGATGAAACTTAGGGGCAACCAATTACGAGCTGTATGGTGGGTGATCAAACACTTTCCATGGAAAACGCTGCAGGAGCATCTTCATTGCCCCTGCAGAGTGCAGCCGAGAAGTGTCATGAAGAGAGTGAAGCATGCAGTTAGGTGGGCTGCATGATATCAGTCGAAATCTCTCTCTTGGCCCTTATACTTGGTGGGAGATACTATTTATCTAGACACTTTCATGTGATCACTGTGCGCTAAGAACTGGAAAGAGCGACGTGACGCGATCGATAGGCATACTAGAGGCACTGAAGCTTCATCGGATTTTCACTGTGTTTTCCATTTCATGCGTGATGGGATATTGGGTTCCGAAGAGCCGTCGTATTAATCGTTGAGTCGTTCATTGGTCCTCTGTATCCCGTATTGCACGATTGGAGCGTGAGCAGTCGACAGGGTATGAGCTGTACGCTCTGTCGACGCAACTCTCTAACTTTTCATAATAGTTATCCGAACACAGCAGTACGCGGTTTCAATGAAGTCTGTGTTGTAGGGGCACACACAGTGTTGAAGTCCATTGCTTGGACAATATGTTACCATGTCATAAAATGCTTAGGTTCAGCAAAAGATGTTCAAATCTTTCGACGTGTTCGCAGAGTGACGTAATTTGGATATGGCAGCCAGGTCGCGTAGCGCTAGCGTCATTCCCTCGTAGGGGCGCTATTTTGTTACGAGCAAAAAAGTTGAGGAAGGGCGAGAAAAAAGATGGAAAGAAAGGCGGAGTAGGAGAGGAAGAAAAAAATTATTTTATTAGTAGGCGTCGAAGAAGGGTTGGAGGCCGCTACAATGCGAAGGAGGCGGAGATATATGGGAGGTACATGAAAGGAAGTCGTGAGCAAAATGACCTACCCAAAACGAAATTTTCATAAGACCTGTTTGTGCCTGGTACGAAGACGCCTGTATCTTGTTTTCCACTATTAGATGGGGCTACTTCCTTTATGCGAAGATAGCCAATATAACGAAAGTGTAAAGGGTATATTCCGATTTTGTTATTTGTTACGGCTTTGCACTGATCGACGAAAAACAAAGAAAGGAGGAATCATGTTATTGCAGACAGTGCGGCTTTCTACTGTGTATTTTCCATGTTTGACATTTGTGTCATACAAAAAAGAATCATTGAAACGAGTACCTTTTCACTTCATTGTAAAGTTGTGTTGATCTCTGTAAACGACTGCACAGGCTAAGCAATGAGGAAGAACAGGGCAACTGGTCGAAGTTTACCTTGGGCGCCAGTTACTCTCGTTGCGCTACAGTGGAGGTTGCGACGAGACTTTCCACTTGAAAATGACCACAACACTGAAGTTCCAAACAGGGTGATTCAAATTAAAATGACAGTCGAAGTGGAAACTTTGACCCTTCGAGACAACCGTTAAGGTCTTACCTTGTTTCATTTGCCTACGTATGCTGTTTGGTAGGAAATGCACGCTTCCCTTGTCGGTTATCCTGAGCTTCTTGAGAGGTGGAGAAGTGGTCTGCGGTGCTCCGACAACAGGAGACAAGGAAGCACAAGCGCAGGTCGCCCTCTCTGTCTTCTTTCCGGTGAGCGGCTAATCGCTTCCTGGCCGAGTGTCGGCTTGCTTCAGAGGCGAGAGCTGCACAGTGGAAGCGCGTGCTCTGCAGAGCGTGGCAGAAGCCAGCCGCAGCTGCGGATGAGCGGCGCTGCCCGAGTGACGGCGGCGACTCGCCCACAAAAAGCTGGCCGCATGCTAAAGACCGCGCCAGGCCCACATGCGGGCCATAGAGGGGCTCTTGTGCCGCCGCTGGGTGGTCTCCTCTGTGGGCCTTCTGTTCCACCCGCGAGTGATTCCGCGGGCCTGACTCGTGCGGCGCCAACAAAACAAGAGCCGCCCGCCGGGGCGTCCCGCCTGACTGACGACATGTCCCTCCAGATCACTCCACATTTCAGGCAATCATGTAGTGCCTCGATTATTTCAGCTGCCATGCTCCCTTCGTACAACAAAACAAATAGCAGATTTTTTTTATTTCTGCACCATTTGGAGATCGATTAATTCACTGTCTCAATTATGGAGAGTAAAAACTGTTGTGAAAGACAGAAATACATACAACAAATAACTGAGGACATTAGGTGAAAGTGGTGCTTTATGATGAAAAGGTAGTTCTGGAGAGGAAGTCGTGATAGGTCGCATGAAACCAGTCACTAGGCAGATAGGCTAATTACCCCGTCTTCCACTCCCCCCCTTCCTCCCAGAGAGAGAGAGAGAGAGAGAGAGAAAGAGAGGGAGGTAGGTTGGGGGGGGGGGAGGAAAGTCACCAAAGGGTTTTCATGACTGCATCATTGGGATACCTTATGCGTACTCCATAATCCAAAAAGCCATAGCTCTTGGTACTTACTACCTGCGTCTTGATTCACGTTCGCATCATAGCCTACGGCGACTTCCCCTTAGTGTACAAATATCATTACTACCTCAGTACTCCATTTGGGGATGGAGCGAAGGAGCTATGCATTCCAGTAAGGCTCCATGATACTCGAAGTGTTCCCATTGTCGTAAATTATTTTGGACTAACTTACTTACTCTCCACAAACTATTGATGCCTACCAGAAAATAATCAGAATGAAATTTTCATTCTGTCACGGAGTGTGCACCGATATGCAACTTCCTGGGAGATTAAATATGTGTGCCGGACCTAGACTAACTTGGGACCCTTGCCTTTGGTGGTCAAGTGCTCCAACGACAGAGCTATCTAAGCACCATTCACGACCCGTTCTCACAGCTCTGCTTCCGCCAGTATATCATCTCCTGCCTTCCAAATTTAACAGAAGCTCTCCTGCGAAAGTTGCTAGTCTAGCACTCTTGAAACAAGGGATATCGCTGAGACATGGCTTAACCACAGCCCGGGGGGATGTTTCCAGAGTGCTAGTCGTGCAAGTTTCGCAAGAGAGTTATGTGAAGTTTGGAAGGTACAAGACGAGGTACTGATGGATGTCAAGTCGATCTGAGGATGGTTGTAAAGCTAAAACCGGGGGCCAAATACAAATGAATTATGATTTGCACCCTTCCTAAGATCATTTCTGATTTTATCGCCACACACGAGATGCATACACGGAGGATGTAAAATGTTCTTGACTGGCTATAGTACTTCACGCCCACGTGGGGCGTTCAGAAAGTAAGCTACACATTATGGGAGGTCAAGAAACTTTTATTGAACGCTGCGCTACACTTCGAAGTGACACTGATGCATGACACTGTTTTTCAACATAATCACCAAATCTCTATAAAGGTCGGAACGTTGTACTCGTTAGTCCGCAGCTCGTGGTCGTGCGGTAGCGTTCTCGCTTCCCACGCACGGGTTCCCGGGTTCGATTCCCGGCGGGGTCAGGGATTTTTCTCTGCCTCGTGATGACTGGGTGTTGTGGGATGTCCTTAGGTTAGTTAGGTTTAAGTAGTTCTAAGTTCTAGGGGACTGATGACCATAGATGTTAAGTCCCATAGTGCTCGGAGCCATTTGAACCATTTTGTTGTTAAATTTCTCGACGGTGGAAATCTACTCCTTGGTCACAGAGCCATTCGAGAACCACTGTATGACCGTTCTCACCGCTGGGATGTCTGCAATTGCTACGAATCAGTTCCTTGATTGCCTGGAGATTCTCGTATGTCGTTCATATCTATTGCTTTCTTTCCCGATTAGCGTCAGCTACCTGTATGCGACCTTGAACGAATTGTTGGCACTTCGCTTCGGATGGACGCAACGTGGAATTTGGTCTTAATACCGCCAGAATTTCACGGCGAATCTGCACGCAATTTAGACGTTTTGCACACAAGAATCGTGCATCAGCTTTGGAGTATGTTCCCAGTTGCTGTGCCATTTCACTCACGCATTGTGATTCATGTGTTG